>NC_035166.2:24033337-24639089 GCF_001659605.2 Manihot esculenta
AGTGCCCTTGAGGTTATGGGGGTTCTGGATGGTCATCAGCAATCATCCTCTATAATTCTTGACGTATCAACTTTTCTTGCTAATGGCCATCCCATTCTTACTCAAGTCCCTACAAGCATTATTGCCACGCCATCACCATTTTGCTCCACAAACAAGTCCAAGGATATGGAAGGTTGCTTTGTGGGTTTCGACGCAGACTTGCCGAAAAGCCACCACGTCATGCCCATTGGCAAGCTCAAGGGCATAAGATTCATGAGCATATTCAGGTTCAAAGTCTGGTGGACCACTCACTGTTGATGGGAGCGGGTATTAAGCGGAAACAACCCAGATCCGAAACACATATCAAGGGAAACTAAAAACATAAATATTAACTGACCTCTTGAAGCGCAGAATCGCTCACCGGTCTTTGTTCCTAAGATCTTGGAGTCACCCACGATCTTCTGCAGTAACCCTAGCTATCTCTCTAGAAAGTTTTTCTGAGTGGGCAGAAAAGAATAACGCAAGCGTCTTTTCAATTTAGGGTTTTTCTTATTTATATTCTTCAAAACGTATTTTCCATAGGAAAATAACATTTAATATAAATAAATAAATAATAAATTATTTTATTAAAATAATTATCAATTACTTAAATAAAATAATCCATTTATTATTTAAATAAAAATCCTATTATTCCAAACAACTAGGGTACTACAGGGACCGCAGGAATAAAATAAATTAGGCCACTAATTACAATAAGAACCTATGTAGGACCAACATATTCTTATTATAATTAATCAAGAATTATACCACTAAAAATTCATGATTGAACTCCTTATTTATTTTACAATTCCACAACATAATAATATTATGTTCTCCATGTTAAGATTACTGATGCTGTTATTTAAATAACTCACTGACAATTTATTTAAATAACAATACAACTTTAAGATTGTCGCTCAACTTATTTCATGTGTCGGATTCAAAATCCACCTGCAGGGTTTACACAATGAAACCTTATAAGCATACTTAAAGTGCATCATCAATCTCTAAATCGAGACATGGATTCCATCATTAATTAATATTTCACAAACACAAATTATCTTTGCCCAATCCACCGAGAATATTATTCCAATAATGAAACTCACCCTTTAATGAATCAAAGCACAAGATAACAAATGCTTGCTCATATTAAATTAAATCAAGATTAAGAACATAAACTATATTTCTAATGTCCTAGAGAATATGTTTAATAGCCAGTATAAACATCCATTCTCTATTTGGTCCAATTAGATACATACAAAATGTACTAATCACAATTATTGATCATATGCTGAAAACCAATTTATTTAATGCAAAAATCTAATTAAATACATAGATATAATTGTCAATAGAAAAACATAAAAACTATACTATTACATTTACATGGTTAATAGTATATCTCTATCATCACTGGATCGGCAACAGCGGGAAAGACGTGGAGCATGAGACCCAGATGATGATATTGGACAAAAATGACTCAGGCCGCCCCTACGTTCTTCTGCTTCCACTCATTGAAGGTCCCTTTAGGGCTTCTCTTCAACCCGGGGCCGATGACTACGTGGACATCTGTGTTGAGAGTGGGTCCACCAAAGTCTGTGAGTCCAGTTTCAGGAGTTGCCTATACATGCACGTCGGCGACGATCCTTATAGCCTAGTGAAGGAGGCGATGAAGGTGATAGGGGTCCATTTGGGCACCTTTAAGCTCCTAGAAGAGAAAACCCCACCAGGTATAGTCGACAAATTTGGCTGGTGCACTTGGGGTGCATTTTATCTTAACGTACACCCAAAAGGTGTATGGGAAGGAGTGAAGGGCCTAGTGGAGGGTGGATGCCCTCCAGGGATGGTCCTTATAGATGATGGGTGGCAATCTATATGCCATGACGATGAACCCATCACCGAAGAAGGCATGAACAGAACGGCAGCCGGAGAACAAATGCCATGTAGATTAATAAAATTCGAAGAGAACTATAAATTCAGGGACTATGGAAGTCCGAAGAGAGCCTCTAAGAAGGGTATGGGAGCCTTTATCAAAGACCTTAAAGAAGAGTTTGAGAGCGTAGAGGATGTGTACGTATGGCATGCTCTTTGTGGATATTGGGGTGGGATTAGGCCTAATATGCAAGGAATGCCGGAAGCTAGGGTGGTTACTCCGAGATTGTCACAGGGCTTGCGAATGACGATGGAAGATCTTGCGGTGGATAAGATCGTGAAAAGTGGAGTAGGATTGGTACCACCAAACCTGGCCCACCAATTGTACGAGGGACTTCACTCGCATCTTCAGTCTGTGGGAGTTGATGGCGTCAAGGTTGATGTCATTCATGTAAGTTCTGGAAACCTCCATCTTATTATTATTATTTTTTTAAATGGTCTCTCACGAGCATAGCGACCCGCAGTAAAGAAATCATCTTAATGGTCGATATGTATTTTTAATTTTATATTTTATTTAATAACTTCTGAATTTAAAACTCGCAGTTCTAGATACGGCTATAGTGAAAGCTAAAAGTCAATTGGGCAAACAAAAAGAAAAATCTAAAAGTCAATTAATTTTTATTCAATAATTTTAAATTACAAAAGGTACTAGTAAAATAGAACTATTACTATAAAATTTCAATTTTATTTTTATAAAAATAGAGTATAATTAATAAAATTTAAAATATAACAAACAATATTTATAATTAATTTTTATTTTTTTAATAAATTATCTATAATATAATTAATTTGTGTTTAATTATTATAATATTTATAAATTTAAATATTAAATAAATTATATAATTTTAGTTTAACTATTCAATAAATAAATATTAATTAGTATAGAAATATAAATAGAGAAAATTATTTTTTAGTCCCTGAAGTTTAACGTAATTAATATTTCTGTCTCTTTATTTTGACGACCCAACATTTAAGTCTCTCTCTTTTTCTTCCGTCCAAATTTATAGTTTTTATGTCCAAAATAGTCGTTTGGGACACGTGAATTGACAAAATTGACCCTCACTAAAAGTTTTACTATTTTAAAATCACGAAACCCAAACCCAATGCCTCTTCACTGTAGATTCTTCTTTTTCATCATACTATTTCTCCAAACTCTCCATCTCCAAATCACTACTCTTACTTCTTAAGTCAGCCTCCTCACTATAACTCTTACCCCTTTTGTAATAAATCTCTCTCTATTTTTGCAAGAGCTCACTCTCTCATCTCTCTATTACTCTCCAAGAAAAGAACATGTAACTCTCAAATAATGCTTTAGAAATTCTAAGACTTAGAATCCCACCTTATGAATGGTGGTGATGGTGGTAATGGTGCTGATCGGGGAAGTAGTGGAAGATTTGGAAAGAGAAGTTAACGATGGACTTTTGCTGTTTGCTTGTTTGCTTGCTGCAAATATTTTAGAGGAAAAAGGGAGAAAGATATGAGAGAAGAAAGATGAAAAAGAGAAAAAAAAGAAAAGAAAATCAACAATACCAAAAGGAAACAGAGAAGATATGAGGGAGAATAAAGATGGAAAAGAGAGAAAAAAAAAAGGAAATAGAGAAATTATGAAAGATAAGAAAGGTAGAGGGTTTCACGTTGAGAGGGTTTTAACAAGTTCATTAAGGTATTTTTGAAAAAAAATTTCACCTTTCATATTTGACTCTTTGACCAAACGGCTATTTTGAATAGAAGAATTATGAATTTAGACAGAATAAAAAGTGAGTAACTTAAGTGTTGGTTCGCTAAAATAGAGGGATAAAAGTGTTAATTACGTTAAATTTTAGAAACTAAAAAGTAATTTTTCCATATAAATATATAACCAACCATTTTTTTTCTAACAAATCATGTAATATTTTGATACAAATATTTCAGATAATTTATTTGCATAAAAAAATCTTAAATATTATATTTCATTCGTACTTAGAAATTTCAAAGATGTTTTATTAAAATCAATATGCTAATTGATTTATTGAAAGAACAATAAATATATAAGATAATTATTTAACTATATTAATTAGATAATAGAATATTTATATTAAAAGATCGTGAATAATTGTGAAATGGTCTAAAATTAAGCAAGAGGACGTGAAATGTATTTGTAAACTACTTCTCCGTTTACTTATGAAAAATATTTTTTTTTAAAAAAAATGTTTTATAAAAAATATTTTATTGATTTATTTTATATTATTTAATTTTAATTTAAAAATAAAATATATTTAAATATAAATTTCTGTGAAAAATGAGTTTCTCTTAAAAATAAAATCATTTTTTATTAAAATAGTTTAATTTTTTTAATCAGACAAATATTTTTTATTAACTAAATTTCAAATGCTTCAAATCAGAAAATATAGAAAATGTTTTCTGAAAAATATTTTTTAAATATAGAAAATATTTTCTGAAAAATATTTTTTTAAATAAATGGAGCCTAAAATATAAATATTTTAAATTAAAGTTGAATAGAAGAAGATAGGGGTGAGGAAAATATATTTCTTTTAAGAGGACATTGGGACTTGGGAGTAGTTTGTCAATTTTAGTAGCTTTTTTTTTTTTTAATCCTTGCCATACATATCGATCATGCCATTCTGTGAGAACCAACTCTCTTTTTCGTCTTTCAACAGAAAAAAAATCTGATTTCCGTCATTCTATTAGTTACAAATCCTGCCCTTCTGTTTGGATAATAGGAAAAAGGATCAAAAAATGAAATTAATAGACAAATATTGGGACCAGGAGGCAGGATTAATGGACCTCGCTCAACCTTCTAGTGTCCTTTCATTTTTAACAGTAACATTATTATCTTCTTTAGTTGCATTTTCTTAATTACTCATAGCTCTGAAATCCCACTTTGATATTAGAGTTTTAATAGAGAAATTAATGTGTTGATGCAGTTGTTAGAAATGCTGTCAGAGGAATTTGGTGGTAGAGTTGAGCTTCCTAAAGCTTATTACAAAGCACTAACTGCTTCTGTGAGGAAACATTTCAAAGGAAATGGCGTATTTGCTAGCATGGAGCACTGCAATGACTTTATGTTCCTTGGAACTGAAGCCATAGCCCTTGGGCGAGTTGGTATATTTTATGTCTTTCAAGTTCATTGAAACAATTTTCTTTAAAGAAAAGAAAGCGAGAAAAAGTGAAAAGATTAATTTGATTAATGACCATGCAGGGGATGATTTTTGGTGCACTGATCCCTCAGGAGATCCAAAAGGGACGTATTGGCTTCAAGGGTGTCATATGGTGAACTGTGCCTACAATAGCTTGTGGATGGGAAATTTCATACTCCCAGATTGGGACATGTTCCAAACAACTCACCCTTGTGCCGAATTCCATGCTGCATCAAGGGCTATATCTGGAGGACCAGTTTATGTGAGCGATTCTGTCGGCAACCACAACTTCAAGTTGCTTAAGAGGCTTGTCTTGCCTGATGGCTCTATTTTGCGCTGCCAGTCTTATGCACTTCCTACCAGAGACTGCCTGTTTGAAGACCCATTGCATGATGGCAAAACCATGCTCAAGATTTGGAACCTTAACAAAGTAAGACATCTACTGATAAAGAAATAGAGAACCTCCCAAATTTTCTGCACATTTCCTTACAGTAACTTCTTTTTATTTATTTGTTTGTAACAGTATACTGGAGTGCTGGGACTCTTCAACTGTCAAGGAGGAGGTTGGTGTCCTGTGTCCCGGAGAAACAAAAGTGCCGATCAATTTTCACGCTCTGTGACCTGCCTAGCAAGTCCTAAAGATATTGAATGGATCCATGGAAAGAACCCAATATCTATCGAAGGAGTGAGAGCGTTTGCGATCTATATTCTCCAGGAAAAGAAACTGAAGCTTCTCAAGTCTTTGGAGAGCATAGAGATTTCACTTGAACCATATAATTATGAGCTGCTTATAGTTTCTCCTGTGACAATGTTACCCAGAAGACTAGTCCAGTTTGCTCCCATTGGACTCGTGAACATGCTTAATTCTGGTGGTGCGATCCAGTCTCTGGCCGTTGATGACAAAAATTTGGTGAGAGTTGGGGTTAAGGGAAGAGGAGAAATGCGGGTGTTTGCAACAGAGAAGCCAATGGCTTGCAAAATAGATGGGGTAGATGTTGAGTTTAGCTATGATGATCAAATGGTGATAATTCAAGTTCCATGGCCTAAATCTTCAAGATTGTCTGTAATCGAGTACTCATTTTAGAGTTTTTTTTTTTTTTTTTAAACTCATTTTACATTGCTTTTTGTCATTTGGATTTCCAACTGTTAATAATTTCCTTTCGTTTGCAAAGGAAGATATATTTAAAATAAAAATTGATAAAATCACAATATTTTTTTTTTATTTTTCTTTAAAATTATGAGTTTGGATATTCTAATATTATAACATTGAATAAAAAATAATAAAAGCCTCAAATTTCACATACAATGCATTTTTTAAGTAACGTTTAGGTTAAGTTTTACATACAATTGATAAGGGATAGGTATTTAAATATTTTGATGAATTTGTTTGATATTTTTATTAGTTTCGAAATAAAATAAAATAAAATTTATTTCCCACTTTCCATTTTCCTTCCATCTAAAGCTTTCCAAGCAAAGGGCTGATGTCCATGGCATTCGTTTATCACGTGACAACACTGGAACTCTTTTTTAAAATCATGAGATTTTGAATTTAAATATTTGTTTGAGTTAAATAAAAATAAATGAACTAAACATTCTTTTTTTCTATACTGTTAATTTTTTTTCTTGTTTTTATATTTTCCAAAATTAACTATTATTTACAAATTATTCAGTTAAAAAATGCATATATAGTGTAAAATTATTTCAAATATTAATTAATTTATTTTAATATTAAATATCTATATTCTATTTAATCAAGACTAAAATAAGTATATTAATTTGCAGGTGGACTGAATCATGATTTTATCAAAATTCACTATTTAATCATATATAAAAAAAATTTAATTTTAAATATATATATATATTTTTTTAAATAAAAATAAAAAATTAGAGATTTAAAAAAATAAAATATAATATCTTTTAGATTTACGTAAATATCCTTATCGCCAGATTTATGAGTGCATATTTATTTACTCTATTTAATATCTTTAATTTTAATTAATTATTTATTTTTTTTATAATTTTTAATATTCATAATTTAACGCATATGATCAATGTTAAATAAATCAATGATATTTTATTTGTAGAAAAATATTAAAGAGTTTAAAATTTCAAAATATCATATAGTTTAATTGAGTGATTTCTAATTAGATAATTTATCCTCCTTAAAGATAAAAACTGATATCACAAACAAAACATTGAGATGAAAATCCATTGACAAAAAGGAAAAACGAAAGGATAAAATCCCAGATTAAGGGCTGCGGAGCAATTGAGCTAAACGGTAGCTTGGGACTTAAAACTCCCGATAATTCTGTGTCGGGACAATTCTCGTACTTGTGATTTACCGAGTTCGGAATCCAATACTGAAAAACAGATGAATTCCTCCAAGTACATGGATAAGCAAATCACCGACCTCTCCAAAACCCCTATTCGCACTTTCTTAGACGACGAAGATGATGATGAAGAAGAAGAAGATCATCTAGATCAGGGCTTCGACTTCTACCCCATTCGCTCCGTACATTCCCATGCTAAGATTCCCGATGGGATCCACCTCAGTGTATCATTCCCTCTTCAGTTCCCTCCCTCTCTTATTCTCTAGCTTTGATTTTTGTTCTTTTTCACCTCTGTTGTTTTTGTCCAGGAAATGGTGGAAATTGCAAGAAACTGAGACTGGTTTTTGAAAATTTTACATTTAAAAATGCACATAACAAGACACCCTTTAATTTCTTGAATTTCCATCACTGGGTATTCAATGAAGATCCAAACTTTATGGTGTGTTGTTTAGAGCGTTAATTTTTATTTACTAGATAGTTGGATTTATCTTGCTTCCAGTTGATTTTGGTTTTGGGCATGATATTGTAGTGTTTCTTTTTATTTAGCCGGATTTCAATCAAGTTTCCATGTTGTGAAGTTGATCTTAATTATTAGCGAATCTCCAATATCTTTTGTTGGACTACTGTTATTAGAACGAAATTGGTCCATTAGTTTGGATACCAATAATCTGCTGTATATATATATTCAAGAAGTATACTGTATGTTTTAGGTGTTTGAATAGTTGTTTAGGTGTTGCTTGGATGATAACTTACAGGGTTGGAGTTCGGACCAACATTCTACAAAATTCTCTGGTGAAAAAGCTGGGAGTTTCAGCAATGCAGAATTGATTTCCAGGATAGATCAAAAGTTGAAGGAACATGCTGATGTTTTGCTACACTCAGTGGAGTGTCTCAGTGCACGACTATCTCAAATGGAAAGTAGAACGCGGCAAGTAGAAAACAACTTTGATGATTTAAAGGAATCAATTGAATTTAATCATGGAAGAACTGACAGAAAGCTAAAGGAGCTAGAGAACATTCTAATTGAGGTATGGTTTTGAATTTTTTACAATTTAATGGTTTGTTTTGGCCTTTATCCCCAATTTGTTGTTGGAATATGTATGGGCCACTGTGATATTAGTATGTTGAATGAGGTACAAAACAACAACTTGTTGATGTTGGACATATTCCTTGTGTTTGTGTGCTAAGTTAGCCTTGGAAAGAAATGGGGATTTTGGGTATGGAATTAGAGAAAAAAGAACCTAAATTTTAGATTGAATTGGGATTAGACTCTTGGCTAGATAGTGATTCAGGGTATGTTGGCTGGAAGCGCTGAACCAGGTTGCAGTTTTTTCTGTCAGTAGTAAAGTTATACTTCCTCCCTTCTCTGGGGGATACTCAGTTAAAATGAAAAGACTGGATGTGTGGAAGGGTTAAAGTGTTTTGATGTATACTCGTGGTGCCTATTTGAGGTCAGCTTGGTTGCTGTCTGTGCTCATTGAACAACAATACCATTTTAAGTATGTTTAGTGCTACAGAAAGGTGTTTAGCGAAAGTTCTAAAAGTATAAATGTTTATTGACATAATTAAATTTATTAAATTCATCATGAAGCCTACACTTAACTCACTAAGAGAAGCTTAATACTGACAATTATGTGCAGCACATCTATTGCATGGCTAGATAAAATATTCTTGATTTGAAAAGATTCAGTTAGAAAAATAACCCCATAGCAAGAGAAGATGACATTTTGGTCAAGGGGAGCCTGCCAAGGATCAGTTAGAAAAATAAGCACTCGTCACTCATGCCGCTTGTAGTCATGTAGGCTTCAATTCATAGCTGATATAACTTGCCTAGATTTTTATGGTGTGCTGTGTCAAGGACCTTTGTTAATCCTCTACCTTTTGTTGGAAGAACTTAGTTATAACTTGCTTGGAATTTGTACGTTCTTCACAATTAGTAGGAGGTCATGTACTTTTTATTTTCTTAAATTTAATTATTATGAGTTTGCCTTGTGAGAGAGAATAGAAAAATGGTTGCTAGACCATGTAATGCAACTTTTGGTCCCAGATATAATTGAGGTAGTAGAGCAAAAGGGTAGAATGGTTTAGGTGTTATATGAAATTAATGGATCAGTTCACCCAATCCAAGGATAAGAGTTTGGATGTAATTGTTGCACTTTGAGTACCATTTACACCTCATGTGGAACAGTTTGTTTGAGTATCAGAATTTGAGTGCAACCTGTTGTGAAAAAGGTGGAACTGCAATGAGAAAAATAGGGTGGGGGGGAATAAAAAAAATTTCAACTCAGGCAGGATTTTGTATAATAGATACCTTTACCGGGTAGTCTTTAAACACTAGTCACCCTTTTCCAAATAATATATGTTTCAAGTGTGTTAGGTTTTAAACTGTTGCAATCTGCATCTGGGACTCTATGAATCCTACACAAACTTGCCATCCTCTGGTTTGGGAAGGCAATATTTCGAACGGATAAACAACCAACAATTTGTGGTCTTTGTGAAGATTGAGTGCCGGGCCTCACCTGCCCAATTTTCCTTCAAAATTCCCATTTGAATGAGTGATATCTTGAAAAAAGAAAAAAAAAAAAAAAAAGAGAAAGAGAAAGTTCACAATTTTTGTTGAGGCAATTGGGTTAGGCAGTCAACTATTTGATGCCTGTCTGTGCTTGTTAACAGTGATCAAGTAAATGATAAATGCAATTTGCAAATTTCTTGCAGGTCCATGGTGGGATAAAAGATTTGAGGGATAAACAAGAGATAGCAGAGACTCAACTGCAGCTGGCAAAGCTTCGTGTGTCCAAGGATGACGCACAGTTGGAAAAGCAGAACAATGATGTTCAATCTAGTTTGGGAACAGAAGCGTTGTCATCAGTCTCTCAGCAATCCAACCAACAACTTCCAGTCCCAGTTGCTTGTCCACAACAAGTTCTTTCTTTGTCTTCTAATATTAAAAATTTACCTGCTGAGCATCTTCCTCTAACAAAACCTGCAGCTACAGCACCAAAGTATCTCACACCTTCAGCATCTCAACTTCCGACAATTACAGCAACTGCACCACAACTTCCCTCGCAATTGCTTACAAATTTTGTCCCTTCTGTTCCACAGCAAGAATCTCATTACACACTTCCAGTTTGCTCTCCAGGAACCATTCATCAAAAATATGTATTACCAACTCAGCAATCACAGCCACCTTATATTCATCAGCCTTGTCTACCACCATCTCATCTTCCCCCAAATTCACACTTCCCTCAGTTGCCCCATGTGCAGTCGCCTTTCTCCGCGGTGAATCCTCAAGTCCAAAGCCACCATCCTGAAGTTTCTTTTGTGCCATCTCAAGGCATTCACAAATCCTCTCAACCACATGACTGGCCTCTCCCTCCCCAGTTGCTTAATGTTGGTTCTACTGATCTACCCTCAAACTTGCGTTATTCAGAGCGTACTTCTGCAAATACACCACCAGGGGGGTACACTAATATTGTGGACTTTTATCATTATGGTGCTCCTACCCACAGTGGCTCCGCTATGAAACCGGTTCAACCATCACCATCTCCTCCTGCTAGCACTGGTGAAACTAATTTCAGTAAATTGCCAACTGCCCGCATATTACCACGTGCTATTCCAACTGCATCTAGTGTGGACAGTGAATCAAGCTCTGGTGAGGGTGGAAACAGGGCGACTGTTGATAATGTTGTTGACAAGGTTGTTGCTATGGGATTTCGAAGAGACTTGGTGAGAGCAACAGTGAAAAAATTGACAGAGAATGGGCAATCAGTGGACCTGAATACGGTGCTGGATAAGTTGATGAACAGTGGGTAATTGCAGAGTCTTGGATTATGCGTTGGGGTATTATGTTACCTTGACATGCTTTATTTTTATATGTTTTGTATAGAATAGTGAACTTGTAATTTACAAATCCACATCCCTAATTGAGAGGTTTTACACCATTTCATGTTGGTTGCTTTGTAAATTAGATGTTGTAGCCGGCCTGATTTGTTCTTTTGTTTGTGAATGAAAATACTGGTTACGTTGCCTATGGAAATCATCTTTTTTCTTTTTCCTACGAACCCTTTTGGTACCAGTATGCTTACTTCCATGCCTTCCTACGGCATATGAGTTTCATCCGAATGTCAACGTGTCATCTTTTGGAATTCGTTACATTGGGAATGACAATGTTCAAGCTGTAGGGTGTTTTTCAGGGGACTCGTGCTCTGCCACAGGCTCAGGGGGTCGCTTGTTCCTCACGAAACAGGATGTAATAATGCATGAGGGAAGAAAATGGGAAAGAAATGTATGATTATATGTGGAAAACTTCCCGAGGAATGATGAGAGAATGAGTTACAGGGCAATTCTTGTTTGCACTAGGTCTATGTGGGATGTATGTGGACGTTATGAAACTTTAGATGACTCCCACTACTATTTATACTACGAATATGTACACCAGCGCAGACATGTTCCCATTTCCACATAATCACTTCAGGTGCATATGATCTGAAAGCCCATGTCTCATTATTGCCAGATGGATCCAAAAGGTGGTTAGGAATCTTGGGCTCGATCATTGTAGGACTTGAGGGGGGGGCCTTTCTTGGCCTCATTTAATTCTTTCGGATTATGGGCCTCCCATAACAAGGCAACAGTTCTCCAGTTGAACTTCTTGATGAATTGAAAAAAAAAAAAAAATCCAAAAACATAGATTGTGAGGTTTAGCATGAGAAATCCTGTCGGTCCAAGCTACTGTTGGTTTGCCAATGCCCCTATCGATCTTCCACACAAAACAAATCTCTTTTATAGAATTGGCAAGAGGCAGTAGCAATAGGTGAGCTTGCTAGTTTCAATTGACAAACGGTTTCCCATTCAATGACACATCGTGATTGGCCAGATTCCCACTTCAGAATTTAGGACCATCTTCTTAATTGATGCAGCTTCAAGAGACGGTAGAATTCCTAGATGGAGATGGAGGACCACTGTTTTTTTCCTAGGCTGCGTTTGTTCTCAATTATGTGGAAGGGATTACCATCACTGGGCCCTCAACAACTTAAATTCTGGTCCCAATGGCTTCAATGCTACCTCTATCCTTCCTTTTTAATTCCTAGTTCTGATTTTGTGGACCCTTTAAATATTAGTAAAAAAGCTATGTTTTTATTAGAAAGAATTCAATTTTACTAGAAAATAATATACAATTTTTAATTTAGTGCACATTAGGTGACTTAATAACATTATTCTAAACACAAAATTATTTATTTTTGAAGAAGTTGGACACATGTGAATGTATTAAAGTAATTAGACTAATGTTGGAAGACATTCTAATTAAGTTAATTAATGATAAATATATTCTTGCAAGTTTAGAACAAAGCAATAATAATCTATAAATGATGACATGTAATATATATAAAAAAAAGGAGAATATGACACTTTACTGATTCGTTATATCATTTGTCCAAAACGTTGTCGTGTGATTTTTTATTTTTTATTTTTTATTTTTTATTTTATTTAAATATAATTTTTTTCAGTTAAATACTGTTATTAATAATTATTAATAACATCATATATTTTTTTGTATTTTAGAGAATAAGATCTCTAAGAGATCTGCGATGTGTGAGGCAGCCATTAAAAATTTTTTTTCTATTTGATTAAAAATAAATTAATGTCAAGCTCCTTCAAAATTAGGATAATTAATGAAAAAAAAAAATTTCTCTTCTTATACAAAAGGCAATTAAACTAGTAAATCTGTCATCATATATTAGCACCATACTTTACTTTTTTTTCTTCTTTCATTCTTTTTTAATCCACATTAAGAAATACCAGCGTAGTTGTCTTAATATTTGAAGTTTCATTTTCGCTTCAAAGCTTAAGAACATAGTGAATATAGATCTTCCGTTCTTGCTTTTGCTTCTTACTTTTAACTTTCGAGTGATTCTTTTATAATATTCTGCAAACTTCTGGAAATATTTTACTGTTTTCCACTTAATTTCGACAGTTTTCTTTCGCTAAATATCACTGATTTTCATCGGTTCCTGTGAGTTTTTAAATTCCTTTCAAAGTCTCGTACCCATTCTTCAGTACCCTTCCAAATCTTCTCCGTCCAAATTGCACATGTTATGGGTCGACGCACAATTCATACATTTTCCCAAAAGCTTTTATAGTTCTTCAGTACTCTTCCAAATCTTCTCCATTCAAATTGCACATGTTATGGTCGAGGCACTATTCATACATTTTCCCAAAAGCTTTTATAGTTGTCTTCTAGACTTTGGGCTTAACTCCTTCCTTCTGATTTTGTACTGCTCACGTCTATCCAAATTTTGAAAATAGCTATAAACTCTCTTTATTTGCTGCTTTCTTCAAAAAACTCTGTTCCTGTTCCTGTGGCACTGCTTTCCAACCTTTCTTGAGAAGAAAAATGACCATATTAAGAAACGTCTTCACAGTGAAGAACTTGCTGGTGATTTCTCCGGAAATAAATATAAGCTTCATATTGAGACCGTTGTACGAAAATATTGACATAAAGAGAGAACACATGATTGTTGCCGATTCCTTCAGTGAGACAGTGTCTATGCAGAAGGTCTATCTATCTCTATTCTCTTCTTTCTCTTTCTCAGCTACTGTATTTAAAAATTAATTAATTATTAATTTAATTTCTTAATATGAGAGATTCTTAATGGAATCTGTTCTTGCAGTTTAAAAATTGCAATAATTAAATTATTAAATATAAAACTTTATTATGAAGATGCAAGCATATCAATTATGTAATCAATATGAGATTAATTTACCTGCTAGTGCTGATTAATCTGCGGAGCTGACTTTGAAGAGAATATAAAAATGTGAGAACAAATCTAGGTTACTAAAACGATGCCGTCTTGTGTGTTAATGCGACCATACAATAATTTTCGAGTCCCCATCATCTCTGCAATAATTTTTCAAAAAAGTAAATCTCACGAGTACGTCAACATCAAATTATTTTAATTTCAACACTACATCACTCAAAATTTATTCATACTTAATATATAAAAAATATAAGAACTAGAAGTGGAGAAAATCTAATGATACCCTAAATTTTAATTCGTTTCAAGAATGCAAATAGGTAATTAAGTTGAGAAAATAACCTTGAGTGCATAGAATTGAAGATGCAGCTTTACACAGCATGCCTTCAACTTCTAAGAAGGCAATCACTTGTTTTCCAAAAGCCACACCTCGTGTACTAGTTAAATCTAATCCTAACTATATTTTTAACACTGAAATTTTGAGTGATTTTCAATGGAAGGTTGCTAGAGTATTTATAAGAGATCTATATGATATTATTGAGGTGAGAAATTAAATAGAAATATTTTAAATATTATTTTATTTAAGATATAATAATAAACATTCACGTGAATGGTTAACTATAGTGGTTGATGTCAGGAGAAGACTATTCACGTGAAGTTGGTTTTGAATATCGATAAAAATTAATATATTTTAAATTACGAGAAATATATTTTACGTGAAGTTGTTTTGAGTGCGGATAGAAATAATAAAATATTTTATATTAAAAGAAAAATGATTCAATAGAATTTATTTTTAATACTGATAAAAATAATAAAATAATTTAAATTACAATAAATACAATTCACGTGAAGTTATTTTTAAATAGTTTGATCCAAACAGTCACATAATTAACATATCTAAATTAAATTTATAGTAAAATAATTTTATTATGCATTATACCACTCATAACTTATTTATACTTAATAAATAAAAAATAAAAAAACAAAAGAAGGAGAAAATCTATTCATAAGCTAAATTTTGATTCATTTGAAGAATGCGAATGGGCAATTAAGTTGAGTAAGTAATCTTTAAGTGTATAGAATTGAAGATACAATTTTATAAATATGCCTTCAACTTCTCAGAAATTTCTTTACGGGGTGAGTCCAACTCAAATGAGTAGAATCTGAGTGAACAACGAGTTCAGAAAACAAATAGAGATGACGATGGCCCAATAAAATAGATCTTACATTGAAATTTAAATATATAATAAGATGATTGTGAATACGGCGTGAGAGATTTCTGAGAACAGCTATATTCATTACTTGCACTGGGTTTACCTCAGAGCTGAGGATTGAAGTTGGAGGATTAGGGTTTATTACAATGTTAAGCTTTAGAAAAGATGCTGTTCTGATAGCACCGCAGTTAATACTAGACATTATCGCGAAAATAGAATGGATCCTTTAGGTGCTTAATAAACGGAGCTGAGACCTTTTTTTTTTTAACGGAAAAGAGATTTATAATGGATGAAAAAACTAATTTGTTAACGGTTTAATTATGTAAGGATGTTTTAATACATTTTTGAAAATTGAAGGATTGACTTATTTATAATTATAAAATCTAGAGATTAAATTGTAAATTTTTCATAAAAAATATAATTTATATTTATGTGAACAGAAGGCATTTAAAAAAAAAAAAAAGAAGAAAATTAATGTCATCATCTCAAACTAATTTTAAAATATGTTAATCATACTCTCAATATTTTATCATTTCTCACTTAGACTAATTGAATTGAAGAAAACTTTTACCATGTTTTTCTTTTTATTTGAAATTAAGAGTTTTTGTAAAATTTTAATTTAATTAATATTTTTATTAATTTTTATTTATAACAAATGAAATTAATTTTTGAATTTAAAAAATTAAAATTATGCGTGATTTTATAGAAATTTATTTAAATTATTTTTTAAAAATACAAGTTATTGCAAATGAATTCTATGAGTTGTTTTAATTTGATCCTCATAAAATAATTTAAGCACAAAAAGATTCGACTTTCCCAATCATGTAGCACCTTTTTCATTTAATAAATTTATTGCATTACAAAACTTTTTTTTTTTTTTTGCTATTTATATGAATTCTAAGGATTCTCATATATATTTATATTATAGGCAATAATTTGATTATGAAAAATTATATAAGCATTTTCAATATTAAATTAAAGTGGGTTAGCTAATGTAATTTTACTATAATTATTTTTTTTGTTTTTGTGGATCAATAAATTTAAATAATAAAAATAAAATGTAAAATATAAAATTACACCATAATTTTATATAATTAAAAATTAAAAAATTTAATAACCTCCACAAGGCCATGTAACTAATCTTATTATATTAATCTTCAGTCTTCACCACTATAAAATTCCTGCTGTAATTGGGCTGGAATAAACTTAGTCATCTTCCAACAAATACCCCAGTAAACTCTGGGCTGCTTCCCCCAAGTGACGCTTCCCACTCCATTGAGGCGGTCAAGATCTGGGAGAGTGTCTGCACAACTTCTCGCATCTCTGGTCGATTTAATGGATCTTCACTCAAACATCTCCTACATGTTTCTGCCATCTGCAAAAGATGGGATGCCAACTTGTTCGCATAAGAACGAATAATTATGGACTGATTCACCAAAAACCAGTACTAACCTCACAGACTGCTTCCATGGGGTAGCTTCCTCGTAGATTACCATCTATATTAGCTTCCAAAGCAGTCTCAATGTCTTCTTTCTTGAATATTGTCAATATCTGATTACATTTCAATCCAAAAAAAAAAAAAAAAAGAGGTCAATAAACTTATTGATTAACGTCTAAAAGATGGTCTGCTGGATGCTGGAGAACAGAAGCTCAATTGTTGGCTTACAATTGTGACCAGTGCCCTCATCTTGTTTGGTTCCCTGGTATCACGTATGAGAGCACGCTGACCAGTGATGAGCTCTGCTAGAACCACTCCGAATGCAAAGACATCGGTTTTACAAGTCATTTGTAGCTCACGCACAGATCTACTAACACAGCACCACATGATAATTCTACAACTCACTATATAAAAATATAGTAGTCTATTTTATAAGTTCAACACTTACTCAGGAGCAATGTAACCTGGTGTTCCAACTAAGCGCGTTGCTATGAACTCTTCTTCATTTGATCGTTCTACCAACTTTGCCAGCCCAAAATCTGACACCTAGTACATGATGCTAGGAATAGTTTAAGTAAAAAATGAATGTAAATTCAGAGTCTGTGGACATTAAACAGTTCAAATAGTAAAATACCTTTGCCCTTAGCCCCTGATCAAGCAGAATGTTGCTTGTTTTTATGTCCCGGTGCACATACTGTGATTTCGTGTGATCATGAATATATTCAATTCCTTTTGCAGCATCGACTGCTATTTGTGCTCTTGCAGTCCATGAAAGTGGGGTGTGACCTGACAGCTGCTAAATTTAGAACTATGTAGAAATAATTTGTTATCTCTGTCTTGTGTGATTTTTCAATTCATATCAATTTCACATTCCTAATGAACGTCTGCAGATTAATCATGTGAAAAAATTTTAAGGTAAGACAGAGTCAAGCCTCCTTAATACTGCTTATGATGCTGTCTTAAACAGTTCTTGAATTTGCCTTAGTGCAATATTGAAAGCAGTCACATCATTACCTTTTAGCAGAGGGTCATGAAGGTGATCACTGAGAGACCCATTCTGAATATACTCATAGAGTAGATAAAGATGATGATCCCCACTTGCATATCCCAGCAGCTCCACCTAAGGCATAACTCATAAGGTTCTACATTTATACATTCATTTATTTTCAGAGCCTGCATGTCTCTTCAGGTATAATTTCTTACCACATTAATATGATGTATCTTGCACAACACTTTGAGCTCTGCATAGAATTCCTTCGATCTGCTAGACTTCATTTTCTTTACTGCAACTTCCTGTTGTCAGATTTGGCATCTGAGTTTTTGTTCTTGATTCAACTGAATATAGGCAGCTTGGTAAACTAATAAACATGTACTGAAAATGACAAGTTATCGTACCCTTTCTTTCAAAAAACCAAGATACACGCTCCCATATCCACCCTCTCCAATTTTCATGCTCATATCGAAGTTTCTTGTGGCCTTTTCAATCTCATCCACACTATATACGACTGGCCTTTCAGATTCAAAGGTGACACCTGCACCAAGCAATTTTTTGCTTCCATTCATGAATGTAGTTGTTTGATGTATGGTTCACAAGTCATGATTCTTTTTTCTTCATTTTAGGGGATTGTTTTGGATGCGGAAAAACTAAACATGCCCCAAATTGGTCGTCTTTTATGCATGCAGAATATTTTGATTTCAGAAAATTTTAATATATAAAAACTTTCAAGTAATTTAGGACAGACAATAATGTTTTACCTTCAATGTCATTTTTCCGAAACTGGCTCTTTAAGGAAATTCTTGAAGGACTTTGGCATTTGTTGACAGATTTTAGGTGATCTCCATTTTTCTGGTTTCTGATTCTCTTGATCAGGAATAGAATGAACGTGCATACTGAACATAATATGACAGCCGACAATACGGCAAGGATAATTGTCAAATGGGCTCTTTTTCCTGGCTTGACAAGGAAAATTAATTAATGGGTCAGTTTGCTTCTGCTATAGAAAAACATCCATCATCAGCTAAATGCAAATTCAATATTAATGCTGCCTAACAATAACTTAACACGCTGTCATTCAGAAACGATTCTCTCTCAAGAGAAATAAGGCCTTAGGTTCAAAACTTAGACAATGGTAGAACAGTTGCAAAAGCCGGGGAAGTGATGACTATGCTGCACACACTGTTCCAAGCAAAATTATAATCAACTTCATTTAAAAAATTTGCCACTACTAAAACTAATTACTAATTATTTTACGATTAGTGTTGCATGTAACTAAGAATATTTACTCTAAATAGAGAAAATGGCGAACCTCGCTTCTGTGCTTGAACTCCATTCTTCTCCTTGGGAATGAATAGCACCCATCCCACATCTATGTAACCAGGATTTCGAGTGAGTCTTTCATTTAAACCCTGGATTCCACTTAAGTTTGCTGAAAGGAGTTCTGCAATTCCTGACAGTGTATCATTCTCTTGAACTGTGTATGTCACTATCTCTTGAGACTGCACTTGAATGCATCCGCATAAAAGGTGAATACTGATCCTATCTCCAGCAACAAATAACTCCTCTTCATTCGCAACTTTCCAAGCTTGGCCGCTATAGAGCACCCTGGTGATGTTCATGAATGTGTCACCTGCCTGTACTCCATAAGAGGTGTCGTAGAAATACCCTCGGGTGCCGTTTACATCTTTGCAAGTGCAAGGAGCAGATACAAGATAGTCCTGTTTGAGGCCATGGCTGATGGGTTGAATGTCGGATGCGTTCACTGAGTAGAAAGAGGCTATTTGATCTATGGTAAGCCCTTCAGAGATGTGATATAGATAGGAATTGCATGTATAAATTTGTTGAGAGCAACTAAGAGGGTACATAAGGCTTGCCTTAGACACAACATTGAAGGAGATAACATTAGTAAAAAAAGTAGCTAAGAGGAGGAAGAAGAGGAGGTGGTGATTTTGTGAAGCCATCTTCATGACAGAAAATCAATGAGATGGGATGAAGAACATAAAATTTTTAAGTTCTGATATCAAATGAGCACAAAATGATAGATACTGATTTATCATGTTTTTCATTGTAATATTTTCCATTACCAAATGCTAATAAATTAAAGTTGTAGATTGATCTTCAAGCTTTTGCTTGTTTTCTGCTAATAAGGTCGAATGTTGACCTTGTCTTATACTTGATGCTTTATATGCTAAGAAAGAGTCAGATGTCTTCTGATGTCAGGAAAAGAAACATATGCATATTCATTTCTAAGCTCACCCAAATTAGATGATGATAAACTATCAATATGCTAATATTTTAGTAAGTCGGTAAGCTAAGATTTGGCAGCAGCAACTTAGTGTCATGATTGATAAGCCAAGGAATCAATTTTCAACATTACATTACAAGCAGTCATGCCATGATTGCTCACGCATACTCCTCACCCATGTGGCTTATTTGTTCAATTCTTCTATTATATATATGAGTAGAAATTGTACTCTCCAATTCTATCTGCTTTGTCTTTACCCTCAATTTGCAAGATCTCAATGTATTTGGAGCTTCACTAATGGACTGTATGCATAACCCCTCCCATAATTAATAAATATTGATGAATTCGTTTTTCTTTATTGTGTAAGCATTTTTTGTATTGGTCTATTTGGAGGGAAATGGAAGAATCAATTATTTCATCTTATGCAAGGATGAAGCTAAAAAGTTTTAGCTTTCAGCAACAATGGCAGCATTCTCAGGCTGATCGTTTGGTTCGGCAAGTTATGAGAATGGTCCCACAGAAGCATGATATATCCACATCGGTTGAACAGTTTAATCTCTTCTCCTTTTTCAAAACAGCAATTTTTGCAGTACCCTAATAACCATGCAGAAAATTGACATTTTATCGTTACTGAAAAAGAAGTTATCAGAGCAGCAAACTTGTTGCTTCAGGTACCCAAGTTTAGGGCTCAGCCATTGGTAACCACCAGTATTTTCAGTAGCAACCGATTGTATGGGACGGGCCAAATCCTTGTAATGAAATAAAAACTGTCATCAACTATGCAAAATGCATATTTTTGGATGCTCTTAGCGCATATTGTAAGTTTTACTTGACAAACTTCACTTGTTTAAGCTCGAGAATCTAGCGTCTGCCTCCACGATTGATCTTTTGACTTTCTATGATGGTATGGTAAGGAAACGGCAACGGTGAGCCCTTACGTTGGGCCTTAGAGCCCAAAAGCCATCACATTTCTTTCACTCGTCCCTCCAACCGCTGAATCTCTTTTGACCTATAATCTTCGCCTAAATAAGCCCATAATATTGGCCAATCCAATTTATCGGGCAGTGGCTACCTCCACTTTATTTTGTTTTACATATATTACTTTAACAATATTTATTTTTTCATTAAACTTTTAGAATCTTTATTCAATTTTTATATTTATTTAATAATTTTGTTTTGATATTTTCATATTTTAATCCATCAAATTTTTATACTTGTTCATATTATTTTTCTCTCATTTTTTTTAAAAATAGAAACTTCTAAAATTTACAGACACATACACTAATCCCATTTTCATTTTCCTTTTTTTTTTTTTTTCAGACCATTCACCAGACACGCATTGGCAAAGCTAAGGGGCAAGACATTAATTTTCCATCGTTGTCAAATTTGACTTACTAGATTATTCGTTATTTATTGATTTTTTTTTATACAACTGGGACACGAAATAAACCTACATTTTTGTTCATCGTAAGTCGATTCGGATTATCCCTGTTGAACATAAAAGAAAAATAAAATTCTAATCAAACCAATTAGGTAACTGAAAATAAAATTTATTTGATCAACAAACAGAGATAACCCAAACCCGGCAACAAAAAGATTGAACATAAACCGTAATATGTTTCCTAGTCTTTTGTACAAAGACTGTCTTATTACATAAGATGTATTACATGTAATATCCATCAAACTCACAACTAATACCAAATATTTACCAAACGACAACACAACACTCAACATAATATTATACCCATTGCCTTGAATAATTATGTCCTGCCTCCCTCAGTACCCCTTGTGCCTTCTTGGGCCCTGCTCTGGACAGCTTGCCCCGTCTCTCTAGCCTTTTGGCCCATTTGGCCAGCCGTCTCCTGCATGCGCTTCTTCGCCTGTTCCATCTGCTGCGGCAGTTTCCCCCTCATCTCCCGAAGATAGTTTGCCATCCACGACAAGGAAGAAAGTGCTGTGATCCCAAAAGCTCCAGACGCCAAGAACCCCACCACCGCTAAGCCAATGACCAAGGCTGCTGGGACCAGAACCGGGCTGCAAATCACGAAAACTGGGGTGGTAACCGCTAGCCCAATGAGTGTTCCGGTGAGAGTGATACCTGCTAGGAAGAGAAGGGTGCCACTGAGAGGTAACAGGGTGACCACCGCTATAATCTGCGATGTTGTAGGGCCACCACCCTTTTCAGGTAGAACGCCTTTGAAGCCTTCGAGGCCAGGCCTTTGTTGTTGGTGTTGAGGATCAGCCATGGAAGATTTTGTTATTTAATATGTATTGCAAGGTTTATGGGAAAGCAGAGAAATGAGAGAATTAAGTTTGTAAGAGAATTGCAGTGAGAAGGGAGTGGTGAAGGAGGAGGTGGAGGTTTGAATTTAAGGAGATGGAGAGATGGACACGTGGAATGAGAAGGCACGTGTAGTATAGATGGGGGTAGAGAGTTGCATGAGGAATGTGTCCTTATAGGTACGTGTTTGAGGATTTGCTTTGGCTTTCTTCCCTCTAGATTGTTCATTTTCGGTGTTGCCGCTGGCGAAGAGTAAGTCAAATTAACCCTTTCTTTGTCTTTCTTCTGATAATTTTATTTTTATTGCCAATGTGCAAAAAATATATTTTTCTTTAATGTACCGTTTAGTTTTTGAGATGGATGATGGAGCTCGGTCTTGAAATTTCAAATTCAATATTATGTCTCTTTACTAATCAAATTAAACCCTCATTCGGAATGTTTTAACATGATATTAACAAAAAAAACAGTTTGAAAAAATTATTTTATATTTTATATAAATTTACTTTTTTATTTTTATTTTAATTTAATTTTTTTAATTTTAATTTAATTGATTTAAATTTTATATTTTATGCAATTTTAATTTATTTATAAAATTTTAAATTTAATATTTTATTTGACAGTTTGATAGTTTAGATCACATATTACTTGTATTATTATTATTATTATTATTTAATTGATCAATTGCTTGAAAAAATTTAATATTTGTGTTATTTTATATTTTAATATAAATATTTAAATTTTAAATGAATAGGTATCATATTTATATTTAAATATAATTTTAATTAATTTTTACAATAAAAATTAAATATAAACAATTTAATAGTTAAATATATAATTTTATTTTATGATAATAATTATAAAAATTTTATAATAAATATATTATTTAATTTAAAATAATAGTATTTAAATAATTTAAAATAATATATCTATTATAAAATTTTTATAATAATTAATGCAAAATAAAATCTATCTATGAAACAGTCGGCTATACATTTAACCATCATATTATTATTATTTTAGAATTAAATATATAATTTAATTATAGTTAAATATAAATTAATATTACTTTTATATATAAAATTAATTTATATTTAAAAAATAATCAAATATTATATGTGACATTCTATCGAAAAAATTAATTAAAATTACATTCAAATATAAATATTAAGTCAATTTATTCAAAATTTAAACATTTAAATTAAAATATAAATAATATAGACATTAAGTTTTTTTTAGTCAATTAGTCATTAATTCATATAAATAATAATAATAATATATATCATATATCATCTAAATTATCAAATTTATAAATTGATTAAAATTATATTAAAATATTGAGTTAATTAAATTAAAATTAAAAAAAATTAGATTAAAATGTAAATAAATAGAAAATTGAGTCTTTTTGAATTACTTGGCCAATATTTTAATATTATAACTAGATTATATTGACTATAAATTTCAATAAATATTGATGAATTTATCTGATTTATTATCCATTTAATCAAATTATTCTTCCAGAAAAAGAATTGTTTTTATATTTTCTGTTGTTTGAAAAAAAAAAAGGAGAGAAGGAAAAGTATTTCGAGCTATTCCATTAGTAAGTATGAGCAGTGATTGATTCTACGTATTCCGAGTATGAGATTTGATGACCGCTGGATTTCTTCATCCCGGATCAGGGGCTTGACCACAACCAAAGGCCCATAACGTAAAGGCCCATAACGTAGAGGCTCACGCACTTGATATGCACAACAAGCCTGGCTCATTCAACCTTCAAGGCCGGACTCAACCAAGCTTCTTCACTCAGATCGGCCCAGTCTGCGACCAGCAGGCCCTCTCCTCTCAGGCTCAGCGTCCGGCCCGACTTTTGGCCCAGCCCAGTATCCAGAGCCATACTAAGACAGCATAGCAGATCCGCTCGAGCGTACGCACGAGGAGAATCAGAGGCCGTTACGCATGGAGCAGGCTACTGATACCCCCGTACGCCCGAATCTGTATGTCAGAGACGCGTGTCCCAATCATGGAGAGGCCTCTACACGTCACCAGCAAGCATAGCGAAATGGATAAAAGGGGAACCCCTTCCCCAGAAAGTTTAAGTTTATTTTTCAATACCAAAACCCTTGTAAAACCCTATTCTATTGGATATCAGATCATCAATTGGCGCCGTCTGTGGGAAACGAAGGAGATCTTTTCATCACCGGAGTTTTCACTTTCAAAACCCACTGAGATCCACGATGGCAAACCACCAAGAAAGTAACCTTAACATTCCAAATGACCTGAGCTCTGCCCAAGATGGGCAGCAGTTCTCCTTTTCTAGTCCTACAACATTGAATAACCAAACGCCTATCCCTCTTAATCCCTCGCCAAGCTTGGCAGGGAATACTCCCACCGTGACTCTGTCTAACCAGGACATTCAAACCATGGCTCTCCAGCTACAGACTACTGCTCACTGGTTGGGGCAGATAATGCAACAGAGGGGCCTTAGCACCCCAGTAAATGCACTCCCAGTAGTGGAGGAACCCAGAACCAATGAACCCCGACCTACCTCTGACCGCCTCCAAACTAACAGCCACGATGCCGGGGAAGAGGAAGAACCGGAGGCCCGAATCCATGGGAGAAGGGCAAGAGAGTTGATAGAAAATGAGGAGGCGGACAACTATTCTGCCGGAACAACCAGGGAAACGGGAACTGAAACAGAGGAGGAGGAATACAGCTTGGGCAAAAGATCCAGCCCGGAAGACGAGAAAATGAACCAAAAGCTGAAAAGGTTGAAAGAGCAGCTCTTAGCCGAGCTAGGTAAGAAAGATCAGAGCCAAACCTCCTTGCCCACTTCTTCTCCCTTCTCAAAGATAGTGCAGCAGGAGACCATTCCCAAGAAGTTTATGATGCCGCCGATGGCGGCCTATAATGGAGCTGGTAACCCGAGAGAGCACGTCATGAACTATAAGACCTTCATGGAGTTGCAAACCCTGTCAGATGCCTTAATGTGTAAGGTGTTCCCAACAACGCTCTCGGGACCAGCGCGGGCGTGGTTCAACAGCCTGGAGGCCGGAAGCATTAAAAGTTTTGGAGATCTTGCCACCCGCTTCATCAGCCGGTTCATAGCCGGGGTGCCAGCAGATAGGAAGACGAGCTATCTAGAAACAGTGAAACAGAAAGAAGGTGAATCACTCAGAGAGTATGTCGCCCGCTTCAATACGGAGGCCCTGCAGATTCCCGAGCTGGATGAAGGAAGGGCGGTGGAGGCCATGCAAAAGGGAACAACCTCTGCCGAGTTCTTTGGTTCTTTGAGCAGGAAACCTCCGACCTCACTGGCTGAGTTGATGAAGAGGGCGGAGAAGTATATAAGGCAGGATGACGCCTTAGTGACGAGTAGATTTGCTAAAGGGATGGCAGGAAAAGAGAAAGCCCCGGAGGAGAGGAGGCCGGAGAGACACGAGAAGAAACATGAAAAGAGGCCTGAGCCGTACAAACAGGCCTGGGAGAGAAGGGATCAAAGGCCTCCTCCTCCTCCTCGGGCTCTTGAACCAAGAGTGCTCCCTCCTTGGGTTCCCGAGAAACCAACCCCCCTCAACGCTTCCAGAGCCAAAGTGCTCATGGCAGTCCAGGATAAGGAGTTCCTCCAGTGGCCCAAACCCATGAAGTCGAAAGCAGATCAAAGAAATCCTGACAAGTATTGTCAGTACCACTGGAGCCATGGGCACGATACGAATAACTGTTTTCAGTTAATCGCGGAAATTGAGAGGCTGATAAAAAGGGGGCACCTCAAAAATTTTGTGAAGAAACCAGAGGGACAGAGGCCTCAGCCTGGTCTGACAACTCAAACGCCTAGGAGAATAGGAGCTGGACCAGTGAATGATGGGTCCAGTGGGACCATCAACATGATTGTTGGAGGAACGGGAGGACGGATGAGCCGTCGAGGAAAGAAGAGAAACTGGGAAGGAGAGACCAGCAATAGTGAAGTCATGCAAATCGTTGACCACTCTCCCATGATCATCACTTTCTCCTCAGAAGATGCTCAGGGTATTCAGATGCCCCATGATGACGCGCTTGTCATTGAAGCCGTCATTCATAATTATCGGGTAAAGAAGGTCTTAGTGGATGATGGGAGTAAAGTCAACTTGCTGCCATACCGAGTGTTTCAGCAGATGGGAATTCCAGAAGAACAGCTGGTTCGGGACCAGTCACCAATCAAGGGGATCGGAGGAGCACCGATACTTATAGAAGGAAAGGTGAAGCTGGCTCTTACCTTGGGAGAAGCACCCAAAGCTCGCACCCATCATGAGGTGTTTTTGGTGGTCAAACTCCCACTGAGCTACAATGCGATTTTGGGGAGACCGGCGTTGTTCGACTTTGAAGCTGTCACTAGCATCAGGTATTTGGCACTCAAGTTCCCAACGGAAGAAGGAGTGGGAATGGTCCGGGGCAGCCAGGAAGAAGCAAGGGCGGTATACTTAGCCACAGTAACAGAGCCGAGCTCAACTGGAGAAGCACTCGACTCGGAAGTTCTGGAGGTCAGAGATGAAACAAAAGAAGCCCGGACAGAGCCAGTTGGAGAGTTGGAAACCTTCCCCTTATCAGGAGCAGATGCAAACAAGGTCTTCAGTCTTAATGCCAGCCTCACCAAAGAACAAAAAGGTGAAGTCATGGCCCTGATCCGAAGTCACGCGCCGACCTTCGCATGGAAGCCTTCAGACATGCCGGGAATTAACCCCAAAGTGATGACACACCGATTGAATGTCCTCCCCGAGGCCAGACCAGTAAAGCAAAAGAAGAGAGTAGTGGGAAGAGAGAAGCAGCAGGCCACCCGGGAAGAAGTGCAGAAGCTAGAAGAGGCAGGCTTTATTAGGGAAGTCATGTACCCACAGTGGTTGGCAAATCCTGTGTTAGTCAAAAAAGCCAATGGCAAATACAGGATGTGTATAGATTTTACCGACCTAAATAAGGCCTGCCCTAAAGATTGTTACCCCCTCCCTGATATTAATAAAATGGTCGACTCAACGGCCGGTTTTGATTATATGTCTTCTTTGGATGCTATGTCGGGTTATCATCAAATCCCAATGGAAAGGTCGGATGAGGAAAAGACCTCATTTATAACTGAAGATGGAACTTACTGTTATAGGGCTATGCCCTTTGGATTGAGAAATGCCGGGGCAACTTATCAGAGGTTAATGAATAAAATCTTCAAAAACCAGATCGGTAGAAATCTGGAAGTGTATGTGGACGATATGGTGGTCAAAAGTTCAACTTTCCAACAACACATAGCAGATTTGAGGGAGATATTTGGGGTGTTAGATCAATACAGAATGAAGTTGAACCCAGCAAAATGTGCCTTCTTCATTAGGGGAGGAAAATTTTTGGGGTACATGGTGAGTGGTAAAGGCATTGAGCCTAATCCGGAGAAAGTGGAAGCCATACTGAATATGCCAGAACCGACCTGTGTAAGAGATGTTCAGAGACTAACCGGGAGAGTAGTAGCGCTTAACCGATTCATGTCGAGGTCGGCAGAAAAGTGCTTGCCATTCTTCAAAAAGTTAAGGAAAGTACCGAATTTCGAATGGACAGAAGATTGCCAAAAGGCCTTCATAAAGCTTAAGAAGTATCTTAGCTCGCCTCATGTGCTCAGCAGTCCCATAAAAGGAGAAGAACTTCTGATATATCTGGCGACCTCAGAACAAGCAGTCAGCGCAGTGCTAGTAAGGGTAGAAGAAGAAGAACAGAAACCTGTTTTCTACATTAGCAAGGTACTCAGAGACACTGAGGTCAGATATTCGAACATTGAAAAATTGGCTTACGCCTTATTGCTAGCAGTCCGGAAATTCAGAGTTTATCTAGAAGGCCACCAAGGAGTCGTGATGACAGACCAACCCTTAAAGAAGATTCTACATAGGCCGGAAACTTCAGGGCGGATGTTGGCATGGTCTGTAGAAATTAGCCCTTACTGTCTAGAGTACCGACCTCGAACAGCCATAAAATCCCAAGCTCTGGCTGACTTCATAGCGGAGTGCGCATTCAATGAGGAGAACGGAGGATCATCCTCAGAGATATCAAGAAAGGGGGAAGAGAGAGAGCCCCCTCAAGAATTTAGCTGGAAGCTGTATGTAGACGGAGCATCAGGTGCTGAGTGTAATACCCGGCTAGACTCCGGTATCGGAATTCCTACCGTCCGGTGGAATCTCGGATGTCGGAGACCTCTAGATGGGTAAAATCATGTTTTCATGAAATGTTTTAATGTTTTTGATGATTTTAAGTAAAGAGGAAATGATTTTTTGCACGAAAACACCCTTGGAGGAAAGCTCAGGTTCGGCCGCCGAAACTCAAAGTTCGGCCGCCGAACATGCATGCGTTTCGGGTGAGCCTTAGGCCCCCGAAGGCATAAGTGAGGGAAGTCCAGGTTCGGCCGCCGAACCTCAAGTTCGGCCGCCGAACATGGCATGCATGCGGAGGCACATTCGGCCCCCGAACGTGGCCTGGCCAGCCACTATAAAAGGGTCCCTTAGCCGAAAACGGGCGAGTTTTTCCCCATTTTCGGCCAAGGTGAGCCCTCCGCCGTCCCTCACCGATCTTTGATGTTTTTCCTCAAGATCTTTCAAGTTTTTCATGTGTTTTAACTTTGTTTTGAAGATTTGAGCTTTTGAGCAAAGTTTTGGAGCTTGGAGGTTCAAGAATCCAACTTCTCCCACCTTCGAGTTTTAGGTCGTCTCTCTCTCGATCTTCAAGAGGTAAGAGCCGATCTTAAGCTCATTGTGTGTTTTAAATAAGTTTTATGCAAGATCTATGGGGTAGAAATGCATGTGTAGGTTTTAGTGAGTTATGGATGATTTTTGAGTTTATGGACAATGTGGCTTGCAAATGCTTGTGTATGTGTGTTGTAGTTGGGGTTTAAGTTAGTTTGAGACCCCTAGGAGCTTGTGTGCATGTTTTGGTTGAGCTAAATGCATGTTGGTATGAGTTTGAGGCGTTTTGTGCATGTTTGAACCAAGTTTCTGCCCTTTTGGGAGAAACCAGGTTCGGTAGCCGAAGGGACTTTCGGCCGCCGAACCCCCTTGTGGAGGCAGCCTTCGGCTGCCGAAGCTTGCCCCCGAAAGGAGACTTTCGTCTCTGTCTGGGAGTTTCGGCCGCCGAAAGTGCCGCCGAACATGCATGAGTTTCGTCTCTGTCTGGGAGTTTCGGCCGCCGAAGGTGCCGCCGAACCTGCCTGACTTTCGGCTCTGGAGGGACTTTCGGCCGCCGAACCTGCCGCCGAAAGTGCCCTGTCCAGCCTTCCTTTGCATGTTCTTGCATGGATGTTTTGAGATGTTTTAGGGGGTTTTTGGGAGATGTTTTAGAGTTATGTTATAGTATGTTGGTCCCTCATTTGAGTCCACCTGTGTAGGTTCGGACCCGAGGAACCGAGGACCCCAGCAGTGAGTCAGCTGCTTCAGTCAGTGTCAGAGCTAGCCAGAGGTGAGTGGAATAACCCTTATGCTTTTAAATAAATAAATCAGTTTTGAGCATGTTCATGCATCACGGTTGCCATGTGATATTTTAGGTTGTTTGCATTAGAAATCACAAATATGTTGCATTGCATAAAATGTTGTTGATGTGGATGAATGTTGGATGATCCATTAGCCCTCATATGTTATGACATGATGATATGATATGGAAGTCCAAATGTGGCCTGCACTACGCCCCTGGCACTATGTAAGAGAAAGACCGGACGTGGCCTGCACTATGCCCCCGGCACCATGGAATATGTATGTTATGTTATGTATAAGAGAAAGACCAGGTGTGGCCTGCACTACGCCCCTGGCATGATTGGATTATGTAGAGGGCTAGATGGTGACAAGTTCATCCTTGATATGATTAGTTGTGATGTGATGCATTCCATGATAGCATGTGTTTTAAATGCTTTATGATTCTGCTCACTGGGCTCTAGTAGCTCACCCCTCTCCCAAATTCCCCAAGTTTGCAAGTACGGGTTAGACAGAGAAGTCAAGAAGAGTAATGAAGTCATATGTATGTAATAGTTAGAATGTGGACATGACAGATTGTATAATGATGTATAGACATGTAATGTAACAATATTGAGATTAGAAGTGTGCTTGACCATAGTATAATGTAATCCCTTGTTGATGCATGATCTTAATGTTATTGATGTCCATGTTTAGCCAACTCAACACATGTATTGCCCCATTGGGGGCATTGATGAGATCCCACAGAGGGGTCAAGTTTATGATTATGTATAAGTTCAGTGCATGCACAGGTTGAGTTTGGTGTATGATAGAATGTATGAAAGAAAAAGTTTAAATTTTTATGTATGTTGTTGATCATGTATGGGATTAAACAGGTTTACAGGTAACATGTCAGGCTTGCTACGGGTCCCGGCGGCCTTAAGCCGATCTGGATCCTAGCGCCGGTAGCGGTCCGATTTTCGGGTCGTTACACTGAGGGTAGTGGCGCTGGGATAATGCTTAAGGGGCCAGAAGGTTTTAAAGTATGTTATGCCTTGCGTCTAGAATTTACGGCTTCTAACAATATGGCCGAATATGAAGCCCTGGTAAATGGAATGTTGGTAGCTTCGGAGGTAGGGGTAACCGACCTCGAGGTGAATAGCGACTCTCAGTTGGTGATCAACCAGGTGACGGGAGTATATCAGGCTAGGGACCCCATCATGCAGAACTATCTTGATAAAGTAAAAACTATAGAAGCCGAGCTCACGGGTCGGGGAGTTATCGTCAGATTTCAAAGAATACCTCGGGATGAAAATGAGGAAGCAGACCTGCTTAGTCGATTGACCAAAGAGGAGTTAGAACAGCTTCCCGATGAAGTATATATACAGCATGTCCGTACACCTGCTTTTAAAAAGACAAACATGGTACTGCAGGTAGAACAGAGCCCAACTTGGATGACCCCATACCTGAGATACTTGGAGGAGGGTGAGCTCCCCAAAGATAAAGATGAAGCCAGAAAGATAGCAGCTCGTGCTGCCAACTACCAAGCAATAAGGGGAACCTTATACAGAAAAGGGAAGTCCAGCCCATGGCTCCGGTGTGTGAGTCCGGAAGAAGCTGCAAAGGTAATGGAGGAAATACATAGAGGCCTATGTGGGGCTCACGAGGGAGCAGGGACATTAGCCAACAAAATATTCAGGTAAGGGTACTACTGGCCCACTGTTAAAAAAGAAGCAGAAGAGTTTGTCCGAAGGTGCGACGTATGTCAGAGATTTGCTAACGCCATCAGAACCCCTGCCACTCCTCAAGCGAGCATATCCAGTCCATGGCCTTTCTCACAATGGGGAATCGACATCCTGGGACCTTTCCCCAAGACTACGGGGCAAAGGAAATTCGTGGTGGTGGCTGTGGAATACTTCTCGAAATGGCCAGAGGCAGAAGCAATAGCCACAATCACAGCTCGCAAGATGATAGATTTCGTATGGGGACATATCATCTGCAGATTTGGCATACCTAGAGAACTTATCTCAGACAACGGCAGACAATTTGACTGCAGCATTTTCAGAGCCTTCACGACGAACATGGGCATATGGCATAAGTTCTCCTCCGTGGCTCATCCTCAGACTAATGGCCAAACAGAAGTCACTAACAGAGCTATCCTTCAAGGATTAAAGAAATGGCTGGATGGCGCAAAGGAGAATTGGGCAGAAGAACTCAATAGCATACTATGGGCACTCCGAACCACTCCCAGAGCGCCCACTAAAGAAACACCGTTTGCACTTGCTTATGGCACAGAAGCCGTAGTCCCAGTTGAATTGCAGATCCCCACTCATCGAGTCCAATTCGTTAGTGAGAATACTAATGAGGATAAGTTAAGAAGCAACCTGGATGCTCTTGAGGAAGTCAGGGAAGAAGCCCAAGTCCGAACTGCCGCTTATCAACAACGAGCAGCGAGATATTACAACCAAAAGGTCAGAGAAAGAAGCTTAAAAGTGGGAGACCTGACCTTAAGAAACCTGGAAGCTACAGGAAAAAGAGCGGCCGCGGGCAAGTTAGCACCGACCTGGGAAGGTCCTTTCAAGGTGACAAAAGTGGTCAAGCCAGGGGTATACCGAATCGAAGATATGCAAGGAAACCCTGAGCCCCACGCTTGGAACATCCAGCACCTAAAAAGATATTTCCCTTGAAATATTTGTAAAGAAAAACATTGTATATTGACAAATATGAGTAAATAAAAATTATTTATACAAATATGAATTATCTTTATGAATAACATTCCTCCATGAAAAAGAATAACATTCCTCCATGAAAAAGAATAACATTCCTCCATGAAAAAGAAAGAACAGGGCTCAAAAAGATCCCTTGAAACAAGACCTCAGTTAGGCACAAAACCAGCTGAGATGACGAAGCGACAGTAAGGCCAATGAGCCTGAATCTTGTGCAAACACCTCAAGAAGACACAAAAAACTGTCGGCGGGGCCCCGAGGTCACCCCGGAACGGCTGGTGAGGATCTTAAAGATGCCTCCCGGAGCATGAAGACCGGGATCCCCTAGAACTCCCGGGAAAACAAAACAAAAAACTGCCGGCGGGGCCCCGAGGTCACCCCGGAACGGCCGGTGAGGATCTTAAAGATGCCTCCCGGAGCATGAAGACCGGGATCCCCTAGAACTCCCGGGAAAACAAAACAAAAAACTGCCGGCGGGCCCCGAGGTCACCCCGGAACGGCCGGTGAGGATCTTAAAGATGCCTCCCGGAGCATGAAGACAGGGATCCCCTAGAACTCCCCGGAAAACAAAATAAAAAACTGCCGGCGGGGCCCCGAGGTCACCCCGGAATGGCCGGAGAGGATCTTAAAGATGCCTCCTGGAGCATGAAGACCGGGATCCCCTAGAACTCCCGGGAAAACAAAACAAAAAACTGTCGGCGGGCCCCGAGGTCACCCCGGAACGGCCGGTGAGGATCTTAAAGATGCCTCCCGGAGCATGAAGACCGGGATCCCCTAGAACTCCCGGAAAAACAAAATAAAAAACTGTCGGCGGGCCCCGAGGTCACCCCGGAACAAAAACAGCCAGGGTCTCGTAAAGATCTCCTGAAAACAAAAATGGTCGGAGAAGGACTCAAGAGCCTCCCAAAATGAAAATTTCCCATATCATATGCAGGGACAACTTATAAAATACAGTTCCGACCTCACAAAAAAGAGAGGAGCCCAGAGCTACCAAGGCAAAATTAGGTTCCGACCTCCTGAAGAGGTTCGGGGCACAATAGCCAAGAAGTGCCGACCTCGAAACAGACGCTAACGCTAAAAGTTTGGCTATCGGGCAAAATGCTGAGCTCCCAGCTCGGATAGACCTATATTAAGCTCAAGGTCGAACTCCCAGCTAGGCAAAATCAGGTTCCGACCTCCTGAAGAGGTTCGGGGCACAATAGCCAAGAAGCGCCGACCTCGAAATAGACGCTAACGCTAAAAGTTTGGCTATCGGGCAAAATGTCGAGCTCCCAGCTCGAATAGACCTATATTAAGATCAAGGTCGAACTCCCAGCTTGGATAGACTTGCATCCTCAAAAGCCCAAGGTATGAAGGCCAAAACAAAAGGCTGGGCTCCCTCTTTCAAAAGGCTTATAAACGAAGAAACCTGTAAGAGGATAAATGAAGGAGAAAAAGGCTATACTCCAAAATCAGTTTATCGGGAACAGACATCCAAATTCACAACCAAGAAGGAAAGGCTAAAAGCAAAAAACAGACATGCTAGTCGCCATTAAAAGGTATGAGATTTGATCTCTCAAGACTATTAGCTAAGAGCTGAGCTCGCAACTTAAGATCAATTCGGAGCTTATGAATGAGAACACGTAGTGTACATTATAAATATGAAAAGTCGAGATAAATTCCAAGATATATGAAAAATAAGAGCAGTCTAAGAAGAAAACTGATATTTCATTAAGATAGCTGTTACAATTTATCTCTCTGGCGAGGTGGGAGGATAAATAGTCCTTAAAGGACTTACATTAGTAGGAACATCCTCGCCTACATTATTTCTATTTACAGCCACATCTGAAAGCTCGGTATCCCTTGGATCAGAGCTCTCAACATTAACAACAGGGGCAACCTCTGACCCAAGGTGGAGGTCCTCCTTCTCAGAGTCAGGGTCATCTTCGTCTGACCCAAGGACTTCCACGTCCTCCCCCTCTAGCTCGGATCCCTCTGAGGGAGACCCAGCTGGCCGGCATATGTCCCTCCGGCAATCTCCTCGGGGCATAGGGAAATCATCCTCCCCATACAGCACTGGCTCGCCATCTGAGTCCGCTTCGTACTTGCGAAGCTCGGCCAAAGGAGTATCAGGAGCGTGTCTGGCTTCTCTTAAACCGCGATTGTAGCCGGTCACATACATACGGAAGGCTTTCTTAAGAATAGCCGATTTCATTTCACCAGAAGCCTTATATTCATCGAGATGTGCTTCACAGGCCTCAGCTACAAATTCCTTAAACTCAGAAGAGTCCTTATAGTCCTGAAGGTGAGCCTCACAGGCCTGCTCGATCTTCCTTTTCAGCTCGTCAGACTCCTGATACTCCGCTATACATTGTTCGCGCACCAGCGAAGCCTTGTCCTCACCATGTTTTACTACCTTGAGCAGGGCTAAACACTTACTTTCCAGGGTCCTGACTTCATGGTTGAGCTGTTGATGGCGAAGCTTGAGCTCTTCAGCCGATGAAGCCAGGTCTCTGATATGATCAGAGCTCGTACTCAATTCCTGCTCAAGGACCTTCACCCGAGCTAGGGCCATTTCCTTCTGAGCCTTCACTTCCTTCAGCTGAGCTTGAAGCTCTTCAAAATCAGCCTTTAAGGCCTCATATTGTTGCTGGACCTCAGCTTTTTGCCTCACGGCCTCATCCCTTTCGTTAAGGGCCTCCGTCATAGAGGACAGCTGCTTCAAAACTTCTTTACAACGAACCTCCACTGCAGCTGCCCTCTCATCAGACGCTTTGAGAACCCTGCGAGCTTGAGACAGCTCTGCTTCTAAAGACTTGGTATGCTCTGCTGACTCAGCCGCCTTCTCATCAGCCTTTTTAAAGGCCTCCAGCGCAGAATGCAACTCCACCTGGAGGGACTGGATCTGCTCCCGAGCAGCTACCAGATTACCCCTCGCGTCATTGGTTGCAGATAAGTTCTCCTCCAGACGCGCCTCTTCAATCCGGCGGTCTACAGACTCCTGGAGGGAGCGATCACGGACGTCCACCTCCATAAAGAGGCCCGTCACCTAGTACGGAAGAACAACTGTCAAGAGAGCGAAGATCGGAAGGATGCTTGCTCCTTGGTAGAGCTGGCTAAGAGACCAGTCAGGGCAAGAAGGCGTGGATCCGAGGCCTCTGTGATTCCGCCGAACATTCGCTCCCGGGGAAGTTCGGCAACAGCACTGGCCGGAGACTCGGAGGTAATGCCTGACGCGTTCAGAACATTGTCAGTAAGAGATAACGAAGGCATAGCAGAAACACCTTTCTCCTTCCCAATGGGAGGAAGAGCTGGAGAAGATCCTGCAGCAGTCCTGGACTTCTTCCGAGCAGGAGACGGGGCAGATGTTCCGAAGGGGGCTGGACGCTTGTCCCCGGTCTTTGATGAAATGCCCTCAGATCCCTCAGGCTCAGTCCTCGCAGGGGCAGGGGCATCCTGTAACGACCCCAAAAATGGACCGTCACCGGCGCTAGGATTCAGGTCGGCTTAAGGCCTCCAGAACCCGTAGCAAGCCTGCTATACTCTCTGTGTACCTGTAACACTCATACATGATCATACATTTTCTGTAAAAATAAAACTCTTTTCTGAACCAAGGCTTAACCTGTGCATGCACTATCTCTGTACTCTGTACTCATGTACTCTGTACTCTGTATCCCTGACTAGAGCTTGCTCTAGATGGGTTAACTCATACCTGTTAAGCCTGGTTTTCACATACAGGAAAATATATATACATATACAGATCATGTACAAAACATAGGTCAAGCAACAACTATTACATCTCTTTAATATTACATGTCCACTCTAAGCTATTACAGATCTCTTTACTTTTCCTGTACTCTGCTGGACTGTCCCTGTACACTGTACACTGAACCTGCAAAACTGGGGTTAAGGGAATGGGATGAGCTCTATAGCCCAGTGAGTAGAACAGTAAAACATCTCAGTAACATATGATCTCATGGAATGCACCATAGCACAGACAAGCCACATCAAGAGTAAACCTGTCACCACATAGTCCCAGTAACTCTGTGCCAGGGCGTAGAATCGAGCACCTGGTCTTCCTGTCATATATGTATATGTGTATATAACACCTCTGTACTTACCATTGCCAGGGCGTAGTCAAAGGCTCCTGGACTTTGCTATACCTGCCAGGGCGTAGTCAAAGGCTCCTGGACTTCCTGTCTGAGACTATTGGATCATTCAGCATTCACTCACATCACCAAATAACGATGCAATGCAACATATTCGTGAATACTAATGCAATCAACCTATGGCATAAACATGATGCATGAGATATGCTAAAAGCAGTTTGTGGTTCAATTAAAAGTCAATAGTTTAGTTCCACTCACCTCTGGCTATCTGGACTGACTGACTCTGCAGGCTCTGAACCTCTGGAGCAGTACTCACTGCTGCTCTCTCTGGTTCCTCTGGTCTGTACCTATACAGATGGACTCAATGAGGGACCAAACAAACGTAGAAATAACTCTCTTACCTTCCCCAAGAAACCCCTTACTCTTACTCTAAACCTCATGCAAAACAGGCAAAAGAAAAGCTGGACAGGACACTTTCGGCGGCAGGTTCGGCGGCCGAATGTCCTCTCCAGAGACGAAACTCAAGCACCTTCGGCGGCACCTTCGGAGGCCGAATCCCCCAAACAGAGCCGAACATGCAAAAACACTCGGGGGCAAGCTGTGGCAACCAAGTCACCATGCAGGAGGTTCGGCGGCCGAATGAACCTTCGGCTGCCGAACCTGAGTTCATCCAGAACTCAGCTTCAACGGCAAACCATCTTCTCCTTCCCTTCAACTTCTCCAACCATGCATACTTCAACTAGTCAACACACATATACTCGAGTATATGTTCACAGGGGTCCAAAACTATCTACTAACCCCAAACAACAAATCAAACATAACACATAATCTTGTCTACATGCATAAATCATCAAAACTCCCATGTAAAACCTAAACATGCATCTCTCTCTCCACAACTCCCATAAAACCTTCAGAAAACATAGAAACACGGTCAAGAGCATTACTTACCTCCTGTACCAAGAAGATGAACACTCTGAACTAAGGAAAACGGACCAACTCTCCTCACACTCTCACACTCGCACAAACTTAGCTTTTTGCTTCATCCTTTCAAAAACCTTTGAACACACACACTAATCTTCTGTCTGAGCAGCTAAAACCACTTGCAGATGAGTCATGAGGGACGTGGCCTATTCCATGGCAAGAATCTGAGGCCAACATCTGTCCAAAGCCATGACTCAGCTAGCTGGCCAACTCATCGTCGGCTGCCCAATCACATGCAAGACCATGCAACTTTCGGGGGCCGAACTGAAAGCCGAACATGGAGCACTTTCGGCGGCCGAACTTATCTTCGGCGGCCGAACTTGGCTCCTCTACCTTAGTTCATTTCAACTCAAACCTATCAAACGGTAAAACCAAAAAACACATCATAACACGTAGAAAACATAACTCCTAGAATCCCAACACCCCGGATCCCACCAGACAACAGGAATTCCGGTGCCGGACTCTAACCGGGTATTACACATCCTGAGCAGAAACCTCTAAGATTTGGTCATCTAGGAGGATGATATCCATCCCTGTCCCAGAGGCCTCCTTGTCTTCAGTAGCAGGGGATTTAGATTTTCCCCCTGGCACACCCCCAGGAGAATGGGCAATACCCTGCTCCACTTGTTCAGCACCTTGGGTCTGCTCCACAATAGCTAGGGAGGCTTCCCTCACGACCTCTGAGGAGGCTGGAGCAGATCTAGACCCTTCAGCAGGCCTCGAAGTTGAGCTCGATCCACCTCGGCTAGACAGCCGAGATGACTTGGTGCTGCGAGAGCTCGGCTTCAAAGCTCTAGAAGAAGCTTTGGCGGGAGGTCGGCTAACCTTCTTGGAGGAAGCAGCTTGAACCATCTCCGCAGCAATCTCAGTCACTGAACGCCCATCCCCAAAGGCGTCGAAAATGGCATGCATATTATCCCGAGACAGGACAAAGTTCTTGGGGAACTTGATGTCATCCATTTTTACCTCAGAAGCTGCAAAAGAAACGAAATTATAAAGAATCAGCATACTTTCCGATATTATGAGCAAAGAAGAAACAGAATAGTCGGACAAGGCATTATACCCGTGTCCTGGATATCCCTAAGATTGGACGCGAACATACACTTCTCGACGTCATACTTCCTCTCAACGGAAGTCAGTCGAAGCAGCCCGACCTGCTCAATAAGACTCAATTGGGGCAGCTCGTTGCAACCTGGGAAGATCTCCCCCCAACTTAGATCCACCTCCCACGTTCAGGCGGACCCTAATTTTAACTCCGCCACAAGGAAGTTCTCCACCCATCCCTTTATGGAGTCCTTGTACCCCGTGAAAAGAGATAACCCACTACGGGGGGAAAAATAATAGAAATTTTGAACTGCCCTAACCAGACGGAAAAAAGTGACAAACAGACAGGCCGTAGGTGTAAAACCCCAACTCAGGCAGATAGACTCAAAACAGGACATGAACAAAATGGAGTTTGGGGATAACATCCGAGGAGTCACCCCGAAGTATTCAAAGACCTCAATAAAGAAAGGGGTAAAAGGAAACGGTAGACCAAATTCTCTCTGCTTCAAGAAAAACACTATACGACAACCCTCTTGGGGATCCACCAAACCCGGAGGGGGAGGGTAAGGAAGGACTATCCTTTCATTTGAAAGAGGTGCTCGAATGAGATACAACGGAGCATCTAAAAATCTTTGGGAAATATACTTAGTTATGTTGGAGGGTGTAATATGCGACTCAAGGTTAACAATATCAGGAAGCTTTGAACTTGCCATGGAAGAACAAGGAAGCGTACCTGAGAACACAATGGGGTGAAAAATGCAGAAGGAGTTGCAGGAAGACAGAGAGCAGAAAAGAGCTAGTTTCTTCAGAAGACAGAAGGAATTCGAGATGAAAGGCAATAATGAGACGGAACGTTGATCTGAACAGTTTTGTCTTGGAGCGGCGCGATCATTAATTACTCTCGAAGTTTACCCTCTCAACGGTTAGATAAATAACTGGTGAGAAGGTAAAGGGGCAAAAAGATGATCGCTGGGCTTCTCCACATCCGTCAAGGGGCAGATCCGTGATTACAGCCCATCAACCAAAAGCCCATTCGCCACCTACATAATACAAGCCCAACTTAGCCCGCAAGAACAACTCAACCTGCAAAATTCACCACTTCACCACCTCCATGGTAAATACCAAGGAAACAGAGGGGCAAGTCATGAAAAGACTCAAAAGTACAAGCAAATGGGAGCATGATAAAGGTCAGACTTGCTCATCGTTTAAAAAGTTATAAGATTTGACTTATCGTTATTGAACAAAGGCTGCGAGATCGGAAAGAGGCGATAAGGGCACCTCAGAATCATACAGAGCTGAGAGCTCAGAAATCAACTCAAGGATTAAAGACCGAGCTCACAGGTCGGATTAGTCCAGCTCGGAAAACATAACTTGAGAGCTCGGTCGGCTAAAGGAGGCTCAAAGCTCAATCCATCAAGTAAAGACCGAGCTCACGGGTCGGTTAGTCAAGCTCGGAAAAGTAAACCGACCGTCCAGTTGGTTAAGTAGGCCCGAAGCTCGGCTCATCGACTAAAAGCAAGAGTTCGCGAAATATGGTCAGTTCAGCTCGGAAAAAATGAAACAAAATTTAGTTGGCTAAAGCTACGAAGAAAAGCAGTATCAGTACTTCATCCATGACAGAGAAAGAACAAGTATGAGTAAAAAACAAGAATTTCATTAAAAGAAAAGTACATTACAGCACGTTACAAAGGCCTACACTACGGGATGAAAGACTATCCTTAAAGGATTTACATAACCACATACATCATCATCTACGTTTACATCACTGACATCTACCCTACTATCTTAGTCTTAATTTCGGGGACTATCCTAGTACGGAAAGCGAGCTCTACAGGTCGGCTGAGCTCTGTCTCGTTATTATAGGGGAACTGAACAAGTTGATTCCCATAAGCATTTCTCACTGTTCCCCTAGGCAAACGTTCGGTTACCCAAGTGTGATGCACGGTACATTCGGACAAGCTCAGATATTATATGCCGGCCGTGCACCACACATGAAAAACATAAGTCTTCGAGTTACGGCACCGAAGAGATCACAAAGCATACATTCGAAGAAATCGCTGGAGACTTGACTGAGTGCAGCTGATCTCAGTCCCTCATAACGTAAGCACCCCACACTGAAGGAAACAATAAGCTGATCTTTCTCGCCACTTCCATTTATATCAAAAGAAGATAACAGGGGCATCGGAGAAATTTCTTTCTCCCTCTTGAGGGAAGGCAAAGTTAGAGCAAACTCCCCAACAGCCCAGAACCTCTTTGGAGCCCGGACAACAAACAGAGGAGGCCGGCCAGACGACCTGGGTAAAACAGTCTCAGCAGCTTGCCGAATAGTCCCACCCATCGGCCGCCCTACCAGAAGGATCTCCAAAGCACCGTTGATCAAGCATAAATTAGCCACATTTTTATTATCTTTTTTATTGCTTATTTACACATTTTTTAGCTTAATTTATGGTTTTTATCTTGTTTTTACAGAAAAGAAAGAAATTGGAGAATTGGAGAAAAAGTGCAGAAAGTTGACAAAAAAGTGATCGGGTCAGTGATTTGCCCAGTGATTTGCCCACTGCTTGCCCAAATCAGGCTGAAGCAGAAACCTGAAGGCAACAGGCAGTAGTGATATGGCAAGTGATTTGCCCAAGAAACTTGAGGATCACTGGCCAAATCACTCGCAGAGACATAGAGGACTGACTCACAGAGAAGCGATCTGGTCAGCGATTTGCCCAATCACTTGAAGAAACTGGTCAAATCGCAGGGCAAATCACTTCGACAGCAGAAAATACAGCAGAGCGGGAAATTGTTCAGGAAATCGAATTTCAAGTTTTCAGAAGTCCAAATCCAACTCAATCACTACCAAAACAATTCCAAGAGCCACGAAAGAGTTTCTCACCAAGGAATTCCAGTTGCAATTAAATTCAACATCAAAAGAGGAGTCACAAGCCAAATTAAAAAGGGGTTTCAAAACCCTAGAAGGATGGAACTCTTCAACTATAAAAGGGCAACCTCCAAACCAGCAAAGGCATCTTCTGCTGAGGAATTGAACTCGCCAGAAACTCTCCAGCATCTTCCTCTTTCTTTTCTTTTCATCTTTTTGTGTATTTAGTCCACCATGAGTGGCTAAACTCTTTTCTTTTCTAGTTGAAGTTGGTGAATTTCAGATTTGTGTGATGAATTGGGAGATTTAAATCTCCATTGTTAAACTTCTATTTCTTTTCAATATTTATGCAATTTGAGCTTTCCATAATTATTACTTTGCTTTTAGAATCAATAAGGGCCCATTGTTTTTAAATTGCTTAAGTAATATTATTTGAATGATTTAGGTCCGTAATTGCTTAGGTTGTTCAAATACACATTTAATCAAATTGCATGATCTAGACTTGACCACGCGGTTGGCAAGGTTAGAATTAGGTTTCTCTAAGTCTTAATGCAGTTAACAGTTGTTCGATGCTACAATGCCCCAAGGACGTTCCTTGGCAACTTGTTAACTAGTGTTTGATTAGCGAACGTTTCCTAATCAAACTAGAACTAAGGAGGAATTTGGATTGTGAGAAGCGTCTTCCACATCCAAAACTAATTTATTGAGATAAATAGGAGTATTAAAGAATCAATGATCAATTCTAAACAATCTGAAATAGAACCATACTTCAACTAGAAGCTTTTCTCTTATTGATTTACTCATCTTTAAATTATTGCTTTCTTTTGCTATTTAGTTTTAATTCATCAACTCAAACCCCCCTCTTTTAATTATTTGTTATTTACTTATCTTGGTTATTATTAGGAAGATCTTTAGTGTCAATTCCCTGTGGTTCGACCCTATTGCCACTATCTACAAATTTATTTTGTTGGTTGATAATAGGTTTATTTTTGACGGCTTCGACAACCGCCTATCAACCGTCCAGACTCCTTAGAGGTAACATCAAATTTTCAAGAATTTTGAACTGACCCATTCTTATCTCAGGTACTGCAAAAAGTTTCAAAACAGAGACAAGTCAGAAACAATTCTCCATCAAGATGATAAAAGCAAGATTAAAACAAACCTCTGGGGCAACAAAGCAATACAAACTCAAGCTCACCTCATTCCGTTTGAAGAAGGCGTCAAATGGATCCTTTGCAGATAAAACAGAACAATCAGAACAATCTCGCTGGAGGAAAGAAGCAGACAGAGAAACGGAAAGGAAGAACCTCTTGTTCCAGCAGAGGATTTGAGAATGAAGAAAAGTTAGCGTTGATATATACCCGGAGCCTGAGGCCTTAGCACGGGGCAGAGCCATGCTAGACTCTAAGCTAACGGTGTCAGAATTTTAAAAGATAGTCATGGAAAAGGAAAGAAAGGACATGTCCAGATAATGATGACAGGAAAGCAAAGACAGCAAAGAACACGAAGAATGGAGAAAAGCCAGAAGGGGGAAAGAGCAGATAGGATTCGGAAACTGCACAACGACAGAAAGATGAAAGGATATTATTAAGGCACCTGAACACGAACAGGCGCGGTCATAATGGTTCTTGATATTCACCCCCTCGGCAGTGGGAGCAATAACTACCGAGAAGGTGAAGGGGCAATTGATGACCGCTGGATTTCTTCACCCCGGATCAGGGGCTTGACCACAGCCAAAGGCCCATAACGTAGAGGCCCACACACCTGATATGCACAACAAGCCTGGCTCATTCAACCTTCAAGGCCGGGCTCAACCAAGCTTCTTCACTCAGATCGGCCCAGTCCGCGACCAGCAGGCCCTCTCCTCTCAAGCTCAGCGTCCGGCCCGACTTTCGGCCCAGCCCAGTATCCAGAGCCATACTAAGACAGCATAGCAGATCCGCTCGAGCGTACGCACGAGGAGAATCAGAGGCCGTTACACATGAGCAGGCTGCTGATACCCCCGTACGCTCGAATCTGTATGTCAGAGACGTGTGTCCCAATCATGGAAAGGCCTCTACACGTCACCAGCAAGCATAGCGAAATGGATAAAAGGGGAACCCCTTCCCCAGAAAGTTTAAATTTATTTTTCAATACCAAAACTCTTGTAAAACCCTATTCTATTGGATCTCAGATCATCAAGACTTTTTTTTTTCCGACTGTGATCTGAATCTGAGTATTTAATTATGAGTGCTTTCAGAATTAAATAAGCAAAAATTCAATACGCCCCATGCACCCATTTCAGCTTCAAATTGAATAAATCTAATTAAATTTGGAATTGAAATTATCAATGATTTTTAAATTCAAATGGGATAAAAAATCAATTTAGAATAGTATCTTAGATGTAATCGGTAAATGACTATTAGTTCTTTCATATGAACTTTGTTTTTTAAATTTTTATCTCGTTGAAGGCTTAATGAATCCATCGTTTAGCGAAAAAACAAAAAAAAACCGAAGTTAGGACCAGGGTCCGTGGGAGTGGGTCTAGGAGTAGGCAGTAAACTTTCGTGCTAGTTACTTTATAGCTTAATATAAAATTTAATCAGATGATTAATTAAGATCTTATAAGACGACAATGGCTCATTGGTAGAAAATGGGTAGCCAGAGCATTGATTTCCGATCCCTGGCTGGTGCTGCAAAATTCGAGGGCATGGCAATCGCATGCCCTATCCACCTGCCCGCACGGCCTATCGATGTCTTCTGCTGGGCCTTCTTTGCCTACGCTGAGGCTTGGGCTGCTTTAGGTTTAGGGCACTTTCTTTTGTGTGCTGCAAAGTGTACACTTTAAGCTAACAAATGCAAAAGATATCATGTATGCATATAATTTTAAAAAAAATGAAGAAATATAAATATAAAAATAAAAAGATGAATTGTGAGAATGATTTTGAAGAAGTCAAAAACCTGGCCATATTCCAAATGAACACTTTCTGCGCATATGATTAGAGGTGCTGCTGATATTCTTTGCCCTTATTGTTCAAAGTTTACAACTCTTTCAATATATTCCATTCTCTCACAATATAAATAATAAAATATTAATGCAAATCCAATGTCTAAAGACAGAATATATGAATCAAGAAAGTGCATTTCTTTAACCCATAATCCTCTATTAATTTATACTCACGCCTATTATAACTATCATGCTCATCATCATTGGTAATCTCAACTCTTTCTATAAAGCCACTATTAAAAAATTATTTTTAATCAATTATCACTTGTACCATTATTTCAAATACCTAGCTAGGGTACAAGTTTGATGTGCTTCTTCAACTTTTGCATTCAACTTGTACTGCACGTAGATATATGTATAGATTAAGAAAAAAAAAATAAATTAATAATTGAAAAAGCTAAAGAAACATACCCGTTAGATTTGGGTCCTGATGCACTTTCGACCCTAAACTTGGATACCTATCCTGTATCCGAAGATGGGTAACATCATTACTCTAGCATTTGATTAATATGCATACAATTGTTTTTTTTTTCTTCTCCATTTCCTTTATTTGTGTGATACCCAATTTATTTTTATTCAATTTTTGTGCTAATTTTTTATTTATGTTTTTTAATAAGTTGTTTGCAGCACGTTATACCAATTATTTCTTATTGCATGTTGATAATATAATTTAATAATAAAATTCTTAATTAATTATTCAAATGTTAATATATAATTTTCATATAATATAATTTTAAAAATAAGAAGAAAAAAGGAAGTTGTTATTTTTCACTTCTTTGAACCCATTTCTTATAAGGCTTGGTGTGTGTATATATTTACTTCATTCATAAAAATTAAATTTTTAATTTTTAAGAAATTTATTTTATTTATTTATAAATTTATTCATTATTAATTAATTAAATATATACAGGGATAGATGAAAGGCTCATCTTTTTTTTTCCTCCTCAAAAGTAGGACATTTCTATTTCCAAATTACAGACTTTTTTTTGGTGATTGAGAGAATTGAATCCATACCTCTAATTCTAAGAGAGATTTCAACACATCAAATTCCAAATTACACTTGACATAAGAAGGACCGAAATGATCTTTAAAGGGAAAAAGAAATCCCACGAGAGGAAGCACACAAGCACAAGAATTTTATTCCTGCATCTTTAAAGGGAGGAAAAGAAATAATTTTTATTTTGTTGTGGGCAGGGCATAATAGGAACCCCACAGCCTCTGTTAAGATAGCTTGTCCTATCTAAGACCTGCTATTTTTCACCTGCTCTTTGCTTCTTTCTCACGTCTTTGCAGTTTTGCAGAGAGAAAGATTGATAGGTTTGATGGATTCTGAATCAGTAACTGTTGCATTCTTTACTCTTAATAAAAAGCTCAGTAATAACTCCAGAAAAGCCTTACTTCTCCCCACTCTGACTTGCCCTTCTGATCCAACAGTACATATATCACACCCACCCCCCTTAACCCCTCTATATGCATATAATATAAATTATCACACATTCCAAATTTATATAATATATAAATTTATATGGTGGAGAAATCAGAAGTTCAGAGGTAGAGATTAGATTTTGTTGCCCCAAAAACTCCAAGAAAGATAAAGGTAGGAGTTTGGCGATCTCGAGAAAGTGGTGGCTGGTGAGGAGGCGATGAATTGGAGGACAACAGACGTGCTTTTTCTTTTTCTTTTTTTTGTTTCATCACTGGAACTGCTAGCTTCAAATCCAGAGACGATTGGGAGAGAGAGAGAGGACAGTTTAACTTTTGTTGATGATTTGTAAGAGTGTTGTTGCACTTACAGTGTCTATATATATATATATCTATATATATATATGTGGCACAGCGAAAGAAGATATGCACAAACAGTGGCTCAACAATTCATCTGTGGGGTCTAAGGTGGTCTGACAAAAAGTGGAGTAGAAACAGAAGAGATGGTCGTGTTTAGTGATGAGAGCTTTGTACTGCTACATTAAAAGCACACATGAATGAATGTTAGCTAGTAGGTGTGTGCGCGCGTTTATGTATGAGAAAGAAAGAAAGAAAGAAAGAAAGAAAGAGAAAGGAATGAAAAGCATTAGACAGTCGAAGAAAATAAGGAAATTCAAAAGTCATCTCTCACGCAGACCACACATAAAAGAGAAAATAAGAATATGCTGATTTGCTGACCCTGGATGACTGTTTTTAAGTGCAATTTCAAACCCTAACCCTAAATTCCTCGGCTAATTAATTGCCCCCATTTTTTAATTTTTTTTTAAGAAAATGGAATTGTCAATAGCTTTTTGTTTATGGGTATTATCTTCATGTGTACATTAATGGAGGAAGATGATCAAGCTAGGAAAAAAAAAGGTTGCAACTTGAAGCACATGAAGGACAAAACTATGAGCAAGTAAAAGAGAGAGAGGGAGCAGAAGGCGGTCTATTGTCCAGCAAATATTGTGGATGATAAAATGAGTGATGGGGCTTGGACGCTTGGTGGAACAAAAGCTGAAAACCCTCTTACATGGAAGAACAGCTACTTTTTATGAATCGGATCCAATGAAGGGCAAAAACTGTGACTTACTGTTTTGGATACTTTTGCTACAATAGAAATGAAAGGTTAGAGGTTGGTTTTCATCACAAGCTTTATAAGGACCTGTACAAATTTAAGCCAACAGACTCAAACTGTACTCTTTTCTTTAATTTTATCTGAGAACAAAGCTTCAGCTAGCTTAAGTTAAAATTAAAAAGATGAGGAAGAGATGATGCTCATTTCTCTATTGTTTCATAAAAATAAACCTGACTTAGGCTTACGTAGAAAAAGACTATCAAGTATAGACCTAATGAAAATTATAAGAAAAAACTTTTGTTAGGTGTAACTTGGAGTTGAATTTACATATCTTTAATATGGATCTATTTGAAATATTGAATGGCAAAGAAAAGTAGTTGAAATAAAAATTCTGAGAATGCAAATTAAATAGGTGGTCCTCAAGAACAAATTGCAGAAAGAAAGGTAAAAATTAAGAATAATATAGTATAAAGGAGGACTATACAAGATTTAGACTTGGGCTAGCGAATCCTCTTTAAAACTTAAAATAATGTATTATCATTTATTCTGAAGCATAAACAATGACACAGAGAATTAGCAACCCTCGCATGCACATGCCTAGAGTTGCTCTAATGACAACAAAAGGAAAAGTTTCAGCAGCCACACACTAATTAATCAAGACATACAGCCTTATTTAGGTCCCAAATGCCATGCTAAAAATACTTAACACTTGTTGGATTTTAGCAGGATCTGTATAATTACCAAACCGACCAAAACAAAATTACCACGTTATGAAATTATAATCAAGTCTTCTAGCTAAAGAGTCCATGTGAGGCTACTTAGCTAGAAACCTTATAATACCATACCAAGAGAGAGTTCCAGCAAGTCATGCGCTGGGGGATAGCTAGAAACCCTACGTGGGATTTCTCTCTAGATTCACATGTTGCCTTCTCCTCCTCCTTCATTGATATCCCCAGATGGGTTGTCATTCCAAGGAAAATTATAAGGAAGAGGCATAGCAGAAGGTTGATAGAAACCCCCTTCATTACCCATTCTTCTATTAAAATGATCACCAGGCCTGGGCCGAGGAGGCATGTGGTGAATTGAACTGGTCCCCGGCGGTGCAGGCAATGCGGTTGGGATTTCATTGCAGGCATAGCGGATCAGATCAGCATTGGCCGCATCAAGTTCCTTCTGGAGCCTTTGGACTTGTCTCTGAAGGAATGAGATAGCACCAACACACCCATAAACTGGGTCCCTCACTCGTGCCTCCGCTTCATAGGCAAGGGAGTTCACTGCATCCTCTCTCTGGTGTGGGAGAAGCTCATTCAGCAGTTTGGTCACATTACTAGCTCCGAAGATCTTGTGGACATTGGCAAACTTTTGAGGCTCCTCTGGTGGGAAGTAAGGTGCAAAAATGCAACCAGGCATGCATTTCCTCCTTAAGAACTTGCAGGCAGCACAGGGAGAATTGTAGGAGCTGGATGATGCCATTTTTCTCTGAACAAGGAGAGTATTGTGCAGGAACCCCATTAATCTTTTTGTAAGCTTTCCTCAAATTTAAACTATCAGACTACTTCTGCCTCTCTTTTTTTTTTTTTTTTCCTTTTTCTTGCTTGACCTCAAATTTTCAGATTTTTAGTAAAGAATGTTATACGCCTAGACTGTTAAACAATAATTCTACAGATCCTTTAGTTTTTTTTCTTGCTCAGATGATCAGTTTCTTTCCCAACCCTCCCTTACTGTATTAAGTACTCCTCAAGGCTCCTATCATGTGATTCTGCTTCGTACTCCTATATTATTTTTATAAGCTTTTCATAAGCTTTCAAAAGGTCAAGTACCAATTTAAGAAAAATCTGGACTTCATCCCTTCTTCAATTTTCTCACTCTTTCTCTCACACACGCACATACAAATCTTTGAGACACGAAAACATGCATATATCTATTGAAATCTAGGAATTAAGTGTTATTTCATTGTTTTTCGCAGCTAGTTTAACTACCCTAAATTGCTTTTTCTCTGCCTTGCTTTCTTTATCTTTCTTTCTTCCCTTCCTTTTTTCACCTCCCTATATTTAAGTTCTGAAACACAATTTAATTCTCACACTTTACCCTCGCAACCAGCACAACCTTTCGCATGTCTTCCTTTAATTTTGTTTCAGAATTTGTCTTTTCTATTATTCATTAACTCTCACATAAATTTATATCTTCTCCACGCCAATTATGCAGAATTAAGCTGCATGAGGATTCAAAAGGGGATAATATCCTTCTGAAATTTGTTCTTGAACATGGGATCTGAATAGTGCAACTCTCTGTAATTGTTTGAGTATATTTATTTATATCTTTTTTTGTTGTACATGAACACAGCAAAGCCCTAAACCAGAGGCTTTAACCCAGAGGGCTCTAGTGTACCTTAGCCTTTAGCTTACCCAAAAACAACAAAAAAACAGAAAAAGGAATTATTAGCATAGTAAAGGAATAAAGAAGCTACATATATTTACCTGTTTGTGATCTAGGTTTCCTTTGATCAGATGAATAAAAAGAGAAGTACCTTTTCTTTCCTGAAGAGTTGAAGAGCTAGATGTTCTTTGTTCCTTCCCAAGATAACGTAGCCTTAGCCAATGAAAGAGAGAGCTTCAAAGATTTATGACAGGTGAAACTCCCAAAGAGGAAACCCTAATTGGAGAAGAAAGAGAATGAGAGTGAGAGTTGCAAATTCAGTATCAAAAGGCACTTGGGGAGGAAGAAGGCAAAGAGCACTTAGTGGATGGAGAAGGAATGGAGGCAAAAGACAAACAAAGGCAATAAATGGAAGGTACACTATAAAGAATGACTATGACCATGCATCTAATAATAATATCAGGGATGTGAGGATGTCTCCCATTTTCATTCCATCATCTCTCTATTCTCATGCACTTATGCCAATTTTTATTAAAGAAAAGAAAAAAACTATAACGAATTTGGATTCCCTCTCACTGTTTATGTATGCTTAAAACACTGAGATCCATTTCAATTTCACTGAAAAATTAAGTAATTTTCACAATAAGATTTACAGTTGAATATATGGATACCAATGTAACCATGTACATAAGATTTTGTGAATAAATTAAGTAATGAGAGGAAAGGAAAGCTATAATTTTTGTTCTTCTTGAAAAAATATAATAGAGTTGATTAAATAAATAATGATGAACTTGTTGACTTTAGATTTTAATTACCCAGAATCTTGTGTTTTTCATCCCCCATATCACATCCACAAACAATTCCATATACGTATATGTTATTTTGGATAACCCTAATCTTATCCCATTTGGGGAAATGAAAAATTAAGTGCTTCTGCTTGGGAAAAAACCATTGTCTATTATACACTTCTTCTTTTTTTTCTTTTTTTTCCTTCAGGTAATAGTTTTTCAAGTAATGCTTCTTTTTCGAAAAAGGATTTTTTTAGAAAAAGCAATATAAGATTTTTTTGATATTTAAAAACTCTTAAAACTCTCCTTTTCTTAACCCATCAAGCTGATTAATTAAAATTTTTTAATATTGATTGATTCGTAAATTATAAAAATTAGCTATTCACATATTAAAAGTTAAAAGGGAAATATGACTGTTTTCTCATTCTATCACGACTGAAAATCTGAGTTGTGAATAAAATTGTTTGAAATAGGAGAAAAGATTTTTGATGTCAATGATTTGAAGCATATATATAATTCTACAGGGAGGAGGACCCTCAAGGGTAGAATGTTTTGGGAAAGAGACCACAGCAAAAACAAACATTGCTTCATGGAGACATATATATGTGTGTAGGTGAACAGCAGCCCTATAATAGGGTTGTAGGGTTACCATCACGAATCAGGCTGATATTAAGATGGCAGAGCCATGGACATGACCACATGATTGTGACATGCATGCATGATGCCACTCTGAATAATTTTCAACATATTCAAAGCTTTAAGGTCCCCCTCCTCCATAATTCCATCTATCACTTGCTGTCTAAGGACTAGGTTTTCATGTTTCTTAGTATTATGCTTATTAATTTGGTAAAGCAGTTTATCAATCTTGTGTTTGAGCTGCGTTCATTATTGTTGTTTTTTTTTTCTACTATTAGCTCTAATTAAAATTTGAATTTAAAATTTTTCAAATTTAAAAATAACTTCATCACGAATGAGTTAAACCCTATTGGTTTTCATTTTGCTTGTTTAATTTGTAAAGATTTTCTTTTTTTTCTTTTTTAAGTTAAAAAACCTATGACGATGGGTAAAACTAAAATAATAAGATTTTATTTTCATTATTTCTTTAACAATGAGGAACCTTATTGCCTTTCTAGAAGAAGAAACATTAATGCTTGCTGACTTAGATGAAGCATTTATTGTGGCCAGACATGGAAATTGTCATATTTAATCCGATTATTGTGCTATTTTTTCAAAAACCAAGATTCTTAACTAATTAGGCTATGGAGAGAATCCAAAAACTAGTAGCCAAGTTGGGAAAAGCTAATCATGTAAGAAAATACTCTTAATGATGTGGGTCATTTTTAAAAATTAGAAGATCACTTTGCATTCTTAATACTAATATATTGAAAGATTTAAACAAATTAACTAAAGAAAATAGATTCTCTTTCAATAAAAACGTTATGCTTGGGGAATTGGATAATTAAAAAAGTTTGAGTAGAGAGAATTATAATTAAACAAAATTATAAGTAATATAATTAGTGAGGATTGTGTAATGCTAAATCAGAATAAGAAGCAGAAGAAGAATAATATAGAAAATAAGAAAGAAAGTGTAGTAGCTACTAGGTAGAGCATAGGTGGAAAGAATAATTAATTATGGGGGGGAAGAAGGTGTAGAGTCCAAGTAAGTGGGGATAGACGTACGTAGTTGTTGGTCCCTTTGAGTTCCCTGAGAGCATCGTTTGCTGTTGCTGTTGCTGGTCCCTCTCACTCTCCTCTCTTAACACCCCCACCTCTCCTTCCCTCCCCAGGAGATAAGGATTTTCAGTCCCCATGTCCTTATGTCCGTGTGCTTGTGTTGCCCAATAATGAAAGAAACAACACATTATGCATTCTACTATACTTATCACTATAATAGCCAATTCTCTTGGGAAACCCATAATAATATCTTTTACATATAATTGAAATTTGATATAAAAAAAAAATTTTGATTTTTTCAGTTAAATTATAAGAAAACTCCATCTGCACGTACAAGATTGGTTGATGTTAGGATGATTTAGGAGTTGTCGGAAATGGAAAATATTCATATCACCAGCCAATGGACCTAATTAATTAATGTGGGACATTGAGAGATTATGATGTACCAAACTAAGGATTAGAATTTCTTTAGTTTTGCAAGAAGATGGTTTAACATGTAAACAGCAATCCCATCTTTTATTATAATATGGTTTTTTATTCGAGTTTGGTGTAGACTAAGAAAAGCTATGGGCATGTCCTACTGCCTCTACAATTTGCAGTCACTGGTTTCGTTCAGCCATTTACTAAATATATTTCTTAACGTGTGCCCTTTTTTTTTTTTAAATTTTAAAATTGTGTATATCAACTGCTTCCTCTTCTCTTTTAAATATTCAGCTGCAAGCTTTCTGCAATTGTTCCATGTGGGTCAGATTGCAGCATATGAGAGGAGAGGCTTTGATCAACCAAAGAGTATGATGATCATTGCAATGATTATATACTAAAAAAGAGCATTGTAGGTTATAATGCCCCTAATGATTAGATTTAGATTTGCCTTCACCAAACTCAGAAAAGCGACAAGCCATCTGCCATGGTTCATTCATGCTTATATATATACCTTCAGTATTTGTTAATATTTGACCATATTATTATTTATTCATACCATGATTCTGCAATTTATACTCCTTTTTTTTTTTAAAAAAAAAAAAAAAAGATTTCCCTTGTGATTTTGCAGCTAGCAATTACTAATAAACATAATTTTGAAACAAGTTGACATGTAGGACAAGAAACTAAAATGATTTTTGTACCCACTTCCCTGAAAAACGTTTTCATTGGCACCCAGTGATTATACCATCATCATTGTCTCTTGATAGATAGATTACATGGTGGAGCACACATTTGGCTATCCCCCAAAACCATCGTGCAAATTTTTTTTTTTTTTAAAAGCGAAACCAGAAGGGGAAATCAACAAATTGATCAGCTGGTCCCTTTAGTTCACTCTTCACTGGCATCACATGAGATTGGACCAAAGCACGTTTTGGTTTGCAGGTTTGGGCTGTTCAACTTCAAGCTTGCATGTTTAGTCTGTTGATTAAAAGCTTCAAAAGCAGCCACTGAGCCTATTGGTAGCCACAGATTTCTAATAGGCTGACGAGGGGCAAAGTTTAGCCTCTATATTCTGTATTCCTACTAACAATAAACTGATTCTTGTTTCTATTAACAAGATTCTGATTCTCACTGAAAAAGGAACTCCACGTACCGCCACTATATTAGGCATCAGCCACAGCATAGGCCTTTTCAGATTTCCTTTATATCCAAGAATAACAAAGTCAAATATTGATTACGAATCCAAATAACATCCAAGAATTGCGTTGTATGATCAAATAGAAAACTGAGGTTGTATTCTGTACAGATTGCTGTACCACTGTTGCTGGTGTTTCAGTAAGCTCAATTCATATACCATACTTATGAAGGAAGTGGTGTTTATAGAGCATCTTGTTTTACATTAAGTGCAGGCTCAAGGATGAGAGATCACAAGAGTTGACCTTTGGCAATTGCTGCAAAACCATTGGTCATCTCAGTTCACCTCCCATTTCATCACTGACCCATCTCTAGTTTCCCTCTGCATATGTGGTGATAACAAGAAATGCAGGAACAGAATTCAGAATTGCCAATCACACTTCATTTACTTCTGTTCATGGATTTCTGGATTGGTTTTCGCAACTAATTTTTACCATAAACAGGTTATTGAAAAATACCAAGTGGTGGCATTTCTAGACACTTGGTCCAAATAAGAATGAGTTCTCTTATAATCGACCACAAATTAAAAAGCTCATAAATACAAGCCCACCCAAGAGAGGAATGAGATCACCGTATATCATTTACTCCTAAAAATATAGCAGGAATTGACCGCTACAAGATTCCCAAAAACATATACAGGAATTATTTGCAATTAAAGAACTACTCAGAAATTAAACAAAAATTCTTTTATTGGATTTACAACAACAGGTTAAGAAAACCATCAGTGCAAACATATTACGCAGAGGAGACAGTAACATTGTTTGGGTTTACAAATAAAATGTCTCAGGTTCTTTTAGTGGTTCTGCAGCATTTCCACACTTTCACATTCAATGAGACAAAAGGATGCCAATATTGAAGCAAGAATTTGTAGATGATACAACTCTTATATGGTGGACCATGAGTCTTTATAGCCACAAGCCCGTACTCGGCATACCTTCTTCAGCCTTGGTGCAAGATTCAAAAGAGATAGGTGAAGCTGGGAGGTAAGGGAGCAGAAAAGGCTTGAGAGCCAAGAGCAAGCATTGGTTCCTTTGAACATATGGTTTGATATGTGCTGTATTTGTAATTCCCATCAGGATTCACATTGCTCAATACCTCAACAGGTCTGTGCATTTCATTCTTTTCAAGCATCACTTGAATTCTTCCAATGTTTTATCTTTTGTGAGTTAGATCATGAGTGGCCTTCATTTCTGATCCAAATTTACTATTTGTAAGACCAATATTTCTCAAGACCCCCCGAGCATTCCTAGGGTTGAAGCAAATAAAAGATAGCACAAAAGAAAGCAAAAGCCCCCCATTTTATTTTTTACTTCTATGGAATAAATACTTGATCATCTTAAAGATAATATATACAAGCACAGTGCACAGAGACTCTATAATAGTGCTCCATGGAATAAGAACATGTTCTCTCTTCCTTTATTAACCCTATCTCCAGATATGAGATCATCAACTGAAACCTCTATGAGAACATCAACTGAAACTATGTGGATTGATGCAGTTAAATCAGAGATATTACAGTCCCTATGCAACTTGGGTAGAGCATTGACCAAAGATATTCACACCTTTAAAGAGTTTATGAATGGTTGAGTCAGAAGATGACGAAACACGCATGGAAAAGTTTTGAACCTGCAAAATAAAAATAATAATAAGAATAATAAACAATTGCTCAACATAAATGCAAAAGAAAAACTATAACTTAAGCATCGTTTCTTATCCAACTGCAGTGATGGAAAATGCAGTCCATGGGGTCAGAACACCTTACAGCAAAAACTAAAGATCAGAGAATTTTTGAAGATATGCATGTGAAAAGTAGAGTACAGGTGGAAGTATTATCATAACTTATGGCAAAGTGTCAAAACTAGCTTCGCAAGTAATCTGAATTGTAGTTGAGAAGCTTGTCTGCCCTAAACTATCTCTGCAAATTGAAAATGCAACTCTGCTACCTCTAACAGGGCATTCCTCCACACATGAAACCTGAGGTCAAGAGGAAATGGTTGTGTTCTTCCTGTCAGACATTCATAAAACAACCAAGCTGATCAGTAGATTTCTTTCATAAATATTTCATTCAGCCTACTTCCCAAACTCATTTCCTGAAATTAACATTTCAGATTGAAACACGTTGCACATTTCAACTTCAATATTAAACCGACTCATTTATCAAAGATGGAAAGCTTTCACACCATAACCAATAGGAGATCATGAAATTAACTAATTCAAATGACTAGGTGAAGATAAAAGTGCTACCTTAACAAATACCAATCAGAATCTTGGGATATCTTTTAAAAATATGAGTTTCACAGTGTAAAACCAGTCCATGGGCGAGAATAGAGAAAAGAAACGTTTGAGCTCTGAAATTAAATGAAGATTAGGACAATTCTAATTGCCCCTTAATATTCATCACAAAAACACGATAAGTTTCTCAATTACTGACAACGTGAATCAGTAAAAAAAATGAGGGAAAATACCAAAACTCTAAAACATGAACATAAAATAAACCAGAGGAACACACAAATCTCATTGACTGATTAGCATTCTTGTCCCGTTAGGAACACTTAAAATTGGGAAAGCGTGGTAATGTAACGTCAGGAAAATTTTTCAGTACATTTCCATTAACAGATTGAAAAGAAAGGAAAACAAGGTCTGCCTTTTAACGAGCAAACTATATAATGACTTTTTGTTTTCTTTTCCCCATCATAATATTACATACATAGTTCACAAATGCAACCAAAAACGTTGAATCTTCACTCATGAAACTAGTCGATAATCAGCATTGCAATTTGAAAACTAGCATTTTCAACATTTAACAAGAAACTGCTATATTAACAGAAGCCAAAATCAGAAATACCCACATGGATCATCTCGTTAAATGAGACAATAAGGATGACCCCACAAGCGCTGTGATCACTTTATGAGATGCATAGAGGCCATTGAAGAAGAAGAGACCCATCTGGCCCAGGGGTTTCTATTGATTTATCTGGAAGTAGGGGCTGGGACAAGTTGATGGGAGAAGAGGAAAGCTGAAGAAGAGAGAGCAGTGAATCTGCCGCTGGTCCTTGCTCATTGCAATGGCCCTGTGTGCATCCTTCTCTCTCCATGTTTTGTCACTTCTGCTTTCTGTTCTTATATAAACTTGGAACTTAAAATATATTTTACTTTCACAAAATTGAGATTTTATTTTATTAAACGCTCACTGTTGAAACATAGGAATCGTCATCAACTTTATTTATGTCCTATTTTTATTAGTATTTTAAATAATATTTTTACACTGTTTCTATCTTTGGAAAAAGAAATTTATGGAACACATCAAACCCAAGGTAAAACTATATGCTTTTAAAAATTTGTAGATTTTTTTAAGTTAAAATTAAAATAATATATATTGATATTTTAGAATAAAATAAAATGCGACAGCTGAAGCAATTTTAACTCATTTTCTACTCTATTGTTATCAATGGAGCATATTCTTCTTTTTCAGTCTTTGTGGCTTGCTTGAGATCTAAGTGAGTGGCGTTTTAAGAGGAAGTGGCACTGGTGAGGTTGTGATTTTCCAAATCTTTAATAGGTCAAGTTTTAGGGTTTTGTTGTTGTGTTCAGTGTTTAGACCTTTGAACTTTTTGTACAAGTTGTTATGCTCCAGGCCTTGAATTTGTTTCTTGAAATTTATCTATTGAAATATATCAAGGGTTTCTCAATCCGTATTTAGGAATTACGCATAGGGATGAGCATTCAATCGTTTCAGTTCAAAATTGAACCGAACCGAATAAATCGAAAATCGAAATTTTAGTGTTTATAAAAACCGAACTGAACCGATTTTGATTAAAAACTGAATCGAACCAAATCAGTCTGATTCAATTCAATTCTGTTCGGTTTGATTGATTTCGATTTTTAATAATTTTTTTTATTTTTTACACTTTATTTTTAATATTTTAAAATTTAATTAAAATATTTTAATTTTAATATAATTTAATTTTTATATTATTAAAAAAATATATTATTATCACTAATTAATTCAGTTCGATTTTTTTAATTTTTTTCTGATCAAAACCAAACCAAACTAAAATAACTGAAATTTTTTAAATGAAAAAATTTCAAATCAAACCGAAGCAAAATGTATAAAAAATCAAATTAAAATTTTTAAATCAATTCGATTCAATCCATTTTTAAAATTTAAACTAAATACTGATCACCAATTACTACACATTCTACTTCTATCATCAGTCAATATGATAATAATAATTATATTTCATTTTTCTTTGCGGTTAAATTACTTAAAACAAGCCCATGGCTTGGCCCTCTTATTTGAGAACCAATCATTTTTGTTCCATCTACTCGACCATTTTGTGAAAGATCCATAAAGGAACTGTTTCCTTCTGCTTTGGAGTCTCCACCATAAAGTCAACGACGCAGCCAAGCTTTTGTCTATTTTGATTGAATTCTTCGCCGATGATTATGAAAAAACCTATGAAATTGCTTTAACTTCAAGCAAAAGAACACAGAAAATAATGGACTACCTCTACCAATGACCACGAAGGATTTCACTATAAAACATGAAATTGTTTTAATTTCATCATCCTCTGTCCTTTGAGATAACCAGCTGTTCTATAAAATTGCGCAGAAATGGCAGAGGCTCTGGTTAAGTTCTTCCTACAGAGGTTGGAATCCCTGTCACTTCAAGAGACTCGGACCTTCGTTGGCCTCAATGATCAAATCCAACATATAAAAGGCTCACTCCGGGAGTTTGGGAAGTTTTTTGGAGACAGTGGCAGCAGAGACATCAATCATGCTTTTTCTACCTGGGTCAACCAACTTAGAGATTTGGTTTATGACATGGACGACCAAGTTGATGAGTTCATCATTCAGATGGATAAGCAAATAGGATCTAATAGGTTGACGTTGACAGAATGCTTCAGGAGTGAACTGCAGAAGATAGAATCTCAACTTGATGAACTCATCCGCCGAATGGCAGAATCAGGCATAGAAGAAGAAGAAACTGGAGAGCAAAAACATAACAAGGAACAATCTTATGGGAAGGAAGAAAGTCAGCTGGAACTCAATTCGGCAACCATTGAAGGATGGAAGGAAGAGAATGAAGGTGAAGAGGTACAAGCTTCCGGACAGAAAGATGCTCAGACATCACCTGCATCCTCCTCGGTATCATTCAACTTAAAATACAAAAATTTACCTTATTACCTTCAATCTTGCTTGACATACTGTTGTATATTCCCTGAAAATTACTGGATACATAAGGGGAAATTGATCCGTCTGTTGGTAGCCGAAGGTCTGGTACAAGGAAAAACAGGACAAATATTGGAGGACACAGCAGAGGAGAACATAAATGAGCTGGTCAACCAGGGAATGCTTCAAGTGAAGGATGAACACCTTCAGAATGGAACTAAATTCACTGTTTCTTCTCCTTATCGCATGTTCATTCGTGAAAATTTTGCGACTACTCTTGCCAATTCAGATTTGACTACGCCCTCTGCAGCACGGCACGTTTTAACTTCAGATATCATGAAACTCGGGCACAATTTAAGCAATCTCCGACCTCGGTCATTATTCTTGTTTGGGAATGAAGATCATTTGGAAGGACATTGGCTGGATTTGACATGGGCAAAGTTTTTACGGGTGCTAGATCTAGAAGATACCAAAGTCCAGAGGTTACCAGATGAAGTGGGAGACCTAATTCATTTGACATATCTCGGCTTGAAACACAGCAACATATATGAGCTTCCAGCAAGACTTGGTAAATTACAAGCACTGCAAACTTTAGATATCAGATGGTGTGGGAATTTATCAACACTATCACCTGAGGTCCTTAGTCTTGCAAGATTAAGGCATCTCAAAATGTTAAAGAACATAAATGTTAGTGGGATGAAGCTGCCAGAGGGAATAGGAAGATTACGAAACCTCTTGACACTCACTGGTATGCATGCTGGGGGTGGCATCGCAGAGGAATTGGATAAGCTGACTCAGCTCAGAAAACTTGGAGTGATGGATGTTGCTGAAGAGAACGCTGGTGAGCTATACACCTCCATAATGAAGATGCAAGGTCTTCTTTGCCTGTCTCTAGAAGCAAAACATACTTTCAACAAGCAACACCTTGTGCTCTTGGATTCATTCCTGCCTCCACCTTCTCTAAGGAAACTTCGCCTGGAGGGCTTACTAGATAAGATACCTGGCTGGCTTGGCTCACTGGAAAGTCTTACAAAGTTAAGATTAGGTTTCTCCCATTTATCCGAGAACCCAACATCCGTTCTTCAGCTTTTACCCAATTTGAAAATCTTAACCTTGTGGCATGCTTATGATGCACAGAAAGTAGGGAAAGAATTCTGCAAAGCAGGTGGATATCCAAAGCTTGAGGTTCTCAGTATTGCTTCTCATGTTCTTGAGGCATGGACAGAAATTGAAGAGGGAGCACTGCCAAGCTTACAATACCTCCACTTCCACAACTGCTTGCGTCTAAGGATGCTCCCTGAAGGTTTGCAGTACATCACTACTTTGAAGCAGTTGGATCTGCTGCCTTTGCTTGATGAACATGCCGAAAGGTTGAAACCTGATGGCGGAGAGGAAAATCACAAGATCAGAAACATCCCAAAGATTTCATTCATCCCCATGTCTGTTTTGAATTCAATGGTAGATTCCCATCCTTGCCGCCAAGGCCAAGTGACATCTGAAGAATAAAGTTCTGGCCTAGCGGCATGCTTATGTTTTTCAGGCAAATAATCGCAAGTTATTCTGATAATGGTAAAGTCACTGTATGTTCTACTGTACTTGTTATTATGCAAGTATACATGTAATGTCTTCTTACTGCTGTTTGTTATTCATGTGGGAAAATTTAAGCACAAGAAATTCTGAGATTCCTGCTGATTATGAAAAACTGAGATCACCTGGTAGCAAATATTTTGCTTATATTCCTCAACCAATTGTACTTGTATGTTGTATCTAACCCAAGTGCCCTCAACAAAGGAAGCACCAGATTGATTGTATAACTAAATGACCACTTCTATGCAACTCAATTTCACATTATAAGAGATATGCAGAATGAGATATTTAAGCGTGGAATCTCATAAAATAAAAGGTATTAGGTGAAGCGTTACCTCTGATAATCGGCATGATCGGGTTTGAAGATGATCAGAGATACAACGTATCATTTCATTGATTAACTGCAACTACCTCCAATAAAACTAACGCCAGGAATTTTCCTTACTCCAGAATTGTCTATATCATCTCTCATCTTCTTTACATCATCCCACCTCCCATCACTGGCATAAATATTAGAAAGCATAACTCTGTAAGAACCTTTTCTAGGCTCATTATCAAAGAGATGCTGGGATACTATTTCTGCCAACTCAGAACTCCCAGGATTATCACAACATGATAAAAGAGCTCCCCAAATTCCAGAGTCCACTGGCTGTGTCAAGGACAAGATAAAGTTGTATGCCTCTTTCAATTGCCCTGCCATCCCCAGGAGCTTCACAATGTGAACATAATGCTCTGTTTTAGGAGGGAAGTAAAACTCATCCACCATTATCCTAAAAATTTCCCAGCCATCTTTGACAAGGCCACTATGGCAGCAAGCACAAAGAAGAGAAGAGAATGTAGATTCGTCAGGTTTCATCCCTTTCTCTATCATCTCCTCGAACAGTTTAAAAGCCTGAGCAGCAAGTCCATGCAAACCCAGACCTGAAATTACTGAATTGTAGGAAACAATATTTCTATTGGGCGAACCGTCAAAGACTCGAATCCCAAATCCTACATAACCACACTTCAAATACATATCTATCAGAGCAGAAGAAACCATGATATTAGATTCAAATCCATGTCGAAGAACATAACCATGAATCTCTGAACCACACCTACCATCTGCCAAATGGCCAGCAGCCGCCAATACACTGGCAACCAAAATGGTATCTGCCTTCTTACCTTCCACAGATAGATTCCTATAGAACAACAGTGCCTTCTTATGATCTCCAGACTGCGAATATCCTGTTATCAAAGCAGACCACGCAACTAAATCAGGCTGGCATAAACTGATAAAAACACCATATGCTAAATTCATGCATTTGAATCTTGAATACATGCTTACAAGTGCACTGCCTACATAAGCATTGCAATCAAAGCCACTTTTTAAGCATAGCCCATGAATCCCTAGGCCAACTCCCAGCAAACTAAAATCCATTAAACCTGAGATGATCCCAACAAATGTGTAACCATCTGGCTGCTGCTTCCCATTTTCTCGCATTCCATTAAACAACCGCAACCCTTCAGCCCAAAATTCACAATAAACATAACCAGAAATCAAAGAATTCCACAGAACCAAATCTGGTTCAGATATCCTGGAAAAAACCTGGCGCGCTTCGCTAACAAGTCCCATCTTTGAATAAGCTGTTACTAGTGCACTACAGGAAACGGAATCCAATCCCAACCCAGAAACAATTAGTCCTCCATGTACAAGTCTCAACCCATCGAGGTCAAAGTTCTCATGGCAAGCTCGTATAAGACATGCATAAGTAAAGTTATCGGGTTTGATTGGGGTTCCTAGCATCTTTGTATACAGCAGCAGCGCTTCATTGAATTTGTGGGCTCGGGCAAAAGCTCGAATGAAGGAATTCCAGAGGAAAACGCTGCGTTGAGGAGTTTTATCGAACAGGTTGCAAGCAGATCGAAGGTCATTGTTCAGGGCGTAAAATCTTAAAATTTTAGTAGCATAAAATGAGTCATGTGCGAGGTGGGCTCTGGTGATCGAAGCATGCAACTGCTTGGTTATTGATAAAGTTTGATGGGACTTCGCAAGCTCCTGGAGAAGCGAGGGAATTTGATTGAACATTTTCAGAGGGACATGTTGCCGGAATGGAAAGATAAAGCGAAAGAAGGTTAGCGTGGGGTTTTCCTAGCCAATTTCAACTTTCGAGATCATTGTCACTTGGAAATTTTATTTTCATTAAGGAAAAAATTATTAATTTATTTATTTCATGAATAATTAGTTTCAACATTTTTTTTCTATAATTTCTTTCTTTTTCTTACTTTGAAACCGCCAAAACAAGATGTAGCGGTCTATAATAGGAGCGAGCAGTATTTGATTTAAATTAAAAAATTAATCAAATCGAATTAATTTGAAAATTTAGTTTAATATTTATATATTTTAGTTTGATTTGATTTTTAATTTTAGAAATTTCGATTATTTTAGTTCGGTTTGATTTTAATTATAAAAAAACTGAAAAAATTGAACCGAACCAATTAGTGATAATAATATATTTTTTCAATAATATAGAGAAATTAAATCATATTAAGATTAAAATATTTTAATTAAATTTTAAAATATTAAAAATAATGTTTAAAAAATAAAAAAATTATTAAAATCGAAACCGATCAAATTGAATCGAATCGAACCGAATCAGATCGATTCAATTCAGTTTTCATAAATATTAAAATTTTGATTTTTAATTTATTTAGTTCGATTCGATTTTAAACCGAATCGACCGAATGATCATCCTGGTCTATAACCAATAGATCAAAGTTTATAACTCAAAGAACATAAAATGTCCAATTCATAAAAAGTCTAATTTAAATTGAAAATCACACTCCAATCCTAGACAATTGCATACACAACCATTATCCATCATTCACCATCACCAACCCACCAATAATACCACATAATCCCATCAAGGAAAGTGACAGTAAATCCTCTAGACCACTGATCCGACCGCACAATCCTAACCAAAAACCAAGCAAGCAACTGGACATATTAGTTTCATATTGTTAAAACTATATTAGTTAAAGTCTATATTTTTTTTTTCAAAAGTAAGAACTTTATTAAACAAAACATAAAAGGCCAATTAGTTCGTGCATATTTTTAAAATTTAGAACATATATAACTTTATTTTAAAAATTTTGTTGCAGCATGAGTTTATGTGTAATTTTCAAAAGGCAGAATACATAAATTTTTATCCCATATCACAAAATTTCACATCATTCACTTTCCACAATCAAAAGTACTGCACTCATCATCTCTAGTTTCTAACTTTGTAAACCATCAAAGGATGCAGATAGAAATGGCTAAACCCTGATGTACTTGGCCCATGGTTACACTTTTGGGGCTTGTGGGCCGTGGTTACTTCATTCCAAGCCCATGCTAAGTGGAGTTAGGTTCATGGGAAATTAAAGAACTTTCTTAGAAACACGTCCGGTATACCAAATCACAAGCTGATTTATATTTTTTTATTAATAGATATCTAACATATAGACATTAAATTTATTAAATGTAATTTATTTTATTTAATTAAACAATATTTTTTACTGGGTTAATGCGATGCAATATCATTTATTTTTGATGTATTAAATTTTTTTTTTTTGAAAAAACAAGAAAACTTCATTAATTCAAAGAGAGCAGAGAAACAATATGAGGAGGGACATCAACCCAAACTCCTTAACCTGACTCAGAATGAGCCGATATTACTAGAATATGAGCGACATCATTTGCAAATCTATGAACAAAAACACACTTTGCTTCCTCATAACTAGATAGAAGCAGTTTACAATCTTGAATCAAGAGGTCAAAAGACATAAATTATCCAACAAAACACAATTAACTGACCTCACAAGTACCTGAGCATCCAATTCGAAAAGGACTCGATCTCATCCACACTCTTTAATCCAGCTCAATACTTCCCGAAATGCCATAGTTTCAGCACACTTTGCATCCATCTGGCTATAAAAAGAGCCTACTTTAGCAGCCATAAAAACTTCCATCATCATTGTGTAATGCAAGTTTAAAGAGGCATCAATGTTCGCCTTGATCCAACCTTGCGGTGGAGGAGACCAAACCGGGGAAGCCGAGTCGACAATGGTGCTTACTGATGAATTGACACGAGCTTCTTTCCATTGCTGCAAAAAATTTAGAGTCATGAAGAACACACCACTTGCAGTCTGACCATGGCCCTTCCAAACAACATTGTTCCTATTTTGCCACAAAGCCCATAAGATCATTAGCATAAGAGAGGCATTTTCCACCGAAGCAGAAGAGAAGGCTAAATAAAACCACTCATTTAGAGAAGATGCAGAAGGCGCATGCCATCCCAACGGCGAGCTTAACCAGCAGCGGCGGACAAAAGGGTACTGAATCAGAATATACAAGACATTCTCAGAGACTGCATGATACAACAGGCATGAAGAATCAACCAAGACTCTCTTAGACTGAAGAGACTAGAGACAAGGGACAACATTAACTAGAGCCCGCCAGCAGAAATTAAGCACGTTTGGGGGGATTTTAGATGGTATAATTCATTAATTTGCATTTTGTTAATTTGGAATCAAAAGGAGAAACTCAAATTGTAGGAGAAAACGGTTGAGAGTCTCTAACAACACAAGACACTGACAATACGATACGAGATTTTGAATGAATAGGTATGGTTTTTAATATATTGGTAAACTCGTGTTCTCACTAAACCTTGACAGCCCAACAACAATGGTGCTTTGTATAAGCAACCATCTGTTATTTAATAAAAAACTTGAAAATACCCTATATCGTCCCTAGTGCATGCCTCTCAACCAATTTTAAGAGCACCGCTTTTTTCGACAAGTTCTTCTTCACGTGCGATCCAAGATCCTAAACGAGTATTACTTAAAAGTTATGAAGCAAGAAACTCGAAATAAATAAATAGAGATATTCATTTATATTTTATAATTTAAAGATAAAATAATTAATCAGATTATCAATTATCAGAAAAAGATAAAATTTAAGTTTTTATAATTTCATTGAAGACGGTGGTGGAGTAGCCAGCTCCTTTCGATAAGATTGTATTAATTTATTTATTTATCGGATAAATTTTTTTAAAATAGAGTAGGATCCACTCGGAAATGGTGGAGGGGCTAAGGATCGAATTTTATTTATTTAAAAAAATTCAATTCAATATTTTTTTTTTTAATTTCGCAAGTCTTTAAAATAATATTTGGATACATGCAAGTCCACGAGTGGTTATGGTTCTGATCATTGGATTGCCCTCCTCCATTCACAGCCTACATATGTATGAGATAGGTTAAGATTTATTTTTTAATTTCTATATTATTACTTAGTCAAATTAAAGGTTTTTATTTGAAAATAATATATTTTTCAATTTAATAATGTTTACGTAAGTGTAAGCTGCATGTCCTAAATATAAATATAATATTATCTAATTTCGGTGGTTTCTTGAATATTGAATATTTGCTGCCTGTGGTAATTCAATTTGCTATGACCACCGCATTTCAATAATAATAATAATAATAATACAAATGGGGTGGCTGAATTACCTAATTGGGCTGATTTTTCAATTCCTTTAAATCCCAATAAATTGCAATATGTCATTATTTGTGGGTCGTGGAATTTTAGTTTTCTCTTTAATTTAAAAATTCAATATATTTTTTTAACAGCAAAAAAAATTACATTTCCAAGGCTACTAAAGCCCTAAAACTACAAAAGAAATTGTAAATGACAGGTCATACAAAATTTAATAAAATGAAAAAAAAAAAAAAAAAAAAAGTGGCATGTTAACAAAATTGAGAGTCACCGGATGATCTCGGTTCGACTTTTATTTTTTCCTCAACAACTTAGGCGTAATCAATTCATTTAATAAAATATTGATAAAAATGTAAATGCATGCATAAAAATAAGCTAAATGACAAAAAGAGAAAGAGAATGCCAAAGGGCAGAAGAAAGCAAAGGCAAGCGTAGGTTGCGAAGTGGTTTCGTCGCCTTCCGGCGGTGGTTCTTTGTGTGATCAATTTTTCGTGTCTAGTTTTCTTTTGTTTTGGTTTCTCAGGATTTTTTGGGTTTATCTGTGAGGGTTTTTATCTATGTTTCTTTGGGTTTTGTTGTCCCTATTCTGTGTGGTGCTCGTCGGAGGGCTCTGGACTTGTGGCTTTCATCGCTTGGAGCTTGATGGGCTCCTCAAAATGACTCCACGACTATTAAATACTCAAAATGCCATAGGCCGATCCTTGTTGCTGATAATGAGTATAGAGCTTTGGTAGGTAGTTGATTACTTGGGCGGTGTTTCTTGGTAATGGAATGGTGGCAAAGGCCTTTGCTTGCGTTGTTTGCTTCTATATTTTTCTACTAATTAGCATGCATGGGATTTTTTGTTGTGTTTTTTCGGTTTTTTTCTTGGGTCTCCTAGTGTGCGACTTCTGGTGTTGCTCGGTGCTAATGGATTGTCGGTGGGGATGTAGTTGGTGGTGACTTGCGCAGTGCTGATGATAGCCAGGTGTCCTGGGTAATAAAGTGGGCTGGGTTTTTCTACGGGTTAGACTTCCACTCATTTGAGGTGAGTCTATTTTTGGGTTGGTTTTGATCTTGTATCATACAGCTGCCCACTGAATTTTCAATGCAATGTTAAAAAAAATAATAAAAAGAGTTAAATATTGACATTAATTTTAATTTTAATTAAGAAAATTAATTTTGTTAATTTAATTATAATTTTTTTTGTTTTTTATTTAAACAAAATTTGATAAAGAAAACTTAAACTAACAATAATTTAATATTTTAATTAAATATAAAAAACTCCATATTGATGAAAAATGTAATATTCGAATAATATATTTAATACTATTTTTTTCTCTCTCTCTTTTTCCATTTATACTTTTCATTTACCATATTTCTTATTATTTTATCTCAAATTTAAGTCATAATAAACTCAAATATTTAAATGTAAAATATAAAAAAATAGTATAGCGAAAATAAACTTAATTATATATAAATAAAAATAGTGGAAATAATTTAATTAAAACATATTTTATTTAATTCGTTAAAATAATTTTTTAATAATTTTGAAATAACAAATAAATATTTAAATTATTTTTATTATTTTTATTATTTAAATGATTTGATTAATCTAATTATTAAAATTAAAAATAATGTAAGTCTAATAATTAAATTCGTCAAATTAAATTTCAATTAAAATAGAAAAATTTATTTAAAAAAACTTGACATGTCTGATTAGAGATCTAAAGGAAACATTTTGCAAAAACTTTAAACAAGCCAGCACCATTCTGCGAGAGTAGTATTTTTTTTTTTCTTTTTGCCGAATTTTTATATATATGGAAAAAAAGAGAAAATCACATGTAAATGCCTTCTGAAAAAATTGAATCATCCTCTAATAATGATTAAAGAAGCAAACAATGTATAAGAAAAAACTTTGTTTAACCTAATATATTTCGAAAAAAAAAATATATAAAAAACTAATTTTTTAATTTTAAATAAAAAATCAATTAAATTAATTCTGATGAAATTCTTATTTATAATGCACAATTCGTTTTACTACCAAATCAAATTTATGAGCACTAAATTCCTTCTATTTATAATATAATTTTTTAAACGCTATTAAATTATGTTATATATAGAGGGCATTTAGCCCTCATATATTTAATTTAGTGATAAGTGCATTTGAATAAATTTGAGAGATTTTAGGTTTTATCCCTTAATTTTTAATTTTTAATTTTTAATTTTTAATTAAAAAAATAAAGGGCATTTATTTTAATTTTTTATTATTTTTTTTTCTTTTTTTAAAAAAATTAAGATAATTATAGATAATTAAGGGGCAACTACTGTGATTAATATATATGTCCTACATATATAATGTGCATGTGCAATGCATGCACTCTTTTATTATTGTGTATATTGATTGCGCCTAATATTGTTGATTTTTTAAACATTACTCTTCCTTTATATATATACGAATTTTTTTTATCTTTCAATAATAAAGAAATTAATTGAAGCAAGTAATTTTTACACAATTGCACAAAAATTCCAAAAAAAAAATCAATAATTTTGCTGATTATAATTCTTTTTAGAAAAAAATGTAGAATTTTATCAATGAAAAATATTGTTATGGTGTTATATATAAAAGAAAAAAAAAAGTGAAGCATAAAATAAGAAAATTAATGATGAAAAATTGAAAGCAATCAAGTATTTGGAAGTACAAGTTATCAAAAAGAATTTTATATATTTAGTTTTATATATAACACATGGTTCATTAATTGTTTTAGATTAATTCAAACTTTCATTTTCATTGTATTATCATTTTTCAATACATTTTCTGTCTGTTTCAGCAAAAATAAATAAATAAAGAAGAAGACCCTTTTCATTTTGGTCCAACCTTCATCTGAATCTGACCATATTTTGTAGGGCACACCCAAAAGAACAGAAAAAAGTTATGTTATTTTTATTTATATATCATAAATTTTCGGCTAATTGGATCTTTAAGGTACGTCTTTCTCCTTGTTCCATGACAGTCAATAGTATTATATCTTCCATTGAACCCCACCCTTCACTGTAGCACTAGGGTGTCGGCCGCCTTTATCTTTCACTTTCTAATATTCGGAATTATTTTACACTAACTTATCATTATATTTTATTATTAAAAATAATATTTTATTAAGTTATAATTTATTCTGAGTTAAATAAGCTTACTTAGAAAAAAATTATTTAAATTTTAATAAAAAGCTGAGAAGCTGTATCAACTTTTGTGTAGCTCCTTATATATACACCATATAAATACACATCCACTTCTCATACTTTGTAGCTCTCTCTCTCTCTCTCTCTCTCTATATATATATATATATATATATTTATAGATGTTGGAAAACGTCCAGTGAGCTTCCTTCTTGTTGGGTTGTGCTGCTGCTTCAAGTTTCCTTCTATAGCATTTTCCTTCTTTCTATAATCTTCAAGCAAGAAATGGGGAGACATGCTTGCTGCTTAAAGCAGAAATTAAGGAAAGGTTTATGGTCACCAGAAGAAGATGAGAAACTCTACAATTACATCACTAGATTTGGTGTTGGTTGCTGGAGTTCTGTTCCTAAGCTAGCTGGTAACCACTAATTATAATTCATCCACTTGTCGTATTTTTTTTTTTTTTTTTGGCCCTGTTGTCTAAGTTACAATCTTGGTTCTTAAATAATCTTAAGCTCACTGTTTGATTCGTACGTGCAGGCCTGCAAAGGTGTGGAAAGAGTTGCAGACTCAGATGGATTAACTACTTGAGACCTGACCTCAAGAGAGGAATGTTCTCACAACAAGAGGAGGATCTTGTAATCAGTCTTCATGAAGTTTTGGGTAACAGGTATATCAAATTAATTAGAACATAATCTAATCTGCACAGAAATGGAAATAACGGGTATATTATCTTTCTGCATTTGCAATTCCAGGTGGGCTCAAATTGCAGCACAGTTACCAGGAAGAACAGATAATGAGATAAAGAACTTCTGGAATTCTTGTTTGAAGAAGAAGCTCATGAAGCAAGGTATAGACCCAGCAACCCACAAGCCAATAACTGAAGCACTGGAAGTGAAAGAGGAGAAGATTTGTGTAGATAAGGTATCCTTGCAAATTCCGCAGTCAAAAGCGCTACCAGCTGTGGCAAACACGGCAACACAGGAGCCAACCTTTCTCATTAACGGTACTACTTGCTATAGCAATGGATTAACAGAAAATTCAGGAGAGCAATTCATGAACAAGCAAATCTTTGATCCCTTCTCCTACTATGAATTCTCAGCAGGGATTGAGCCAGGCAGGTATAACTCAAGCATTCCAGGTCTGCAACGCCCAAACCTCAGACCCTTTGATCAAACCCAATTCGAAACAAGCTCAATCTTTTCATTTACTTCAATGCCAAGTTTAACAAGTTTCGACCATGGAAGCGTGAGTGCAACAGATTTCTCCGACAATTCTGGTTCAAGAATGAGCTCTATGTTCTTGAACGAGGCTAAAGAAAGTTCCAGCAACTGCTCAAATATAAGCAGTTATACAGGTACAGGACATCAGATGAACTGTATGATGGAGAATAATGCAGCTTTCTCTTGGGATGCCGATAACAAAATAGACTCGATGTTTCAGTTTCCGATGAATGGAATCAAGATGGAAGAATTAAGGCCGAGCCCATGGCAAGAAGGACAGCTTCACACTCGGAATTCAGTATATTTCAGTAGCTGTCCGTTAACGTCTCTATCAGAAGATCTAACAGGAGTAAATTTCGAGGCCTACCACCAGATATGAACTGTAAATTCATTCTTCTATCTTTCTCTATATCTCTAAACAAATACAGAAGATGCTGATTGCTGATCATACAGGGGTGTTCTATTTTATTTTATTTTTCTCATTAACTACCGATTAAGCTAATATTTCTGTGGCTTTTAATCTGTGTTGCTGTTTTTCCTTTTCTTGTCTACTTTGTTTTGTGTATTAATTTGTTTCCAAAACAGCTGTAATAATGTACTGAAAATTTCAAGAGTGAAAACTAATTTTGTGGTCTTAATTTTCGTTGGTTCTGGTTGTGTAACAAATTATCATAATTATGAGCAGTTATGATGCTATTTTCGTGGCTGTCTTGTTCCAGCACAAGGAAAAAACCCAAGTTTAGATAAGTAAGGAAGGGAAAACTTGCAGTCATTTCTGATTGAAAATACCCAACTGTCGTCATTTTAGTAAAGCATAGATGATTAACTGAATGCGAATTAAATCAGAGAAAGGTGGGGTAGGTTTTGATTGTGAAACATGGAAATGGTGGCAGGGTTTTAATTAACAAGATTATCTGGACCATTGCTCATATCTAAGATGCTGATTTCTTAGCATAAGATACAGCTGCTACGCCAGGCCCCTCCATGCATTTTGGCGAGTCCCTCCAAAAGGCTAAAATTGGCTGGCTGTCCTCTCCATTATTAGATAGAAAAACAAAGAGTCAACCAGACTTACAATACACGGTCTAGATTAAAATCGTTCATTTAATCGCCTTAATTTGGTTATAGTGCCAGCTTTAGTGGATTTTCATAGTACTTGTATAAAAACTCGTTTGAAATAAAATTTTTTGTAAAAAATCCTTTTTTATTAATTATCTCATTTGAAGTGAGATAAGTTAACTTTAAATTTAAAAAAATTATGTATTTAGTTAAATTATTACAAATGAAAAAGGAGTTTTCATAAGCTCAGGTGTCATTGTTAATTAATCACACGAGGACTGTATAATACTTAAACTATGGAAGCAAAGAGGAAGAAGATTCCTCAGAAGGAATTATATATAATGATGATGCAGTGTGCATGACTACTATTGCATTTTACAACTTCTTATTAGGAATAGGGGTGTAAACGAACCGAGCCGAGCCGAGTTTTAAAGAGCTCAAACTTGGTTCGTTAAAATTTTTTCGAGCTCGAGCCGAATTCGAGCTTTACTCATATCGAACTCGAGCCGAGTATTAAGAAGCTCAAGCTTGGCTCGTTTAGCAAACGAGTTTTGACAAGTCGAGTTTTTATCGAGCTGAATCGAGCTTTTATCGAGCTGAGTAATTTAATTTATTTACATGTATAATGAGTTTTAGTTTAAAACTAATAAGTTTAAAACTAAAATAATTTTAGTTAAATTAGTATATCTATAAATTAGCATGTAAACTTATAAAGATGAGTTTTTAAATCTTAATGATCTAAATATATGCAAGTTTAAGAGTGTAACTAAACTATATAGAGCTGAATTTTAAAAAATTTAGATTTGGCTCATTAAAGTATATGCAGGGTTTGAGTTTATTTCTCTTATGATAGTAATTTCAGTTTGCTTAACGAGACCGTTCACGAGCCTATTCGCGAGTCTGCTCATGAATTCAGAAACGAGCCGAGCTCACGAGCCTTAACGAGCCGAATACTGTGGAGCTCAAGTTTGGCTCGTTTACCAAACAATCCTAAAAATTAAGCTCGAGCTTGGCTCGTTTAGAAATCGAGTCGAGCTCGGTCGAGTTTTTATCGAATCGAACCTCGAATAGCTCACGAACGGTTTGGTTTATTTACACCCCTAATTAGGAAGGGCAAATTAAACAAATCTATATATTAATAGTGATTAATCAGTAGTAGTTTGGGCAAATTAAACAAATCTATATATTAATAGTGATTAATCAGTAGTAGTTTATCCAGCATCAACATCGAAGTTGTCAAAAATGTGATGTGTTTTTAACCGACGCCGTATGATAGGGTTAAAATGGGGATAGTAATCTCAGACACCATGTTTTGTCCCCTCCCGTCTACTGATTGTTCCAACATCAGAAGAAGAGCAAGTCAAAACAAGCTCGTTACTAAAGAATAAAGCACAAGGCGGAAAGTTAAAAAATAAAAAAAATAAAAAAAAAAAAATGATTAGTATTATTAAACCAAGCTCATTCCGTACAATTAGTATTATTAAAATAAATAAAGCTGCCGACACATGTAGGTGATCTAATTTCTAATAAAAAGGAAATAAGAAGGAAAGCGCAAAAAAGGAAGAATAAAAGAAGTAAAGAATGTAGCATAATTTGAGAATGGGATTGGCGTGTCTCCGACAATGTGGAGTTGGTAAGATTTGTCTGAATGATAAGCTCAAAACTCATCCACGGTGAAACTACACCGACATCAAAATTTCATTATTCTACAAATTTCTCTACTCAATAAGTAATGTTTTTTTTTTTTCAACATGCAAATTAATATTTTTTATATTGTATGACTACAATTTCGTAGTAAAATTTTATTACAAGAAAGAATTTAAATTTAATAATTGATATTGTTATCTATCTGAAGTCAACGAATAATGTTCATGAATCTTATAATTTGTTGTATGATGATGAATATCTAGTTTTTGTTTCCATATCTAATAAAGCCTACCGTAATCATTATTTTTATTTCATTTTTTCAATCTCACATTCATCCATGTCTATTATTCCAATACAATGTCCCATTGACTTTCTCTTCGTCCTGCTTCTTTCAAAATTTTTATGTTGCTATGCATTGAATCGAAAAAACTCTACAACATGTAAATTAATTTAATTTATATTTTAAATTAATTATTTTAAAATTATATATTCTATTTATAAATATTTTAAGTGTATACAAAAAAATAATTGCGATTGAATATCTATTTTAAATTTAATTTAATTTTGATGGCAGTTAATAACATTGAATTTTTTTTATTATTATTTTAAAATAATAAACTATATAAATCGTGTAATTTATTCTAAAGTTAGTTTAAACAGTAATATGTAATAATGATTCTAAACAAGAAATGTCAAATAAACAACTTTACCTTATATCACAAAACAACATCAAGTGTTTCCTTAATTATAAAGTTTCTTGCAGCTTCACATCAAAGATAATTAAGCTATACCTATGATTTATTATTATTGAAAAAGAAAATTAATGAAAGTAGTGTTTCCATGGAAAATGGTAACTTCTAATAAATGTTTGATGATTGTTTCTTTCAAACGCAGAAGAAATAAGAGATCTCTTTCTTACATATGTCATAGTCCTTGAATCTTGGTTTAAGAATTTGGTATGATGAAGTTAGGTATGACAAGATTTCAAATTTTCATATTGTTTTCAATGATGATTTCTGCCATTAATTCCGTAATTAATTAAGTAATTAGTCAAATATAGTTCACGCACATTAGGAGGAAATAAGCAAAGAGGACGAGCAGATTTCAGTTGTGATTAGACCTATATCAATCATACAAGCCATGCACCACTGCAAGATAACTCTCCAGATTGGCTACTACTTTTTTATATGTATGATTCAGATTTGGCTAAATACATGATTGGTCGGAGAATTTTGTTTATTCTTCTTTTTCGTAGTGTGTAAAACATATCATCTATTTATATGAAATTCAACTTTCGAATTAAAATCCAATTAAAAGAAATAATATTAATAATGAATTTTCAAAATGCTTGGTTTTATTGATAACACAAGCTGCAAATACAAATGTGCCTCCCACCCCATAACATTATTGATGGGTTGGGTCACTTTCAGTGTTAATATTGGGCTCTAGGAGAGGAGAGGCCCAATTCTGCTGAAGAAAAGGTGGAAACTCTTTTCTAGATATTCACCTCTGTTTGGGATGACGTTTTCTAAAAGAAATTAAAGGTTTTTTAAAATTTAAAAATCTTGAATATATATTTGAGAGAGGGTGAGATTTTATAAAGGTTTTTGAAGGCTCTTGAGAACCTTTAAGAATTTTCAATTTCAACTAAATTTTTAAAATTTTCTCTTAAAAATCTCTAAATACTTTATAAAACCTTTTTTTAAACAATAAAAAACTGTTAAGATCTAAAAACCATAAAAAAATTTGCTCATAAAATTATATTTTAAAAAATTTTACTTTATTCTACCTCATTTCTAATTAGAGTGTCAAAGTCAAGCTCCAGAAGCAATTGAATTATATTCTATAAACTTAAATTTAAATTTTCTTTAATAATAATTCAAAAATTTTAACGTTAAGTTTGAAGCAATTGCAGGCCGTATTAATTATATTAATCTTCTTAAATTATATTTTTTTATAACTTAAAATTTCTAATGTAGTTACCAATCGGCTTTAGCCTATTAAAGTTATTTAAGATGTCTCCAATTTGAAATTTAATTGAAGCCAATTGTTCTAAAATAAAAATTCTAACTAAAGCAGAATAACCAAAGAGAATTTTGCTGAAATTATTTAATAAATAAGTTAAGTCTGGAAGAAAATTCTTATTTAGACTCGTTCGTGCTCAAACTCAAAATACAACATGTTCCATTACCTTACCTTTCTTTTTCTTCTATCTTTTAGAAGCAACAATACTTGCTCTTACACCACATTCATAGCCACACTGGACAAGAAGCAATTGGTGCTTGATTGAATGTTGCATGATTAGGGTAGATTAATAGAATATGGGTCAAAGAATGCGAACAACTTCAAAGTACTTGGCACCCACTGCCATAATAATTGTCCAAGAGAGAAGAAGCAAGTTTTTCTGAGGAGCAAAGCCTTTTATCAATGCCTGTAGAGTAGCAATTCATGTATACCAGTTCTGTACTTGTGATGCGACTCATAAGCTATAATCCCTGAAAAGGAACTAGTACATGATGAGCAGACAATGAGAAAAAACAACAATATGATAAGCCAAAAGTAGCAGCTCTTTCCATACTTCCTACTTCAGAAAATTTCCTTATTACATTTGCATAACTGAGAGCGACCAAATATCTTGAAACATAAAGTGGGGCAAGCCACACCAAAAGCACCATCTCAATCATAATGCATATTGAGAGAGTAGCAGGAGATAGTTAATTCCACAGAATGCCGGTACATTCGATATGTGGAGGACATTGTCTCCATGCTCCTAAATCATCACAACGTATCATTTTCACTTTTCAGACGGCAGATTTTTTCCGACGCACCAAAGCACTCATCCGCTAACCATTTCCCCATAACCTCATAACCATGACTGGAAGGAAGAGTCCATATAAGGTTGGTGACTTCGCGAAAGTCAGCTATGGAGGTGATGGAGAAGACACGGCGGAACGCCGCTGTGCTTGCAATTACAAACAAGGGTAAGAGCACGGTCGAGGTTCTCGGAGATATCGAGGTGGTGCGGCGGAGACGGCGGTCTTAGATGGCAGGAGTAGTGGAGACGAGGTGGACTGTGGATCGTAGCATCTGGGAGAGGCTGTCCACTCGTCTAGCTAGGTCGGAGCGATCTTGTTTGGACGATTCTGCTGCTTTTGCGATTCGACCACTCGGTTAGCAAATAAAATTAGGATAGTCTGCTCTTGCAGAGTCTTCTCTTCTTCACGGACAGCGGAAGCAGCAGCCGCCTTTTTTTTTTTTTTTAATGTTTCCTTCCTCTAATCAAATACGCGAAAGCACCTCGTATTTTATATTAGATTTGAGCAATCAAAGGTGATGGGATGTGTCCGTGTGCAAGAATGATGAATAGAATAATTTAACGATTGCGAATTTTATTTTATCAATTTTTAAAGATATCTGGGAATGAGAAGAGAAGGGGACGAGATTGACTAGTCTATTATTCAGAGAAGGACCTGGGAAATGGGGCGGAAGAAGAAGGCCAAGTACGAAATCTATTTTAACCAAACTCACAAATATCATTTCTAGCGTAAGCTTAAAGCAGGCGGTACAGTTTAATGGTACAAGTCATCTTTGGCTCCATACCAATTTCAGGATCGAGCTGAATCCGCGCCCTGTTAATAAGGACTTTATTCGTGGTTAAAAAAATAAAAAAGCGAAGGCAAATTCGCCTTTTAATTTCTCAAGTATACTTTTCTACATTCCAGAATTTAAAGCATGCACAAGTCATAAGAAGTTGGAGTCGGGAAAATCGAGTCCCTATTTCGAAAGAGCGAAAAGGGAAAGCTAGTACGGAATCAGTACTCCACCAGTTATATGTTCCGTAATTTTAATATTACATCGAGTAATATTATACCATTATAAAATCATGCGCTCACACCATGTTAAATGCAGAGACAGACCGGGGTCAGATGCTTGCTTTGCATGACCTGTGTCGCAATCTACAAGTCAAGGAAAAGAATACTGACAAATAATTGAATGACACTGATAATTACTAAACATCACACTCAAAACCACAATCTATCACGATGAAGTGAGATGATCACAATCTCCATTTCAAAACTGAATTCACAATATATGTGTATACATGTATATATATAACGTCACTCTATGGGCTCATTGCTTAGTTGCCAATGCTGCGATCGGATGGAGGGATGAGGAAACGCTACTGTATCAAGATGCTTCCTAGCATGGGATCAAATCTAGAGGTTGTACTTGGACTATGACAATAGTAATTTGGAAGCCCATTCAGAGCTTTGCAAGCAACCCACTTTGAAGAGGCTTGGCCACGCCATTGTCTTTGATATCAGTGTCTTTGGTATCCAATTCACATGCATTTGGTGGGACATCCACAGCAGGAGAGCAGTTGAAGAACCCGTGCGGCTGCATTTACAAACCTCATCAAATTCAAATTGATACAAGAATCATCAAGAGTTTGCCCCTATGAATGCCAGAAGTATCGGTGCCACATTGAAGTATTTACTACTTAAATGAACGACATCTGGTTCGAACTATTATCATGCAGCCTAAACAACTTATTCATAAATCAAGTACATTAAAATTACCAAATCAGAGAATTTGGTGCGATTTCAGTTGAGTTCCTCTGATAAACCTACTCAGAGTTTGTCTTTAGTGTTCATTCTAGAAAGTCTTAATGAGCACAAAGTTAAAAGGAGAATCCAAGAACAAATCAACAAAATTCACCACATATTAGCAAAGTAAATACCATAAGCATAAAACCAATGCGCTCTACGGGCATCACTGGCCAGTCTTCCAATCGAGGAACATGAATGATTCCAAAAACATACCTACAACAAATATAATAAAAAACAACTTGTCAGGGAAAAATCCTACTTCAAGCTACCAAAGTTGCATTAAAATGTAAAAGAGGATAATAAAAGAAATTAACACACTGCTCTTTTTTATAGCTACTATCATGTAAAGGTCATATTGCATTGCAACGTTGCAGCAGTTTAAGCAAGTGTCAAAGTTAAAAAAATGCATCATTACAGGATTTAAAGCCCGTGATGGAACATCTCCATGTCCTATAGTACCACAAGCTAGGCATCATAACATGCAGTAGAGGAAAGATCAGAAGCATGAAGCAAAAAGGTATATAATCTGAATAATAATAAATTCAAGGAGCATGTGCCAATAATACCACGAAATATGGCTTGCAATAACTTCCCAACTTTTACAGTGTCAAGCACAGTCAAAATCACAGTGATGTTGAAGCCATATGAGATAAATGCTTCAGATATATGTTTGGATCAAAATACATAAGCATAAAAAATAAGCATATTTTGTGCATGTGCATGGACATGAGAGAGACGGCTAGAAACTAACCAAAGAACTATATCAGTTTCTTCCACAGACCGATTCTGCTTCACCCATGTAGCAAGTCCTTCTCCAACACGTGGATTTTGGTTAGGAAACTCTCCTCCAGGAAACATCTCATGACGTGCATAAGGTGTAACCCAAAGATTATGCTTCAAAAAAGCAGCTCTCCTCAAAACCTTGGCCTTAGGACCAGCTAATGGCAAACAGTTTGAACCAGGTACCAGCTTGTACCCTGCTAACTGTCCCATCCTATTGACAGTTCTAGTATTTCTCACCTAGAAAGTAGACATGAGTTGTTAATTTGCATATTAATAAATTAAGCAAAACTGCAGAAATGACACTAACTACAAATTCCTACTAAATCTGGAGCCCTATATGCCTCGATATCTGAACATGGAATCAAAAACGACTACAGCAATTAAAAGCCCATGTTGTTCTAAGCTGAGGCTAGATCAAGAATGTAGCTAATGCATACAATGTAAAATTCCTTAAACATTATGTGACATTCTCGGACTATAATACTTCAATCTACAAGGATTTTAACCTAGCCTCCAATTTGTGTAGCCCACGCAAAGCCCACTCAACACTCAGACCAAATTAACAATGTCATTCACCTATTTGCATCAGGCAACAGCCACAAGTAAACAATTTATGTGATTCCATCAGTTATCATTTATCACATGCAATATCATCATTAATCAAATGTTCAAAATCTGCTACATAGACTAAACTGAGAAGACCCACAACATTTTGGTGCCATCATACTAGAAATACAAATCAAAGATTTTCAAGATTAGAAGACACAGTCAGTAGAGTAATGATTAGCATTTCAGCAAGAATATAAGCTCATGGATCAATACAAAGAATTGATCAAGAAAAGGAAACAACTATTCAACTGGTATTCCCCAATTAGAACCACAACTAGATGGAATGTTTTCATTCTGATTCATTAAGCATTGTTTTCCACAATGCTTCACAAAAATAAAATCATTCAACACCATCCAAACGAGAAGTATCTTAGTTCCTTGCAACAAAGGATACACAGATCAATAAATCAACACAAAAGCTAATATGTAAGTTAACACAAACAGCTTTATGACCAGGACTAGGAGGCCTTACAATCCAATGGCGAGCTGTTAGAGGATTACAGTCCCGCATTGCTTGCAATTCCGATCTAAGCAGAGTCTCTTCAGCATAAAATGCATTATTGTGGACATTGTTCTCCCCAGGTTTCTCAACCTTAACATCCACCTCAACAACCTATGAAAGTGCAAGAAAATTAATAATATAATATAATATATAGACAACAAAGATGTCGAGAGATATTAGCCATATTCAACCAGCATCTTCCTAAAAATACAGATAATTTTCAGATAACTGTTCAAGGCTAAATATTTAGAAACAAATTAATTGCTTAAACTTAGTTTGCAGCCATCTTTAACAAGACTTATTCATGGGGGTCCAGGCCTCCTGGTGCAGAAGAGAGTAAGAGAAACATGGGTCCTGAAGATCAAAATATCCAGAAATTAGAGCAGATCACCTTTTTAAGGACATAGTGAAAAGAACCAAAAACTTTTTGTTAGTTCCTCAGGAAGCAAAAGACCTGGTCCAATGTCACTCAACTGTGCAGGTACCAGAAAAGTGAGGATTTAATTATCTTAGCCATAAATATTCAGGCTAAAAAACCACTAGATCCTGAACTACCTTCACACTTATGAATTTGCAAGTGAACAAATTTAAATTTTCTAAATTCAATGCAACCTACCTGATTGAGAGCTTCACCAGGTTTGCAATCAACAGCCATGTTCATACGAGCAACAAAGAAATGCTGATGAACTGGTGCATATAGACCTGGAGCAATGATTGTGCCATATTTTCGAGTTTCTCCTGGTTGCACTGCTCCTAAGCTGAGGATTCCTGTAAGTTTAACTTCTGCCTCAATCTTGCCATCCTATAACAATGGCAACAACTTGTATATCATCTTACTATTCAGTGCAAGCATTGTAACCAATCGAATTGCAGCTTCAAACCATGGAGATGTCAACTAAACTAAGCTTAAAGTGTTCAGGAAACATGTGAGACCAGCTCAAACAAAGGAACTTGAAAGATTATTTGTATCACAAGAATCCTTGCTTAAAACTGGCTCTAAACAAATTTCTGTCATTTGAAGTAATGCCTGTGACAAGTTTACATTGTCACTGGAACATGCATTCCTATGTGCACAGTGAGATTCAATATTTCCAACAAAACCCCCAATTCTCATTCACAACTCACAAGTGACAAGCTCCAAACGTTGATACTATGCTAAAAAGTATACAGTGAACAGAAATCCAACTTGCCTGATAGAAGTGCCAGAAGAATCCATACTCATAATTAGCAACTGTACATATAAAAGACACCGTGAGCCGTCTGGACCTTCGTACTTCTGCTAATCCAGTTCTCCAGTCTTGATGCTTCCATAGAATTCCATGATCCTCTTCATGCAAGCATACACAATTTTCAATTGTTTCAACACCTCCTGTGAAATTTGTAAAGTGGGCATCAAAGTATTTGATATAACCCAGACAATCACATCCCTGCAATGGTAGTTTTAATTACGATCCAGTAATAAAGAATAATCTGCTGCACACTGATTGAAGTTGTCTGCTGACCTTTTTAAGAGAATGTGCATTTTTACCAAGGCCATCTTCCCCAGCATCAAAAGCATTTTTCCGATAGTGAGGATCATTTGGATCTCCATAAGGCACAACCATTTCTACGAAGCTTAACCTGTGGGCAACAGGTCTCCGCCCCCCGCTACCATCAACATATGCAACAGAATGTATAACCAAACCCTCTCTGGGATTGAATCCAATACGAAAATTCCACTGCCAACCAGAAACAATAGAATGAGACTCTTCAGTATAACCTTCTAAACTTAATAAAACATGTTACTAAACCAAATGAAGAAAACATGTACCTTTTGCCATTCAACAAAGTAGCCATTGATACGAAAGCTTGGACCTTCAGGCTGAACAATTTGTAAAGGTTTCACATCACTTCGGTCAACACCACCCCTTGTCTCACCAGGAGTATAATTCCTTAATGGATCAGCTGGAGGTAAAGGCACAAGTTTATGATCTTCAAACTCAATCACTTTCATGTTCTGCATGTCAACAAGCACATAAATGCCCTCAACTGGGCGTGCATAACCATTTTCCATTGGGCAGTCACTCTCAGTTCTGCAGAATATAAGAGGTTTAGCAAGTCTTTTGCTTGGAGCATCAGCCTCACTGTGATAACCAACACACCTGCATCAAAAATAATTCAATATGGACATCAAGATAACAAATAAAAGCACTGGATTGATGATTTTTCCTGCACAAGTGTACAGAAACCAATCTTATCTAACTTACCATGCATCAACCATCACAAGTTCCATATCTTCAATACCTCTTTTCTTCATTGCCTCTCTAAATGGAGGGAAGTCTTTTACAACAGCTTCACATTCAGCGTATTCAACGGCATCCTGAACTTAAGCAAGAAAGGAATTAGAACAAAACAACAAAAGAACTGTGTGAGTATAAATAATCTAATAAACAGTCGTTTCAATACATCAGTTGCCCAGATTTGTATAAGATATTTATTTGCAGAAGCAGAACCTAGCTGAGCATCATTGACGGTCGCTATATCAGATTAGGCCTGTAAACTACAAATTCAAACAAGCATCTTTTCCATGACACAAGTTCAAGACAGGAATAATATTTTGCACATAAATTGTTATCCAAGTTACCAAGACATTGGATTAGTTGAGAAAGTAGCAAACTTCACTTCTTTCAATTAGCAACATCATGTTCGAGTAAAACATCATAAATCTTCCAATTGTAATTGCATAGCATCATAAAATGCTTTCAATTATAAACTGAGGATGCGAGAAATGAAAGTGGATAAAACCAACAAGAAATGAATAGGGATTAGAGGAAAACCATGGGAGGCTGTACATCTGGAACAACTTGTGATGAAATTACTTTTCCCCTATGATGTCCACCTCGAGTTACTGCATGTACTTCCGATAGCTCCACAATCCATTTACTTGTCTCATTTGACCTTTTGTTGTAAACAACTATTCTAGCTCTCCTTGGAGGCAGCTTGGTAGGAATTACAGGTCCACCTTTTGTTCTATGAAGCAATGATGGTTGGAAAGGGGGGAAGAAATATGCATCTGCCAGCGCAACAACATGTTTATCTGGTTCCAAAAGAACCACTTCAATGAACCGCATGCCATCTCTGACCTGACAGGCAAAATGTTAATTAGTCCACTTCATTGTTTGTGAGTATAAAAATAATGAATAAATAAATAACATAAACAAGAGCTCCAATAACCAGTAGTCCTTAAACGAGAATTATAAGAAAGAAAAATGGGTCATAGTATAGTTGAAAACCTCAGGAGTGGCTCCAGCAGCCCTGACAGTTGCCACTGCCACAGAGATTTCAGCAGCAGATAAAGGATCCAAAGGATGCCTTGTTTGAGCCCTCAACATCACTGGGATGCCCGCTGAATAACACACAAAAAATTAAAGGATCAACCAAGTGAAGATGAAAGGAATTGCAACATTAGTTCTTCAAGACCGACTGAGGAAAGAATTCTCAAAATATCATTGAGAAATTATCAGAAAGATCCATGAGGATGGATATATTCTCATCGTACATGAACAGTAAGGTTATTTTGGTTGACATCACATTCATGTTATAAAGCTGCTAGGATTTTCTTTTCCTTAACAAAAAAGAAGATTATAAAGCTGAAGGATCAATAGATGAAGAGAAATGGAAGGCATTGCAACATTAATTTTTCTAGAATGGCCAAGGAAATAATTTTTATCGTATAATTGCCAAATTTTAAGGAAAGCTCTGTGAGGATGGATATATCGTCATGTCACATCCAAATAAATTGAACAGTAATGTTACTTTGGTTGACATCGAATTCATATTATAGAGCTGGAATTTTCTTTTCTTTTCTTTTCTTTTAAAATGAGATTATATGGAAATGGAAATCAGGAGAGGTCAATGACAGGAAGAAATAGGAATCTTCAACATCAAATGACACAGTACCTGGCTATTGTTGAGGTTCATTTCAGATCACTGACCGTTGTACAATACATATAAACAAATTCAAGCAAGAATGAAGAATAGCAAACTTCAATAAACAAACACTTGATCTACTAAGAAACCAAAATTTACTGTTTATCCCAAGAAAAAAATCTATCTCAGACAACTGTAAAACTGCAGGAATCTTCTTATTTTTATAATAAAGCATGCCCCAGCACTAGCTTTATAATCTCTATCAACAAGAAACTTCACAAAATCAATCCAAGGATTAGGTTTAATTTACAATATTTTAACTGATCTCTTAATATCTTTACTGATCATCCTCGATGGACCGATGGCATGGATACTTTCAAGTTCCCGCTTAGTAAGTCATGTGACAACTAAAACGAGCCGCGAAATCGACTTATATGCATGTATTAATATAAGAACACAAATCATCAAATGAAAACCTTTGGCAGTGGCGTTTGTGGAAGGTTCGGGAAGCGAATCGGCAGGGCGAATCAAGGACGCGATGGCAGCCTTCTCGCCTAACTGATCCTCGAGGCGGCGATCACTCCAATCTTGCACCGCATTCGGCACCACGGAAGAAGGAGCTGTAGCAGCCTCGAGACGAACGGAAGCAGAGTCACTTGGAGAGGCGCAACACGAAGAAGGAGGAGGCGTCGTCTTTTGCGTAGTTGAGGCCATTGCAGAGGGTTCGCTAGCTCGCCAATTCCACCAAGGTAAGTCTCTATACAGTCTACTGACATACAGCAATTCTCTTCTTTAACTCTCTCTCTCTCTCTCTCTCTCTCTCTCTCTCTCTCTCTACTATAGTAAACCACTCTGTTCCGCTCAAAATAGCTCTTTAAAAGGAAGCTTGACGAAACAAAATCTTTCTTTTCTTTTCTTTCTGTGCGTTTTTCGTGTATAAACTAGGGTTTACACGGAGAAAAACGAGTGAATGTTCATGAAAATAAAGAAGAAAAAGGAAATGTGACACAGAGCGATTTGGAGGCAAGGGGAGAGAAGATGGGGAGAGGGCAGAGAGCTATGGTTGAGAGTGAGAATGATCAGCGTAGGAGGTTTATATATAAGGAGGGCTTACCACGTGCATAGGTCCTACTCGACGCTTTTCTTTTCTTTTTTTTTTTAGGTCCTTTTAATTTCTCGTTTTATTTCACTGCAGGGTGAAAAATTGAAGAGGATAAGACATAAATTGCCAAGTTTTTTTTTTTTTTTTTTTTTGCCCCTTTATTATAAGATTCAGGGGGCTTATCGGTGGGACCTCAACTCCAAAGACGATAAGTAGCGGAGCGTGCTGTAGGGGGTGATAAGCCGGATCTGCTTGTGCCTGATTGACATATCTTAGGGTCCAAAAACAATTTTTGATATTAGCATGATAAGGCCAAGCAATCTTTTCATATTTTTCTATAAGGACTTGTATTTCTACATACTTCACATATTCCCCAATTTCTACTCTCTTTTCACATGCTTTTTGGTCATTTGTGATTTACTGCATTCTTTTATTTATTGTATTGATTTTGGGATTATATTTAATTGCGATCTTTTTTATTGATTTCTATATTTGGGATTACTACAAATTTTTAAATACTGTTAAATGATAATAACGGAAAACTGATCTAGAAAAATGATTTTTATTAAAATCATTAAGAGTGGTAATTATAAAAGCATATTAGCATATTAAGCAATTAAATTTTACTTTCATGTTTTATTGATTTTTCATAACCTTCTTTTTCGGAATCCAGCGTTTATTTCATTGTTATATTGTTTTGTCGCCAATATTTTACTTTTTTCTTTAGAAAGAAAAACCATAGCTTAATTGGTATTAGAAATAACTGCATTTTTTTTAACATAGGAACAGTATTACATATATCTTCTATTAATATATTTGCAGTTACTGCAAATTGGTTGGATCAAGAATCAATTGATGTGTAACAGGGGAGATGACAGCTTTTCTCTTCTTATGAGAGACGATTATCTCTTCGTTATTCTTGTTTTTTTCAGGGCTCATATTTTTGGATTTTAGAATATGCTATCTCAATTTCTAAATTAGTAAAATTTTTAAGTGGATCTGATTCAATAAAAATTTTAAAAATATTATAATAAATTTTATTTAGTTTTTTTAAAGAAATCCACTAATTTATAATTTATAAATATTTTAATTTATAGTGAACCCAATTCACATAAATATTTCATTTTTAAATTATATTATTATAATAATATTATTAAATTTTATATTAAAATAATTGAATAAAAATAATTTGGTGAATTAGTATTTATTACTTTTAATTAGCTTACTTAAGATACTCTCTTCGTCTTATTCATTTTATTTTTTTTTACACATATTAAGAAATATATTTTTTTATTAATTTTATAATTATACTCATTTTAAATATATTAAATTTTATTAATTATTAAAAAAAACTTTTAAAAAAATTTTAAAAATAAAATAAAATAAAATAGAATTATAACATTTAATTTATAGGTTAATATAATTTAAAAAAATAAATAATAATTTTAAAATATAAAAAAATATTTAATAATAAAAAATAAACATATAAATCTTATTGACAGAGAGTATTATATAGTTCAGACCACGTTCATACTCCAAAATCATTAAATAATATTTCCTATACTATAAAAAAACTACTCAAAAATTAATTATGGGCAATATTTTGTTATACACGCTGATTTTAAAAAATATAAAATTATATCAGAACCTCAGGGATTCATTTTCCACTGTATTATTTACCCTTTCATCCTCTTTCTCACGATATCTGCCTTGTGCTGGGAATTTAACTGGACATAACAACAACCGCAGATTTGGTTGGATGTCACAATCAAAGCATATTTAAGCTATTTTCTTTCTATTATGGTGCGTTTAATTCATGACATGCACCTTCCCGAAAACCATATTTAACGATCAAAGCATATTTAAAGCCTGGGGGGGAAAATTAAAGCATACACAAAGCTATTATTTCGTTGCCTCTTTTGCTACCTCCTTCCCGATAACATATCATGACTCGGCTTCACTTTTTTTTTTTTAATACTTTTATTCTGCAGCGATAAGCGTTAAGCGCGTTGTTAATTATGTTCTTCAAAATGAAATTTTAGATTTTGTCTTTAAATTTTAATAACAGTATTAGTATAAGTGACTGTCACAACTTATAAATATTATTTCTGTTTATTTTATAATTTTTATTTATTTTATTCTTTTATATGTAAAAAAAAAATTTATTACTTTTTAAATATATTTATTTAAAAAATAAACTTTGTTAAATACTAAAATATATTTTAAATATTTATTTAAAAAATAATAATTAATGAAAAGTTGTATTGAAAATAAAATAGAATTAAATAAGATTATATACTCAATTTATATATTAATTGTAATGTGAATAAAAATATAGAGAATAATTTTAAAATAATAATAAAAAAATATAGATAAAAATTATTAAATGAATTTTTTTAAATATAAATATATGGAAGAATATTTTATGAAAAAATAATTTATTTCAATAATTTAATAATTATCTTAAAATATTAAAAATAAAATATATATATATATTTTTTAAATGTAAATTAAAGGAGTATAACTAGAAATCTCTTACATTTATTTAGATGTATTTATTATCAAATTAAATCTGTGAATATAAAAAATATATATATATATTATTATTAATTAGAGAATTAATACCAATAATTTAACTAGAGAATTATAATTTATAATCTTGCAAGTTTACCCTTCTTTTATTAATTCTCATATAGTTGCATTTTTCATGGCCAAAACGCAAGTAAAATGTATATAAAGAAGATTTATAAACGTAATCTAGAATAGAGAGGATTTAAAAAGGTAATCTAGAAATACAAACCCTTATTAAATCACAATTGAAGAAATGGAATAAAAATTAAAGTAAACCCTATACATGAATCAAACCAAATTTTATTAAAAAAATGATGTAATAACATCAAATTCTAAAAATTATTAAAAAACATATGCATCAATAAATTTTATTTTTCAATTTCAAAATATATTTTCTAACATACAAGTCAAATTATCAACGAAAAATACATACCATCAAAAGACAACTATCTCTTGATAAAAGCAAAGCAAATCCTTAACATTATAAGTAGATCACAACATGTCTCTTTCAACAATAAAGTATGATGATGCACTAAAAACTACATTAAAAATTAAGAGTACCACACTATTGGAATAGGAGAAAAATTATCGTAAAAAATAAATTAAAACAAACGAAAAAATTACTCTTATTTAAAAGATAATATAGGACCACCACAACCTTAAAAAAGCCTAAAAAATGTTAAAAGAAGACAACAAATACAAAAACGATTAATATAAATATTAATTACCGTCCTTTAACAACATGATATATTTTATTCATTATCATCTGTTTTCCTTTCTCCCTTCCTTTTTCTATATTTCACTTGTAAATTTCTTGCTGCAATGTGATTTTCACTTGTAGTTTAATACAATTGTAGGACCATTTTGTTATTAAACAAAACATTCTGTGCAAATTGGATTAAATACGAAAAAAAACTAGAAATGGACATGTAAAAAAATACAAAAGACATTGAATATAAAATAAATAAAGAGGGAGTTGGAAAGGCGCCTAATATAAAGTGATTATCACAAAAGACATCCATTAGCTATGAACTTATCAAAGTTGAAAAGACATTATAGGAATTGAAAATGAATGAGAATGTCAAATACGATAGTTAATTATTTGTAATAACAGAACTATCAAAGTTAAATTACATGGAAAGCCATCCTTCATACTCGGTGGGTGGTGGTGGAATCTGATGCTAGTGGCCTTACCACTTGATAATGATGCTTACTTTTTTAATTAAGGCTGACTCAGCCATTCCTACCGACCTCCACTACCCTCTGTATTAACTATTTAAATTTTGTTTACGAAAATATTATTTTTATTTTTTTAAAAAAATAAAATATTCATCATTCAAAAGAAATTAAATATTCTTAAAAATTACTTAATATAATTTTTTTTATCAAGTAAAAAATTAAATAACTTTTAAAAAAAATTATTTTTATATTTATAAATTTAATTTAATGGTAAATATATCTGATTAATGTGATGATAAATGCATTTAAATAAATTTAAGAAATCTCATATTCTAATCTTTGATTTTCGATCTCATATTCTTGTCTTTCTATCAATTTTTAATTATATTCTCCCTCAATTTAATATTATGGTGTCAATATAGACCGAAATTTCATTATGTTCCAACTCTGACCGGTAATAGATATTCAGACTCTGCAATATTTGATAGATCATAATTTTATATATTCCATTTATTATAAAAATTTTCAAGAAATTCATTAAAAGAATATTTTCAATAAAAATTATTTATTCGCGAGCATTCAAGGGTTTGAATTCCTCTCTCCTTTTCTCAATGAATAGATTTATGTCTATATTGATTTTGATTGGCCCAGTATCATAAATATAAATGGCTCAACTAGGTAGAATAGCCGAACCAGGAAAAAAAAAGGATTAGAAAAGGAAAATAACTACTTTTAAAATGAGAAATTCATCATTCAAAGACAATTGTAATTAGCGGATGGGATGGGCCAATTGTATTCAGCACTCACTACAATGGAATACCAATCTATCACTTCATTAATACTTTAAATTAACAGTGGTACAGCCAGAGCCAGGGAATAATGTTACATCATGGAATGTTTACTTGGGAGAAATATTTTAATCTTTTCTTCGATTTTCCCCAAAATACGCAGTGGGAATTCATTATTGAATTATTTCCACCGTCAGAAGATGGCTGTATGTATGTTTCTTATTTTTCTCTCATTAAGGTAGTTGGTAAAGGAATGAATGAATGAAAAATTGAAGCCACTGATAATTTTAGTTGGATTTTCTTTATGAATGGCAAAAGGAACAAGGACAAGAAGACTGATTAGCTTAGGATGCGTAAGTGTAACACTATTTAGGAGAATCATTAAATTTCTCCCGGCTCATGTACACACTGTATTATTGTCATTATTTATAAAGAAATGGTTTTGGTTTCATAGCAAGAAGATGCCAGCCCAGGAGTACAAATTCTTACTACGTCCGAAAGCCCCAAATAACACATGGGAACCCTACAAAGTAAATCCAACCCATTGACAACTGTAGAACTGATAACCAAACAAATCCAACAAGAACAGAACATTGAAATAATTTTTTTTTGGAAAAGTTTTCTTAAAGAATAGAAAATATAAGTAAATTTTTAAAGAAAATTTCCTTAAACAACAGAAATTTTGTATTGTCCTAGTTTTTAGTAACTAACCTAAATAAAACTTGTTAAGCACTTTTCTTATTAAGTTCAATAATTCACCGATTTGCCTTTTAATTTATTAAATTAAAATTAAAAAATTATATTTTAACTTATAAATTTTAATATAATTAATAAATCAGTTTCTCTATTTTTAAAATTAAATACTTAAATTTATGAATTTTAAATTTATCTAACTCAAACTTCTTCCGTCCATAAATATGTGAATTTTCCGTTAATGAAATGTGCAAAAATACTCGCTCCATTTTCTTTTTTTTTTTTTCTTTAATTATGACCAAGCAAAATTCAATATTCTTATCAAATTCTAATAATAAACCGTTTTATTCATTTTCAATTTGAAATAAAGACTATAAAATGGAGATAGACAGCAATGACTCGCAACAAAAATGAAGCAGATGGGTTTACAATTTTTTGTTTGGGTATTGAAACAAAAGACCCAAAATTTCAAGCTGAATCAAAGTCCATCACCACTTCTATCTCTTAGATCCACGGAACCCATCTTCCTCTTCACCAACATCTCTACAACAAAGCAGCAGTAAGAACCAGCTCACACACGGCTGATTTTCGCAACATTTAATTAGTTCTACAATTGTAAAATATAAAAATCTAAAACTCATTCTTATTTACTAAAATTTTGCAGAATAGAAATACTTATAATTTGAGGGATAAATAAATTAAACAATAAGAGCGGTAAAGAAAATGACAATTTTGGTTCCACAATAATACCTATGTTCCTCAACTGCTCATCCTACACCCACTCTCTGTCCTAATTAGTATGACAAAGCCTCACTGCCCTTAACCTTCTTGATGATACTGCACGCTTCATCTTCACATATTCTGAAATAAAAAGTCAACATTTTCAAGTTTCAATCCATACAGAGCTAGTCTTTATCATATTAACAAATCCAAATTCTTCAGGGTGCATGTGATTTGATTATGGAGGATGTTCAGAGTGCACGTGCTTTGATCATGGAGGATGTTAGCAATATCACAGTCCTTAAACTCGAAGCTCCAAGTTGCGAAAGATTTTAACAGCTTTGAATTGCAAATTCCCAACAATATTGAAACCATAACAAATACTTTGACCTATGGAAATATAACCCCATTGAAACTACAACAATTACTTTGACCCATGAAACTTATCATGGCATTTTTTTTGGCTGACTTGTCATATGATTTGCGACGAGAGGTCAATGATGAAGAGAATGGAGTTAGGGAAGGATTTGTGTGCAAAAATTTTTAGAAAAATTAGTTGTTAGATGGGTTGAGAGCTGTTGAAGAAGATAATAAGGGCTCTCTTAATTAGAAGCATTATTACATGAGAGGGTGAGAGTAGGGATATTATTGATATTAAAATATATTTTCTCTCCCATTACTCTATTTAAACACTTTCATTAACAAATTTTATTAATGGAAGTGTCTCTAAATTAGAACGGATTTTAAAATTTAGAGACTAGATATAATTTACCCTTAAAAATAATATTATAAACATTCTTGTCTTTTACACCTTGACTATTGCAAACTTGGTGGCATAGTAGCTTACACACCTTCTCCCTACTTAAAGATCTAGAATAGAAAATACACATCACCCTTTGATGGAGAGGGACTAAACCAAAACGAATCAACCTACCACAAATCTTACTATCCAAAAACTAACCTTTTTCAAATGGAAGGAAGAATTTTGATTCAATTCAATTGTTTTTTTCTATCAATTAGAATTCAATTATTTTTAATTAATCTTGAGTTCTTTAATTTTGTAATAATTCATTTAAATTCTTTGAAAAATAAATTATGAAAAACAAAGGGTACTAAAACTCTAGCAATATACAGGTTTCTCCGTCCAGTTTGCTAATGGACAATTGGAGCAACACCCAACAAAAATACAATAAGAGCACATGTCATTGGAAGGCAAATTTCCCAAGATGAATTTTTATAACAAGCAGCAACATTCAGCGATCTGTAATGCAGAGAGCCGAAAATGGCTCCCATATTTATCATCCGCTAGGGGATCAAACACAAACCTCATGCTATGATCTAATAAAAGAGCCATACTTCAGCTTAAACTTCAGACAAATGTAACAAGGAAAAATAGCACATTTCAATGGAAAGCACAAACATCAAACACATCACCAGAATGGCTCAATCAATAAGAACCAAAAGCGTAAAAGTCATAGATCTAAGCTCTGGGAAAGTGATTCATATCCATTTAAACCAAAAAGTATCATCATCAACCATAAAAAGTACCCATTAACATCAAACTGTAAACACTTGAAAAATAATATCTAAAGTGATCAGAATAGAACAGCTTAAGCAGTAAGAACAACAGCCCCACCATTCTCCTTTATCTTTTTCTCGGCAATCTTGGAAACCAGCTTCGCTTTCACGACAATCGGCTTATTCTCTGGCAGGGCGCCCTTCCCCAATACCTTGAAGTAGCCATGCTGAGTGACATCGATTATGGGCACATTGTCCTTGCTCGCCTTATCCTTCACTTCCTGGGGGATCAACGACCAGAGCTTGTCGATGTTGACGATGGGGCAGTAGAACTTGTTACGCAACTTGTGGAAATATCGCATACCGACTTTTCCAAAATACCCAGGATGGTACTTGTCAAAAAGGATCCGGTGGTGGTGCATGCCACCGGCGTTACCGCGACCTCCTGGATGCTTCCGATGCTTGCCAATACGCCCATGGCCAGCGCTCACGTGGCCGCGCTTCTTCCGGTTCTTCTTGAATCTAGTGGTCATTTTGGCCCTCTTAGCTTAAAGACGGATATTTGGGGGGCTGTGAGAGAAATGGATGAGCTGCTAAGAGAAAGGAGTTAGGGTTTTGAAAATTTATATAGAGAGAACTGGTATCATTATGCTTTTACTATTTTGCCCTGATTGGATCCAAAGTCAAAACAATGTAAAGAAACGGTGACGTGTTGAATTAGCATGTAACTAATTACATTTATAAAATTATATACAAAAGCTAAGGATATTAAACCATTATAATAGTTGAATTAGCAAAAATTACATAAAACTTATATCAATGTATATCTTATTTTTAATAAAGTTGAAGAAAGAAAAATGGCATATATATATGTGAAAAAAAATATATATAGTCATAATATTTAAGTGTAATTGTATTTAAATAATTTAAAAATTTTAAAAATATATGTAAATGATAGATACGACAGAAATTTACACATGCATAAAATAATATAATTTACATAAAATTATGTGATATATGTTGTGGAATATAAAATCATATTAAAAAGTACATGAATTACTATATTTCTTTTAATTAAATATGAAACATATGTTAGCAAGGAAAGAATAATAAAAATGTAGGAATATCATGCGGTATAAACTCTGGAACCCTGCTATATTGACTTTTGAATCCTACAGTTTCGATACTTGATATCCTACGGTTATATTTTTTTTACTGATTTTAAGATTCTACTAGATTTTATAAGAGTAAAAGCTAAAAGATTTATAATAAGGGAGAATAATAGAATTGTTATAAAAAAATAAAAATTATTAAAGAGACGCATATTTAAAGAAATTGATATATTATGTAAGGAATTTTTTGGTAATATATAGAATAAAATTTATTTATTAAATTAATAGAAATATTTTTGATATTATTGATTTTTCATTTAAATAGTTAGAAAACAAATATAAACTTAAAATAAATGTTTTATATAGATTGTTGTTTTAAAAGAATACGAAAAATTTAAAGAAATTAAAAAAGAAAAAAAAAGAAAATTATTTGATTGTAATTTATTGTATAATATAAAAAATAAATATTTTATGCATTGAAAATTATAGCAAAGTATAAAATAAATAATATTTCCCTTAGGCCATCTCCAACCCTATGAACCATTTTTTATACTATTTTGATGCTTTACATTAAAACAGTACAATATTCTCTCCAACTTTGTGCACCAATTTTAACACTAAAAAGAATATTTTATTTATATTCTTATCTCTCTTTAATATTATATTATTTATTTTATTTTAATTTTATTTATATATTTTATTCAAAAAATTCATATAATTTTATATATTCACTCTAAATATTTATATATTTTATATTTCCATTCAATATTCAAATATTTAATTATTTTATAAATAAACAAAAAAACATATTAATTATAAAAATGTATTAATTAAATAATAATTATAAAAAAATTACTTAAACATTAATTATAAACATACATTAATTAAATATTAATTAGCAAATTAAAAATAAAATAAACTCATACATATTATAAACATACATTCTATATAATATATTATAAATAAATTAATTTATTATAAATATTATTTATAATTATGAATATATTAATTTAAATTAAATTTTAATAATTATAAAAATATAAAATAAATTAAAAATATAATAAATTATGAGAGTGAAAAAAAATTAAACTTAATTAAAAATATATATAAATTTTAAATTATATTATAATTTAAAAAAATAGAAAAAGATATAAATTTTAAATTATATTATAAATTAAAAAAAAAAAAAGAGAATGGCGCTGCTACAGTGTCACGCTAAATATGGCGTGACACTGTAGCGGTGCGCCAAAATCCCATAGGATTTTGGCGTGCGTTGGAGGGCCATCTCCAATGCTAAAATAGAAACTGGCACAGCGTTAGAGATGGCCTTAAATATGCGAAATAGGTTAAAATGTAAAGCATAGATATAGAATCAAATATAAACCTCTGTTAAATTTGTGAATATTAAACCGTGTACTATTAAGTTAACTTTAAAAATATTAAGATAATTTTAAGTCAATTATATGTTTAAAAATTATGTTATAGAAAAATGATTTAAAAAGATATTTGAATTATTCTTAAATAATGTAGTATGTTATATATTATAATTTTAAAGTTATATTTATTTTATTATTAATCAAATCACCAATTTAAAAAAAAATTATTACATAATGTGTCAATTAGTATAAAGTATATAGTAAAACATTTGACTTTAATTATATATAAAAAAGTTGTATACAATACTAATCAAATAAAATGATTTAGTAATAGGTTTAAATAATTCATTTGTTAAAATTTTAGAATTCCTTCTTTACAGATTTATAAACTAATTTATATATATATTTATTTATTTAACTAAAATTATATAATTTTAAATTAAAACATATTATATATGTAAATAAATTAAATTATTCATGAATTATTTTAAATTAATTTCAATAAAAGCTCAATTTGTTTAAATTTAATTATTAAATGAATTAAATTTAAATTTATTAATATTTAATTTAAATTTAAAATAAGTAAAATTAAAGTTGAATTCAAATTAAAAAAAAATTAATGAATTAAATTTAAATATTTTAAAATTCGATTCAATTCGATTTATTTATATTTAAAAAAAAAAAAAGCAGACATTATAGCCGCAAAATTGTTCAAAATTTTGATGGAATTTTTATTGACGGGCAATAAAGATCTATTGCGACTCTCGTTTAACCGCAGAAGCCAGAACTGTTCAACTTGATTTGAATATAGCTGTAACATGGAGGCCTCTTCAATCATTATAGAACCAAATTCTGCCATTCTCCTCTGAGCCATTAAAAAACCTCACCAAGAGCAGAGTCCATGGGAAATCCGATCTATTTAACTTTGTTTTTTTGCACTCAATTGAGTTATTTGATAAAAAAACCAGCAACTCGTCTTTCTAAATGATTCTCCAGCCATAAGCTTCTTTGTTATCTGCTAACAGCTATCCCACGTGAACTTATTTCTATGATGGACTTATTTCTATTTTGCTCTCCGATGTCATGAGGAAGTTTGGTACAACATAATGATTTACATTTTCAAAAATAAATACATAAATTGTAATAACAAATAAATTATAATAAATATTTCAAAAATAAATACATAAATAGTAGTAACAAATAAATTATAATAAATATAATAAAATCATCATATTAATAATTTATCCAATTTATTTTCTCAATAATTTATTTTATTAAATTTTTAATTATATCTACTTTAAAAATATTAAATTTTATTAAATAATAAAAGATGTTTTAAAAAATTTCTTAAAAATAAAATAAAATAAAGTAAAATTATAATAGTCAAAACAATAATTTTGAGATAACTAAAAAAATAAATAAAAATTATAGAAGAGTTGAAGTATGTGATTAATAATGTGTACTTCACAGATTGCCCAAGTAAAATGACAGATGAAATGTACAAATTATACAATAGGCAGTCGGTGCACATGCCTGGATACACGGCCATAAGGAAATTTACCTCTCCCAGCCCTAATTTCTGGATAAAAGGCACACTGATTAAATTTACAATCTACGCTTGTTTTCCAATTCCTTTGGAACACCTGATTTTCAGGCCACCACATGAAAAATTAGATCATAATCATATATAGAAGCACATTAGGCTACCAAAAAGCAGTTAAATAGGCACATCACGAATTACTAAACAAAGTACAGCGCTAACTGAAAAAGTTTTACGCTAAAATTTGCAATAAGATGCCAAAGCAACTAAGAATTGCTATCAAACGAATTCCTCAACTTAAGGGCATTGTCATCTGAATTTATAATATGACCTGATATCAGGATGAAAAACTAATATACAGACAGCAAACACCATACTAGCAGCTTTATACATGCTACCCTAAGCTTGTTCCTTGAAGAATCGAGTGGCAGCTACAATATAACATTACCAAGGCCTCTTTGAACCAAGAGGAATAGTATTAGATCCTGAAATTAATGAGCGATTACCAAAGCCTCCTCGTCCTCTAGATCGGAAGTTACCCCCAGAACCTGTGAGCCAAAATAACAAAACTTGTGTGCACTATATCCTTGGATGGATCCTACGTTAAAAATAATAAAGAAAATAAAGCGTTTACCTCCTGGAGCACCACCTGACCGAGCCAAAGCAGACAATGCTGGAGAGATGATCTGCCTTGCTTCCTGTAAAATCTTGATAAGATCCCGAGCAAACTTTGCATTTGCATGGGTGAAAAAGGTAAAAGCATTTCCCCTAGCCCCTGCTCGACCAGTTCGGCCAATCCTGTGGACATAATCCTCAAGGCTGGAAGGAAAATCATAGTTGATCACACACTTTATGTCCTTCACATCTACAACCAATACAAATACAAGTCAAGCCAACAAACAATAATGCATATGGTTTATAGAACTACTGTGTCATAAATTATGGGCTGCAAGATCTCAAAATTGGTTCATTTCACTCCAAACCACAATTAAGATAGCCAACCTAAAAGATTACACGGCTATCATGTTTTTCACTATGAAAGAATCAACCTAAGCTTGACGAGATATCAACTAAATAAAATCTATCAAGCTTCCCTTAAGAAAAGATTACTCATCTATGATGAGCAAGCCAAGCCTGTGCAGCCATTAAATTAGTATGACTAGCCTCATTTAGAGTCCTAATAATACACAACATCCCCTTATCCCTGCACTCCTAAGATCTGAGCCAACTTAAGACAACGGATTCATCAGATAAGTGTGCCCACCTTAACCTTGCAGGGATAAGGAGCAGCTTCAATACCACCCACCCACATCTGTATCCAATCAATCTATAAGCAAGAGTGAGTCAACCCGGCTGCCGAGACAAACCAGCTCCATAATCGTGGATGGGGACACTGCCTTCAACCATGTTACTTAGACACCTGATACTTGGAGCCATGCCAATTCATGAAAATTAGAGCAGCACATGAAACTACATTCCCAAATTATCTTTTTCTTACCCCAGTCAGAACAAAAAAAGATAAAAAAAAAAATTGACACGTTCCCCGCCTAGAGAATATACTGCTATCTTCATGATATATGGGCAGCCCTGAAAAATCTTTAATTGCTGTCCCAAAAATAGCAATAGGCACCACTCCTTATGTCCATGTAACATGAGCTGTAAGAGTAAGGTAGTAACCAAGTAGGCCACTTTATGGAATATTATTGCGAATATGAGAAGCTGATATGCATCTCAATCCAACTTGCAAATCCCTTAAAGTAAGAAAATCTTGCTTGCAGGTTAATACAAAACAATCTGTCAATCATTGTGCACTATGTCACCTCCCTTAGAACCCATACCACAAATTATATACTCCGGAAACTGGATAGCAGCCGGCCGACTCGCATATCTAAGATTCAAGATCCAAGCAAAAAGAACAAAGACCCCTATCACACAATAATCCTACCAAGACCCCGTGCAGCAACATCAGTGGCAGTCATTATAGGACTTCTGCCACTTTTGAACTCAGATAAGACCCAATCCCTTTCAGCTTGATTTTTATCACCATGGATGGATAGTGCTGGCCATCCATCCATTCTCAACTGCCTCGTAACTTGGTCACAGCCTTTCTTGGTCTCCATGAATATTAAAATTCGACTCCCATCCATCACTTCTTTTAGAAGTTTGATCAGCCTGCATGGTCAAAGGATAGCATAGTTATGAATATGATAAAACATCAAACCTTCTCTCCAGCACATTGCAAAGGCAAACCTGTTGTACTTCTCCACCTCTGTCATAACTTCAACAACTTGGTTGATTGATTGATTTGCTTTCAGATATGGTGAGCCAATGATTACCTAAAGATCATAACAATGTCAAAACTAGTGGTGAAGGTGCCTAGGATCTCTAGCAAAAACAATCTTCAAATAGAAAACTCCTATATTGAGCAGCAGACCTTGTATGGATTGCGCAGAAACTGCCTTGCTAGAGTCTCAACCTCCCTTGGCCATGTGGCACTCCAATATAAAGTCTGTCTATCAGGTCGAATCTAAAACAAATCTCACATTCAGTCAAAACCATTTTTTAAAAAAAGAATTATGAAATTCCAATATACAATACCAAAATAATTAGCACTAACAAAATGAATATCGTATGCAGCAAATTAGTTGGACAAAAATATCTGCCTTGAAAATCCAAGTAAAATTTCCCAACACAATATAATTAACAATAAAATTCTTTCATATCACTTGATGAGTGGTCTTTCTGATGCAACTGCATGGAAAAGAATACTGTGTTGAAGCTAATAATGTCATCTAAACAAAAATTGTGCTGATTTCAGAGTAGAAGTAATGATTCATCCCAGATAGCAGACAACTGAATCCATGAATATTTGGAATATCAGCAATGATGAGCTGAAAATATATCCTTCAGATAAGAGGGGGGGGGGGGGGTCAAAATAGAAAGGACAAAGAAGGCATTCACATAAGTATTGCTACCTTAAGAGCTCTAAGCCAATTGGAAGAACCATAAAGCAACTGAGCACCATTCCATACAGCAAGAAGATAACAGTGTGGAAAACTCAACGAACATTAAGAACACCACATTAAAGAGGAAGTTATGAGATGAAAACATACTTGAGATACAATCTTCCTAATCTGAGGCTCAAATCCCATGTCCAGCATCCTATCAGCCTCATCCAACACAAGGTAGGTGACTCTTCGCAGGTTTGTGTGTTGAGCTTCTAACATATCAATTAATCGTCCAGGAGTAGCAATCACAATCTCAACACCTGACACAGGGAAAATCTTGAATCATTACTACACTCCAGGAATCCAGCTCTAAATGTATTTGCCAACAGTCATAATATGACAAATAAAAGAAGTGCAAATACCTCTTTGAAGATCACGAATTTGAGGTCCTTTGGGAGCACCACCATATATGCAAGTACTCCTAATATTAGCATGGGAACCAAACTTCATAGCTTCTTCTTGGATTTGAACAGCTAATTCTCTTGTAGGAGCTAACACTAACACGATTGGACCCTCACCTTGTACTGGATAAGGATGAAGTACGGAAAACAGTCAAATTAGTGGACAAGTCATAATTCGTAATATGACAATCTTATCAACTAAATCAAGATGCCATTAGATACATACCTAATCGAGGTTGTGCACTAACATGCACCAAAGCTGGTAGCAGGTACGCCAAAGTCTTACCAGAACCAGTCTCTGCAATGCCAACTAAATCTCTACCCTTGAGGGCCATAGGCCACCCTTGTGCCTGGATTGGTGTTGGCTCAACAAAACCCAACTTCGCAATCACCTCTAAGCAATAATCTACAACATGAATGAAGTTTTATGAATCATTTTGGGAAATTGCACAAAAATGATATGAGGCTGGAACATATCCACATTATCATCAATGAAAACAAAATACCAGGGAAATTAGCCTCTTGAAACATCCGAATGGGTTTAGGAACATCATGCCCTTCAACAGTAATATCCCTTCTTGCTCGATACATCAAAGCTTCATTTTCAGACATAGACTGAATTGAAGGGCTTTCAATGTAGAAATTCTTCTCAAAAGGCACCAAATTCCCAAAATCCTGCTTGGGAAGGGAAATATTATCCAAGTCTCCTCTAGTCGCTACCCCAACGTGCCTACCTCCTCTTCCACCACCACGACCACCATCAAATCCCCTTCCTCCACCAACACCGCGCCCACCACCACGTCCGCCGCCTCGTCCACCATCACGGCCCCGTCCACCGCCAAAACGAGCTGCACCAGGCCTTCTATCCCCAATATGACCATTGGGCAGACGGTTACCACTGAAGCCCCTCCCTCCACTGACAGTGCCACCACCTCGACCGATATCGAATCTACCAACAGGAGGCTCGAAATGTGGATAACCACCTACCGCTCCAGGACCACCTCGTCCCGCAAAAGATGGCGGAGGACCACCATAAGGCGCTGGTCCACCGCGCCCATAAGGTCCCCCCATCATTGCCGGTCCGACCGGTGGAGGCCCCATCAGATCACTGAGTCGCACATAACCAGAAAGTCATCCATATCAAATTTATAAGCATAAAAAAATATTACCCATGACTGAATAAAGAGATCAAATAGAGTACCTGCGACGGTGACGGTAAGAATCGGGATCGGAATATCTGTGGTCATAAGGGTTCACCATGGCAGCGATTGAACAGATAGGTGCTAGGGTTCGACGGTCTCAATTAGTATAACTTCCGGTTGCAGTAGAATAAAAATGTACTGCTCTGACCCCTCTCGCGCGTTGTTCTTGAATCGTGATAACCGCTCGAAGGAGGGAAAGATTGGTAGGGAAATGCGAAAGAATCTGGGTATTGATCTGACCTTAATATTGCAGGCCGCAGCGGCTTGCGGTTGTAATGTTTTTGGGCAATTGGGTCAAATTTTCAGGGTTCGGTTTTCGGGTTGGCCTGGTTATGCTGCGGGCTGTGGCCCCGATTAGACAGACGCTACGACATTTCGTCCTCGAACTAACGACTCCCCTAAAAAAAAAATTAATTATGCCCCTTATTTTTTGCATAGATTAAATAAACTCAATTCAATTTTTTTATTAGAAAAATCATTTTAATTTTACTATAATGCAAAACTTAATTTAATGTTTTTTCATTTTATAATTCTTTTTATTTTTAATTTTTAAATATTTTAAAATTATTATTCACTTTTTTATGTTATGGTTGATACAGAATGGTCTGCTTATGTGCACTTGGAGTTCTCATCAATTGCCTGCATATAACTAGTGTCGAATACATTATATATTGGTCGAGATAGACCTAGAAAGAATTTGAAAGTGGAAACAAGTGTTAGTACTTGGTAATAGTAGTAGTCTACTTCAGCTTGGACATTTTTTCAGAACAGGTCACATCTCTTCCAGAACGTTTGTGTTGTGCTTGACGTGGTCTTAATTTCTTTGCAGATTGCAAGTTCTTTTTCACATTTTTCTATCTTGGAACTGTTAAAATCTTATGAACCCTTCACCTTACTCCTGCAAACTGAAGTAGATATTGAAAATAAAGATGAAAGGTAAATAAATTTTCCTTTCTTGAAATTTTACAAAGACAATTACAGTCAACTTGCTTTCATAAACTCCAAGTCTATGCTTAGAACTCCATTACTCGCACATCTTAAACTAAGCTATTATATAATATTTTCTGCAATTTTTAAATTTTTGGATAATTCAAGATAACTTGTAAATGAAAATCATTTTTTGATAAACGGAAAATCATTTCTATTTTAATTTTGTTAATAAATAACCATTTGTTATTTAAATATTTTTTATATAATTTATAAATTGATGAAATATTATTAAAAAATCAATATAATACAAAATAATTGTTAAATTTAACACTTCATTTAATTAAAAAGCAATAATATATATCATATATAGCTAATTTCTACAGGAGGTTAACCTATATGCAATTTGGTACTAAAAAGTGCAGTATGATTTCTCCAAATGATGCTATTATTATTAAAAAAAATACAATATTGAATAAAAAATACAATATAAAAAATAGATCTCATACACCTTATTTCTAACTAATTATTTATTTAATTAATAAAAAATATAATTTTTTTCAAAAGCAGACCAGCACATATTCACGGATCAAATATATGATGCGCCTTTAATAAAAAGACATGATATAAATTATCAGGAGTTTTTTTTTAAAGAAAAATTATAAAATATTTGTTCCATCGTCCTCAAAACTTGATATTTGAAAAAACACAAAATATGTTGCTTTTTCAAGCTACTTTCTCTAATACCAAACTAATTCTAATTATTTAGAATACAGTAGGAAACTCTAATATTAAAGTTTCATACGTAAATTTTAAATATTGAACTTGCCCAATGATTTTTTTGCCCGTAGAAATCTTCATAGGAAAAGCGCCAAAAGTTTCTGCTTTTTCCAACCTGGATTTATTTCCCTCCCCATTTTCGGCGGCACTTTTAATATTTTAAAACTTAATGATATTACAACTACGCCACTATGGACAATAACTTTCTCCTTGCAACCTGCAAAAAGAAGCTTGAACAACGAATGACTTGTGAGAAAAAAAAAAACAAAGTTAATGTCGAGAAGTGGAGGAAATATGAACACAGATATTTTCTATTCTCGATTCCAGGTATCCATTTTATGTCGCTATCCTCCATTCACTAAGGTCCTCGGCAACTTCGATTTCATCGATTTCAGTCGTTTCTCCATTTTCACCGGCGTCTCTGTAGCTTTTTCAAAAGCCTCCACGGACAATGGTGCTGTAATTTCAGCTGCGATAAAGGAATCAAAAGTAGAGCAAAAGGTTTCTGATCCTGCGATGCTATAATGACGCTGGTGAGGTGTTGGATTTTCTTAGCTTTTTGTCTATTATTTGAATTGCTCTGATTAGTACACTTGAGTTTCTATGTTCTTGACGTAGCCTCCCAGTTGATCACCATGAATTCATGGATTTGGGTTGTTGATCACCATCATAGAATGGGGTCAAGTATGTGTAACTGTAAAAATGACATGCAATGTTGTTGGAAACGACTCTGTTTATGGATACATATTTGGAAGAGAAAGTGGCTGCATATGTGGGGCTTGAAATTGTCTGGTTCAAATCTTTTACATTTAGCAAGAAATCCGTGACAGAGATTGCTATTTCAAGTGTTTACTAGGGAGATAATATTGATTATTACCTTTCGCAAGGGTGAAACTTATCTTGCTATAATCCACAATGTTGCTATTCATACCAGTAACCTGATCTGAAACCAAATTTAGAAGCAATTATTGTTTTTGCAATTTCTTCTATCCTTTTCCTACCATGATCCAAGGTAGTGCAATATGCCATTTGTAGAAATCCAATCAATTACTTTCACCCATAAAGGAGTAGAAATCCAAAGATTTTCTTTGACAATGGGTTATTTATTTTGTGCTGTATGGCTGTCTGGCCCTATAGGCCAACTCTCCATCATCTTTCTTTGGCTGAGTGGCATGTATCTCCACGGAGCTCGTTTTTCCAACTATGAATCATGCACCATCATGCAGGGTTGTTTTCCTTATGATAGATGGTGATTTGATGCAGAATGTTTGTTTGTGGAGTTTTTTTTGTCAAATCATGTAGGAAAAAGAAAGATAATGTATAAACAAAAATTATTTACAAATTCAAGGTGGGTGGCATGCTTGTTAGACGGTCATATTTAATACTTTGAACGTAAAACAAATATGTAGTTTGAGGCTCAAGAGTGTCTAACAGCCGGCTTGGTGACGTGGCATATTTGTTCGAAACTGACAATCAGACCACTTCAGCAACCTAGCCATTTCATGAGTGATGTGATATTTTTTTTAATATTAAATTTATTTTATATATTTTTGTTAAACTTAGTTATTAAAAAGTAAATATCTAACATTATATTTTTGATTCTCTAAAAATAAAAAAATTATTTTTGTTATATAAATCATTAGATAATTTTTTCAACAAGTTCGATCAACGACGCATTCTTCTTTGATTGTAGTTGTAGTCGTAGGAAGAAGTTTTTCAGAGTTTAAATAAAAAAGGCAGACATCATTTTGGTTTTTGAATTGTTGGGTTTATAAATGTTGAATGAGAGGGATTTGTTTGACATTTATATTGAGATGGCCTAGTAACACTAGTTTGATGACGTGGAGCGTTGAACAGCTGCTACCACATAGCAAACTGGTGGTTAGACATTAGTTGTTGGACACTTAAAGTGGCAAACGTGCTTGTTTTATTTTATGATTGTCGAACAAGCATCTTGAATTCAAAAATAATTTTTATTTATATATATTTTTTTTCTACATAATTTGAAAAAGAAAACTCTTTATTTGTGCAACTCTTCTCGTATTTTTTAAATTAAGTATTAGTTTCATGAATGCTTTCAAATTATATATTTGATTTGTTTTATTGATTTTACCATTTTTTAACCAAGAGGTGATTTCAATAAATATTCAAATTAAATTAATAAATATTAATATTTTTTAATTGAGTAGATAAAGTATTACTTTAATAATTATTGTAAAAATATTGGTGAAATATTTTAGTAATGGTTATTAATATTTCATAAATAAAAACATTAAAAATTAAATATTTTTCATTATTTAAATTGAAAATAAAACAATAACAAGAATAAATAAATGGTTACTTGTTAATAAAACCAAAATAGTGTATTTTTAGTTACTGTAATTCTTTTTATCTTTTTTCATCAAAACATTTTAAACAATAACTTCAACCAAACAACATTTCTTTTAATAGACAAATTGCTTTTTACAAAACATTATTTTTATGATGACCAATTATAAAAGAGTAATAGCAGAATAGAATAGCAATATCGAATAGACCCTTAGAATTTGCCAAATGTTGGATTAAACTATGTAGCTTTCGCTAAATTCAGTCTTGTAGTATACAGGCTTCAGCACTCTTAAAAAAATCCATAAAATCACACGGAAAAGACACTTCACCTTCCACTACCAGTGATTTTTATAACAAGTTGGCCCACAGCCTTTTCACATTATTATCTCATATACTTGCAGATACTGGTAGAATCCTAAACATGCTCTGCAATCTATAATAATGCATTTGGATACACTTGATTACAGAAAATTTATTCATCCATCTGTAAGATTGTTGGATTCCCACATGCCATTTGATTCATGTAGTAGAGGTAATCCAAACTTGTACAAGGAGTGGAGAATAAATTTAAAGTTATGTTGGGTGTGGACCACTAGTCCACTAGTAGATACATGGACCATTTTGTAGAGTTAAAATCAAAAGATGATAAAGACAGAAAGCTTTAGCTTCAATTAACCACTGGAAATGATCTCTTTGCCTGCATATGCATACATCCTCTGACTTCTGAGAATGTCCTGTCGTCATTTTCCATTAAAATTGCTCCAATTAAAGTCATGTGATAACTTCTATTTTGTAATGGAGAATATTATTGACATGCTGAAAAGTTTTCTTCTCATATGATAAACATACATATCCATTTCATATCACACTGCAGAAAATTGACACTCGAAAACTAGGGGGAAGTGGATGAATGATGGGCACTTCTGGAAGATGCGTGGGATATGTATAATCTTCTTATGGCCTAATTGTGGTGTCTATACAAGTTATTAGCTTCGTTGAAAGCCAATGGTGGGGCTATCTGCAATTTTCTTGTAGCTGAATGGGTCAGTGGTTCTTTAGAATTCTTTATATACTGGACACCTTCTACACTAAGTGAAAATTAAGGAATGAACCATCCTCTTCAAGCAATCTTAGGAGGCAGACATGGCAAACTCTATTCTTCTTTCCATTCTAAAATTATTGATGGTCTTAATATTTGCTGGTTGGGTTTCTCTTTGGCTTCTAAAGCCCACTAATCTTTGGACAAGAAAATGGAAAGGAGTTGAAGATAGTGCGAGGCCTACTATATTCGGCTACTATGGTGGGTACTCAAAATCATCATCTGCATGTATTTTGCTTGCTACTATATCACCCATTTCATCAATGTAAATACAAGGACTTCTTCCGTAATAGTATTGAATCAACTATAAAGTGAGAGAATTACTCAAGATTAATCATTTGAATTCTCATTCTACCAACAAACAAGGATTCATGATTGTGATTTCCAACACTGCTACAAATGCTAATCTTATACTGAATGCATTACAGGTCTTGACTTTGCTGTCTATACATTCCCTGTAATTTCTCTGGCCATAATTGGACTTGTTTACTTGAATTTGCTGTCTAAGGAGACATTAAGAAGGTATTACTCGGGCATTCATTACTGGAAAGCTATACTTAAGTAGTTATTACTAATTATTCATGTGGATGACAGAAAAGCAAGCAGCTCAACTACTGGTTTCTCAAATCCTGTGATAGTCAACAGCTTTATTGGTATTTTGTCTGGCATAGAGATCCTGTGGGTGTTCCTTTTCATCCTCCTTTTAGGATGGACTTACTATACCCGTATCTCTAACGACTTCAAGAAGTTGATGCCAATCAAATTGCTGAAATTGAATTTGTAAGTTATAGTGATCCTGAACAAAATCTTGTAGATTTAGCAAAAGTAAAGAATATTAATCTTTCTGGTGTTCATCTATATTCTAGATGGCAACTCAAGTATCTGAGAGTGGCAACCCGGTTTGGTTTGCTTGCAGAAGCCTGCCTGGCTTTGCTTCTTCTGCCTATTTTAAGGGGCCTGGCCTTATTTCAATTACTTGGCATCCAATTTGAAGCTTCAGTAAAATACCATATCTGGCTTGGGACTTCAATGATATTTTTTGCCACTGTTCATGGTGGAAGCACCTTGTTCATCTGGGGTGTCAGCCACCACATTCAAGATGAGGTAACTTTTCCATGTGCATGGTGTAACTAATTGTTCCTGCTATTTTACTTTATTATAATTTCTTATTTCTGCTCAACTGCAGATGTGGAGATGGCAGAAAACGGGGAGGATATACCTAGCAGGGGAGATGGCTCTTGTCACAGGACTAGTGATCTGGATTACGTCACTTCCTCAAATAAGGAGGAGAAGATTTGAAATATTCTACTACATGCACCATCTTTATATTCTCTTCTTAATATTCTTCCTATTTCATGCTGGAGATCGGCACTTCTATATGGTTTTCCCTGGAATATTTCTTTTTGGTCTGGACAAGCTGCTTCGGACCATACAATCTAGACCAGAAACTTGCATTCTCTCAGCAAGAGTATTTCCAAATAAAGCTGTAGAACTTTTTCTGCCTAAAGATCCAAGTAAACTTTTTAGCCTTGCCAATTAATTACCATCACATTCGATTTGTGTTGTTACTATAATTTCTTCATGAGGTAGCTTTCCTACAAATTGCAGGGTTGAAATATGCCCCAACAAGTGTAATATATATGAAGATACCAAGTATATCCAAGTATCAGTGGCATTCCTTCAGTTTAGCTTCTAGTTCCAATGTTGATGATGAAGTGATGTCTGTTATATTAAAGTGTGAGGGAGGCTGGACAAGCTCTTTATATGACATGATACAAGCAGAATTAGATTCAAATGCAGATCATATGAGTAGCATACGTGCAGCAATTGAAGGCCCTTATGGACCTGCCTCACTGGACTTCCTAAGGTTAATTTTCTAGAACTGAACTACAAAATGAAGTACTAAAAATTTCATATTATTACTGACAATAAATCTTCTGCAGATATGACAGCCTGGTCCTGATCGCAGGTGGAATTGGGATAACCCCATTTCTGAGCATCCTAAAGGAAATTGCTTCTGTCCAAAGCAGCAGTAGACACAGATTCCCAACGCAAATAGAGCTTATTTATGTAGTTAAAAAGTCCCAAGACATTTGTCTGTTAAACTCAATTTCTTCTCTACTACTGAACCAGTCTTCATCCAAACAATTGAATCTAAGGCTGAAAGTGTTTGTGACGCAAGAAGAGAGGTCTAGTGCAAGCTTGAGAGAATTACTGAATGATTTATCTGTAGTACGAACAGTTAACTTTGACACAAAATTATCCAATTATGCTGTCCATGGATTAGAAAGTCCTCTTCGGATGGCTGCTTTAACTGCACTAACCTCCATTGTGTTCCTTATTTTCCTAATGTGTTTCAACAATATCTTTGTTTCCTCGGAGAAGAGTAGAGGTGCTGCCTCCGAGAAGATGACGGTTCTCTCTGAGAAGAAGGTCCCAAAAGATAAGACTCCGTCATCAGTGGTCGATATACTTCTCCTATCTTCTTTCGTCATTGCTATAGCATGCAGCACTTTTTTGGCATTCATTTTGAGATGGAAAAGGCTCACGAAATCGATTCCTCCTGTCTCCCAAAAACGAGCCAAATCAACGGAACCAAGTCAAGTGGAAACAATGAGTGGTTCTGAGAAGCATGAAATCCATCTTGGAGGAAGGCCTAATTTCCAAGGTGCTATATACAATTGCCTTTTTTTTTTCTTTCAATTCTGAAAAAAAATCTATTTTGAACTTTGATCTGTAATTATTCCCTGTGTTCTAACATGATATGCATATAGATATATTCTCCAAGTTTCGTAATGAAACTGGCGGATCTGACATCGGAGTCTTGGTTTGTGGACCTGAATCTATAAAGGAGTCGGTAGCATCATTGTGCCAGCTCAAGTCACAAGGCTTCAATGTGGGTGCTAACAAAAAGAAACCATACTTCAGTTTCCACTCCCTCAACTTCACTCTCTAGTCTAGACACTAAATATCAACTGCACAATAAATTCTTGTCCAGAGTATATGTAGCCTGCCCTTCTCTTCTGTTTGTATTCCTGAGCATGTGCTGCAAATGGGCTCCTTGCTTCCAAAATGTGCACATAGTAGAAAACTTCTGCTTCTAACTTGTGCATTTTACCTAACTTTTTTTTTTTCATTTCTATCTTCTAGACCAAATTGCAATTCATTTTCCCCCTTAATGGAGGGGGACAAAGCAAGCTTGGCTGCTCTTATGTGGTCAGTCCAATAATCCATACATGATCATTACCCTCGGCTATCAGAATCTAAAAAAATGGCTTGGCTTTCTGTCGACAATTAAAAATGGATATAAGCCCTAGTAAATTTAAGGCCCAATAAAACCAACGTACAATTTATGATCTGAAAATTTGACCACATCTGAGATTGATAGAGAAATATAATCCATTTTCTGGCCATGACCATATGAAGTTGACGCGAAAGAGAAATCTGTTCCATTGTCCATATTACTAGCTCATGGATTGAAAGTATGAATATAAAGCCAGAAAATAGCACAAGCATCCATATCCAAATCTCATCCATTTGAAATTTTGCTCTAGCCTGGATTTGGATCATAGCATATTATGGTGTTTCATATTCAAACCACAGCCACCTATATCACCTTCGTTATTATCCTCTTCTGCACTAATAATTATAAAGAATTTATATTCTCGTACTGAATTTCAAATTAATATATATATATATATATATATATATATTAATTTTGAGATTTATTTATTATTAAATATACAGGGGGGTCTTGCCCGGGCACTGCCTGCTCCAATGGTATTGGCATTTAGCGAGTGGATGTGTCATGGTGAGTTTTAAGGGATAGAGGTGGTATCTTAAATTCAGCAAAAGCGGCCGCTAACAGCCAATGGATGATGTTAGCATGGCTAACTGAGTCTGAATCTAGAAGAAGCTTTGTGACTGTGAAACGATCCACGTGTTAGGTAACGGTACTCTCTTTCTCTACTTGGCATCACCTGGCTTTATTCCCATCTCCAACTTCTTCTTGGGAAGGGAAATGAGTCAGCAAAGACCAAAAGACATCCACGTCTACCTCACTTACGCTGGTTTCTGCAGGCATTTGCGCATCCTAACACCAGCTTCTTCAAAAACTTCCTGCTGCTGAGTAGATTATTAAATTAAGACTTTCTTAAGATTTTTAGTTTAATCTGCTGTGTTTTAAATTATATTTTTTTAACTAAAATAAGTACTAATTGAAATATAAAATATTATTTATTGTTAACCTAATACTATATACATTCAATGGAAAATTTTTACACATATTAAATTTATATATTTATCTAATATAAAATTAACACATTATTTAAAATTTTAAAAATATTATTTAGAATAAAAAATTATATATATAAATTAAATTTATATTAGATGTGTATAATGTTTTACACATTTAAAGACGTGCAAGAATGAGTCAGCGGATAGGCACACGACAGATACACACACGTAAGTGGAAAGTAAGGCCGCCTGCCCTCTATAATCAATGCAATTAATGGGTTGTGTAAGAAAGCTTCGGCAAATTTCAGGCCCAATCGTGGAAGTTTGCTCGAAAATCTTCTACGGCTTTAATCATGATATGGTATCTCATGATTATTAATTAGGAAGGATGATCTGACATCCTACCTAAAGTACGAATTTTGGGGTCTGGAAACGCTCGAATATAATTTAAAATAATACAAATTTGGAGTCCCCCTTTTCTCGGTGATTCGAGGAGTGATCGCTTGCCACATCTAAATTGCTATTTTTATAGTTGAGCATCTTCCTTATTTGATGCTTCAATTAAACCTATAAAAAGAAGGTATATCTAATAAAAATTTAGAAAATTCATTTTTTATTTTCTAAAAAGAATATAATTTTCATAAAACATTAATAAAAATATTACTGTTATATTGCTAATAAGATAGATTATGTATCATTATCATATTGCTAAATGTAACAATTTAGGATAAATAATATTTTAAATGTATATACATAATGAAAGAAAGGAAAAGTAATTATAAGATAAATCAAAATGGGAAGTTGGTTATATATTGTAAAAAAATGATAAATTATTTTCTATCCATATATTTTATTAAAATATTAGTTGCTAATTTTTTTTGGAAAAGAAAAAAATTCAAGTTAAAATATTTTTATATTTTGCATAATTCATCCTTTTTGGTATTTAGTTAGATTATATAAAAAGTTATTCAATTTGTTTCAAACACGATACTGTTGTATTTTATTAATTATGATAATTTATTTTATATTTTGTCTTTAGAGAATAGTCATATTTTTTTATTATTTATATTGATATTATTTTAATCAATGAAATTTAAATTCGAATAAAATTTTACTAACATTTCTTTTAAATAAAATAACCAAATAGTTATACTTTACATACCATAGAGATATTTTAAAAAATTAAAAATAAAAAATAAAAAATTTAATAAATCCAAGAACATAAGAATTTAATAATATTTGATTAAAATACTGTAACACTGAGAACATAAATTAGGTATTGTTTGTTGTCCACCGCCTTATTTTTAAGCAAAGGAGAGACGCCCACCTGAATGAGGCCCACGTCGTTGCAAACACGCTCTTTACTCGTCCTTTCCTCCTAGAAAACGAATATCCCAAATCCCTTTGGAATGAAACTCACTCCTTCATCAAACCTTCTTCTTTACTCTTTCCTTGCCGTTTCTAACAAAGTTTTTAACCCCAATTGCGTGTGGGTCCCTTTTTTGACGTCACGCTCTCACCCTCCTCCCGGACCTCCCCCTCACTTTCCCTATTTATACCCCCCAATTTCACTTTCCTTTTGGTTTGAAACACAAACCATCCTTCCTCTCTGGAGTTTCCATTCTCCTCCTCCTCCCCCCCCCTACAGAAATTTCTTTTCGCATCTTCTTTTAGAATCAACCCGAAGCTTCTTTTTCCACTGTACTCTCCAAAGAGAAGACATGGTGAGCGATGTTGAACCAAACAGAGGCACTGATAATATTAAGTTCCTCTGCAGTTACGGTGGTAAGATTCTTCCACGATCCGTTGATGGAAAAGTTCGTTATGTTGGTGGTTTTACCAGAATTCTAACCGTCAATCCTACTATATCCTTTACAGGTTTGTTCATCTTTTTTGATTGATTTGTATATTAGTGGAACTTTCGATTCTGTTTTTATAGAAGCTGACTATGTGATTGTTACAGAACTCATGGTTAAGCTTGGAGAATTTTGTGGATATTCCGTGGAATTGAGGTGTCAATTACCGAATGGAAACTTGGAGATGCTAATTTCTATAAAATCAGACGAGGAATTAGCGCTTCTCATTGAAGAATATGATCTGCGTTGTCCTGGTTCGAAGGTTAGAGCAGTTCTCTCCCCTCCAGCGTCACTCAAAACCGTCTCTCCTCCTCCATCATCTCCTGCAAGTATCGATTTCTATCCAGTGAAATCGCCTTTTAGCGCATTCTCTCACCGACGATCTGGAAATTATTCACCGCTGATCGGATATCCTATTTGTGTTTATAAAGACTCCTGCAGAGTCCGGTACAGTGCTTTTCATGGACAAGTACACCCTGGATTAGTTTATTGTGACTCTTACTGCAACGGACAAGCAAACCCTAGATTACGTTGTTGTGACCTTTGCTACAGCAAGAACTGGCAATAACAGTTCAAAAGCCACAAATCTGGGATTAGTTAATTAGCCTTTATATATTAAAAACATAGATGATGAAATGGTAGGGAAAAAAATTACAGAGCGACGGCGAAGCTTTGGTATGCGATTGATAGTAGATTTGAGTAAGAATTTTAATTGCGTGAATTTGTTGCCCCGTGAGTGTTGATTGCTTGTTCCGATATTATGCCTACGATTGCGGCCGTTAAGACAAGCAGGTAGATATTGTGATATGCATGTGCCACGTGGGCGTCAGTGACCGTCACAGGGGGATTTAATGTTCCGTTATTACAGACAGGTCCTTGAATTCCTTCTAAATTTTGAGGCAATCTACAGTTTGAGTTGGTTTTACTGCGGAAACGTAGGTGATATAACCTTGACTGGTCTATAAGAAAGAATGCCTGGTGCCCTGGTCTTAGGTGGCGGGACGTGGCTGGCGTGCTGCTTCTGCTTTGATTTGAATTTTTTTAAATAATCGATTGGGTCAAAACTTGTGGGTTGACTGGTGTCCTGATCTATTTTTTTGGTGATTTGCAGGTTAAGAAATGGCAAGGAATCAGATGAGAATGTATCTTTGCCGTGGATCTGCGGAGAAGCATCTAAGAAACGCGCATCCATTGAACTTCCTTGAATTTTGGACCTCATAATTAAAATAAGAGAAATAAGAGAAATACAAAGAATTTTAAAATATAAACAAAGGAGTCTCACGTTAAAAAAAGAATGAAATTCACTTTATTATTTGTTATTGCATCGGATTTATTCAAAAAAAAATTTTCAAACTAATATTACTTATAATTCTCTCCCCATAAAACCTGGAAAAAAAAAGTGGCCAAATTTTTTTTTAAAAAAAGGCTGTCCTTTGGCCGAGTTCTATAAGAAACAATCTTAGTTAAAGCACGAGTTGATCTAAACTTATTCTAATCATGGGAAAAAGAAAACGTTTTCAATTTGCTCTCATTTAATATATATAAATAAATAATCTAATTTTTATAAATAAAAAAAATCAAATTATGTATTTAAAATAATATTAGTTTTAAGTAATCTTGTTTGTTTTGAGAACTTAATGAAGGAAGTGGCCATTCATATAGTGTTAAAATAAATTTTATTTGGTTTGTCATATTTATCAATTTCTCGAGAAGTATTTATCTCATTTGTTTAACTTCATTTAAAGAATCGGAATTTCAAACTAAAAATTCTTACTATTTTTCCTTTGCTCTCCGTCTCTTTTTTTTTTTCTTTTTGTATATATATATATATATATATATATATATATTCTTCCTCCATATATATATATATATTGTTGGTTGGTATTATGTGATTCGAGCACTAAATATTATAGAACGTATTATATTAAATTAATCAATATCTAGCATTAGAGTAGAAGCATTTGTATTATATTTTTTTTTATAATTTTTTTAATCTTTTTTTTAGTTATTTCAGAATGATTGTTCTTAACATATAAATTGATCTCTATAATTTTATTTTATTTTATTTTATTTTTAAAAAATTTCTCAAAATATTTCTTGATATTTAATAAAATTTAATATTTTAAAAATAAATATAATTGAAAAATTAATAAATTTTTTTTACTTAACATATATAAAAAAATAATGTGATTAAAAAGTATAAGTAAAGAAAGTATTATTTTTTATTTAAAATAATTTTGTTTTCTTAAAAAATTAATATCCAATTAAACAGATTACATCATATTTTTTAAAGTTATTTTCTGTTATATTTTTCAATAAATTATTTTAAACCAAACCAGATTATAGTATAATAGTTCATAATCGATTTATAAGGATGGAAGGCAAGTTCCAAAGGTGGGAACGAAATTTCAGGATCTCAATTTGTGGTCGGCCCTTTCTTGCTCCTTCTGTTCTCTCTAGATTTTAGTCCTTTGTCCCTTCCATGTTTATTCTCATTGAATCGAAGCCAGTTCTTTGTTAATGTTGATTCATGTGAAAGGAAATAGAATTTGAAATCTTTACTTTTTTTTTTTTATTTACAGAAATGTGATAATATATACATTAAGTTCATTCTTATTTAGAAAAACCTAAAAATATAAAATGAATACAAAACTTCCTATGCAGCATAAGCCAAACTTCCTATACTATACAAACTAAACTTTCTATATAGAAAATAAAAAATATTTACATACAAATTAAATCTTAAATCACGATAAATCGTCAAGACGTAAAACAGGTTGATAGGTCATTAAGAGGTCGGATTCTCCGGATGTTTAGTCGATAGGTCGGATCATCAGAACATCTAGTCGACAGGTCACTTCTAATACCCCTCAAGATGGAGCATGAAGGTTCTGAATGCCCAACTTGCCAAGGAGAAAATGAAATTGATCTTTGCCCAAGACCTTGGTGAAGATATCAACCGGCTGCACAGCACTGCAAACGTGGGCCGTGCGAATGTTGCCACATAGAATTTCATTGTGATAAAGTGGCAATCTACTTCAATATATTTGGTGCGTTCGTGATAAACAGAATTGGCCGCAATGTGCAGAGCAACTTGACTATCAAATTGCATAGGCATAGTATGAGACACACCAAGAGAGATTAAGAGGCCTTTCAACCATTTAAGTTCATAGGCGGCAGTAGTCATGGACCTATACTTAGCTTCAGCGAAGGAGCGAAACACGGTCGGTTGCTTCTTAGTCTTCCAAGAAATGGGAGAGCCACCCACAAGAACAAAATTACCAGTGAAAGATCTGTGGGTCAAAGGGCAATTAGCCCGGTCAAAGTCGTAGTAAACGGTCAAGGCAAGGTTACAATTGGCACGCATTATGATACCTTGGCCGGGTTGGCCTTTGAGATAATGGACTCCTCGGAGAGTTGACTCCCAATGAACCTGCAGTGGTCATTGCATGAATTTCGCAAGGATATATATACAATAGGATAATTCGGACCGAGTAATGATGAGATAAATAAGGCGATCCACCAAGCACCTATAGAAAGTAGGAGCAATGGATTTAGCACCCTTCACAAGAGCCAGCTTATGATTTTGTTCAAGAGGAGTGGCAGCCGGTTTGGAATTGTAATACCCGGCTAGACTCCGGTGTCGAAATTCTAACTTTTCGACGGAATCCCCGTTGGAATCCAGAATCTCGGATGTCGGGACCTCTTAGAAGGGTAAAATATGTTTGAAAGAAAAATATTTTTGAGGGCCAAGCCCAGGTTCGGCCACCGAACATGGTGCTGCCACGGGAGCTCTCCTTTCGGCCCCCAAAGGTGGTCTGGCCAGCCACCTATAAGAGGCCTCCAGTCCGAAAATGGGGAGTTTCTCTCTCCATTTTCGGGCAAAGGTGAATTCTTGCCCTTCCTTTGATGATTTTATGTTTTTCCTTCAAATCCTTCAAATTTTCATGAGTTTTCGTTTATTTTTGAAGTTTTGAGCTTGGATCAAGGATTTTAAAGTTGGGAGACCGTTTCTCCTCAACTCCAAGTTTGGGTTGCATCTACCTTAGATCTTCCAGAGGTAAGTGTAGATCCTTGCCTTTTTATATGTTTTAAGTAAGTTTTAAAAAGGGTTAAAAGTTAAAAATGCATGAATAGCTAGATCTAAGGTTATAGGCTTTGAGTTGGATTTTGGTGAATGTATGCTCTCTCTTGTGTTTTGTTGTTGTGTGTTGGGGTTTAGACTAGTTTTTTATCCCTTATATATGTTGGAGTGAGTATGCATGTTTTGGGAAGTTGGGTGTGAGGATTTGAGAGTTTTGATGCTGAAATACATAGGGCAGAATCGGGTTCTGCCATCCTGGAGAACCCAGGTTCGGCCGCCGAACCTGCATGGGAGGCAGCCTTTTGGCCGCCTAACTTGCCTTCGAAAGCATGCACTTTCGGATCTGTAAGGGAGTTTCGGCAGCCGAACCCGCCCTCGAAAGTCCCTGGCTTTCGGATCTGTGGAGGACCTTCGGCCGCCGAACCTGCCCTCGAAGGACCCCGACTTTCGGATCTATAGAAGACCTTCGGCCGCCGAAGGTGCCGCCGAAAGTCCTCTGCCCAGCCTTCCTTTGCTTGTTTTACATGCATGTTTTGTGATGTTTTAGGGGGTCTTTGGGGAGTTGTTTAGAGTCATGTAATGGTTGTGTTGCTCTCTCATTTGAGTCCACCTGTGTAGGATTGGACCAGGGAGACCGTAGAGGCCTTCAGTGAGCCAGCTGCGTCTTTGTCAGTCGAGCGTCAGCCAGAGGTGAGTAGAACTAAACTAATCTATTGTTTAAAAGTAATCAAACTTTTTAAGCATGTTCATGTATCACGAATGCCATGCTATGTAATAGGTTGTTTGCATTAGAATTCACGAATATGATGCATTGCATATTTACTGTTATTGTGGATGGATATTGGACGACCCACTAGCCCTCGAGCAGGTTATGTTATGACAGATACGGAAGACCAGGGCTGCCCATTCTACGTGCCCTGACACTATATAAGAGAAAGACCAGGGTGTAACGACCCGAAAATCGGACTGCTACTAGCGCTAGGATCCAGATCGGCTTAAGGCCGCCGGGACCCGTAGCAAGCCAAACATTCATCCTGTGAACCTGTTTAATTCCATACATGATCAACAACATGCATAAAAATTTTGAACTTTTCTTTCCATTCAATCACCAAACTCAACCTGTGCATGCACTATTCATAAACATAAACATTAACCCCACCTTGGAGTCCTCATCAATGCTCTAATGGGGTGACATAACATAAATTGAGTTTGGTTTACAATAATCATCATTAAACATTAAGATCATGTACTAGAAAGGGATTAACATAATACTATGGTCAAGCACAACTCTAAACTTTCATAAGCATCATTACATAACATTTCTATATCACACTTTTACATTACATCATATCCATGTCCACATCTAGCTATTACGTAACACATGACTCTACTCCTGCTGACCTCCTGGTCTACCCTGTACCTGCAAACCTGGGGGTTAAGGGAGAGGGGTGAGCTATAAAGCCCAGTGAGCAGAATAATTAAACATTCAATTTAAATTTTATGCTTTCATGAAATGCAACATATCACAAACAATCCACATCAAGGATAAACTTGTCACCAATAGCCCACTACTCATTCCAATAGTGCCAGGGGCGTAGACTGGGCCTCACTGGTCTTTCTCTTACATTACATTCATAACATAACATTCCAATATGCCAGGGGCGTAGAATGGGCCTCACTGGTCTTCCATACCGTATCACATCATATCATAACGTAGTGCGGCTAAAGGATCATCCAACATTCACCCACATCAACAACATATTATGCAATGCAACATATTCGTGAATTCTAATGCAAGCACCCTAATATATCTCATGGCATTCATGATGTGTGTATCATGCTCATAATTTATTTATTTACTTTGAAACGAAATAAGATATTCCACTCACCTCTGGCTGAAACTCTAACAGACTCAGAAGCAGCTAAACTCACTGCTGGGGTCCTCGGTTTCTCGGGTCCGAACCTACACAGGTGGACTCAAATGAGGGACCTAACATACATAAACATGACTCTAAAATACTCCCCAAAAACCCCCTAAAACACCTTAAAATAATCACATAAATCATGCAGAGGAGGGCTGAACAGGGCACTTTCGGCGGCAGGTTCGGCGGCCGAAAGGCCCTCCAGAGCCGAAAGTCATGCACCTTCGACGGCACTTTCGGCGGCCGAAGGTTCCCTCCAGAGACAAAACTCATGCATGTTCGGCGGCCGAAACTCCCTTTCAGAGCCGAAAGTCCACTTTCGGGGGCAGGGTTCAGCAGCCGATACATGCTACCAAAGGCAGGTTCGGCGGCCGAAAGAGCCTTCGGCTGCCGAACCTGAGTTCTTCCCAAAAGGGCAGAAACTCAGCTCAACATGCATAAACGCCTCCCAACTTGGAACAATTGGTACTCACTCTCACCAGACTATTCCCTTAAAGTGGGAGGTCAAGGGTTCGAGCAGTGGGAGAGGCGACCTAATTTCCTAAGGGAAATTTGGGCCAAATCCACTTGGGGAAGGATGCGACGTCGAGAACCCAAGGGGACAAATCCTGCCTGGAACCCGTGAGGGTGAAGGGATGTTAAGAGCTGCTCACAGTGGCTGGGCCCAGAGGAAGGTCACGGGCTGTGAGCGGTAACAGTGCCGGGGATCACTTCCGGGCTGTTACATAAAAAGGCGCCTTTTTATGTAACAGCCCGGCCCCTTTGGACCGGCCCTGTTACCGCTCACAGCCCGTGACCTTCCTCTGGGCCCAGCCACTGTGAGCAGCTCTTAACATCCCTTCACCCTCACGGGTTCCAGGCAGGATTTGTCCCTCGGGGGAGCCATTACGGCCCGCCCTAGCCCGAGTGGATTTGGCCCAATTCCTTCCTCTGGGAATTAGGTCGCCTCCCCCACTGCTCGAACCCTTGACCTCCCACTTTAAGGGAATAGTCTGGTGAGAGTGAGTAGGCACAATTGGTACTCACTCTCACCAGACTATTCCCTTAAAGTGGGAGGTCAAGGGTTCGAGCAGTGGGGGAGGCGACCTAATTCCCAGAGGAAGGAATTGGGCCAAATCCACTCGGGCTAGGGCGGGCCGTAATGGCTCCCCCGAGGGACAAATCCTGCCTGGAACCCGTGAGGGTGAAGGGATGTTAAGAGCTGCTCACAGTGGCTGGGCCCAGAGGAAGGTCACGGGCTGTGAGCGGTAACAGGGCCGGTCGAAAGGGGCCGGGCTGTTACATAAAAAGGCGCTTTTTTTTATGTAACAGCCCGGCCCCTTTCGACCGGCCCTGTTACCGCTCACAGCCCGTGACCTTCCTCTGGGCCCAGCCACTGTGAGCAGCTCTTAACATCCCTTCACCCTCACGGGTTCCAGGCAGGATTTGTCCCTCGGGGGAGCCATTACGGCCCGCCCTAGCCCGAGTGGATTTGGCCCAATTCCTTCCTCTGGGAATTAGGTCGCCTCCCCCACTGCTCGAACCCTTGACCTCCCACTTTAAGGGAATAGTCTGGTGAGAGTGAGTACCAATTGTTCCAATGGCACAATTGGTACTCACTCTCACCAGACTATTCCCTTAAAGTGGGAGGTCAAGGGTTCGAGCAGTGGAGAGGCGACCTAATTCCCAGAGGAAGGAATTGGGCCAAATCCACTCGGGCTAGGGCGGACCGTAATGGCTCCCCCGAGGGACAAATCCTGCCTGGAACCCGTGAGGGTGAAGGGATGTTAAGAGCTGCTCATAGTGGCTGGGCCCAGAGGAAGGTCACGGGCTGTGAGCGGTAACAGGGCCGGTCGAAAGGGGCCGGGCTGTTACATAGGTTTCCAGGATGTATGTTTGGCTTGCTATGGGTCCCGGCGGCCTTAAGTCGACCCGGATCCTAGCGCCGGTAGCGGTCCGATTTTCGGGTCGTTACAACAACATGCATACTCAAGCATACAAGCTCCATAGGGTCTTCAAGCTATCCTCAACCCCATCTACAACACATCAAACATGCATATCCAACATACATTGTTCATAAACGCACAGTAAACCCATAAACTCCACATAAACCTACACATGCATTTCTACTCTAAGAAACTTCATAAAACTTACTTAAAACATTAAAGGAACTATGGATCTACTCTTACCTCTTGAAGAACGAGAGGAGAGACGATCCAACTTGGAGATGGGAGAGATCTCAACTCTTTGGTCTCCAAGCTTCCAAAACTCACTCTTTTGTTCAAATATCTTCAAATCAACATAAAGCTTGTTAAAACATGAAAGATCGAAGGAAAAACATCTAAAATGAACCATGGGAGAGCAAGAACTCACCGTGGCCGAAAATGGGGAGAAAACTCGTCCATTTCGGCCATGGAGCTCTTATATAGGGGCAGGCAGACCACCTTTCGGCAGCCTAAAGTGCCTCCAAAACTCATGCAAGTTTGGCGGCCGAACCTTTGAAACTTTCGGAAGCCTAACTTGCCCTCTAAACCATCCCACGTTCGGCGGCCGAACCTGGAAATGTCTCCTTAGCCTTTTTCATTTAAAACTCAATTTCCTTTTTGCTTAAAACCATAAGATACATTGAAACATTTTATAAAAACATGATTTTACCCTTCTAGAGGTTTCCGACATCCGAGATTCCACCGAACGGTAGGAATTCCGATACCGGAGTCTAGCCGGGTATTACATTCTTCCCCCCTTAAGAACATTCGTCCCCGAATGTTCACCAAACAAACACATGGCATAGGATAAAACATAAACATTCATACAAAGCACATAAAAACTCACCTTAGAAGAGATGAGGATATTGCCGGAGCATAGACTCCCGTGTCTCCTAGGTACACTCTTCGATGTTGTGGTGATTCTAAAGGACTTTCACCATCGGGATTTCCTTATTCCTTAGCTTTCTGATTTAGGTGTCTAGGATCCGTACTGGCTGTTCAATATAGGTGAGATCCTCTTGGATCTCCATATCAGGCTCACTAAGAACCTTGCCCGGATCTGACACGAACTTCCTTAACATGGAAACATGGAAAACCGGATGGATTCTCTCCATTGAAGCAGGCAAGTCCAGCTTGTACGATACATTCCCAATCTTTTGCAAGACTTCAAAGGGTCCGATGTACCGTGGAGCTAGCTTACCTTTCTTCCCAAATCGAATCACCCCTTTCATCGGAGACACCTTGAGCAATACCAAATCCTCCTCTTGAAACTCTACTTGCCTTTTGCGGATATCTGCATAACTCTTTTGCCTGCTTGTAGCAGTCTTGATTCTTTCTCTGATTATGGGCACCACTCTGCTGGTGATCTCTACTAGCTCAGGACCTGCCAAGGCCCTTTCTCCAACTTCTTCCCAATAGACAGGCGATCTACACTTCCTTCCATATAAAACTTCATATGGAGCCATCCCGATACTAGCATGATAGCTGTTATTGTAGGCAAACTCCACCAAAGGTAGATGCTGCCTCCAAGAACCGCCAAAATCCAGCACACACATTCTGAGCATATCCTCTATTGTTTGGATGGTCCTCTCTGATTGTCCGTCCGTCTGAGGATGGAAAGCAGTGCTAAAATCCAACCTGATACTCATAGCGTTCTGCAGACTCCGCCAAAACCTGGAGGTGAACTGGGGCCCTCTATCAGACACTATTAAAATAGGAACCCCATGCAACCTGACAACCTCATCTACATACACCTGCGCCAACTTGTCCACAGAATAGCCACTCCTAACAGGGATGAAGTGAGCAGATTTGGTCAGTCTGTCCACAATCACCCATATGGAGTCTAACCTATTGGACAATGCCGGTAACCCCACCATGAAGTCCATAGCTATATTCTCCCATTTCCACTCTGGAATAGGTAGTGGGTTAAGCATTCCAGCCGGCTTCCGATATTCCAGCTTCACCCTCTGACACACTTCGCAGGCTGACACAAACTGTGCCACTTCTTTCTTCATAGCTGGCCACCAATACACTTTCTTCAGATCTTGATATATCTTAGTGGCTCCGGGGTGAACGCTGTATCTGGCATTATGAGTGATAGAGCATATTTTAGTCCATATTTTTATGATCTTATTGATGTTTATTTGCATCTATTCTATCTAATTTTGTGGCTTTAATAATGTTTTGTAAGTATTAGGTGTGAAGAAACAATTTGAAGAAAATGCTCTTAAAAGTGCCAAAGAATGCCAAAAAACAGCCACTTTCGAAAGCACCTTCGGAAGCACTTTCGGAAGCCGAAAGTCACCCACTTTTGGGGGCACCTTCGGAAGCACTTTCGGAAGCCGAAAGTTACCCACTTTCGGGGGCACTTTCGGCGGCCTAAAGTCCAGTCCAGAGGCGAAACTCCACCACTTTCGGGGGCACCTTCGGCCGCCGAACCTTGCGTCCAGAGCCGAAAGTCCAGCCTCCGAAACTCATTTTAAGCAGCCGAAAATCACTCTCAACACTCTCTTTCCTCATTCAAGAAGCCATATCCCAAGTTGCCATATTAGAGGAGCCAAACAAGGGAAGTATTTTGAGATCCAAATCTTCAAGATTCACATTCAAATATTGGATTTCAAGATCAAGCTTATTAAGGAAGCCAAATCTTGAAGATCACATGTTTCCCACTTAGTATCATGCACATTCAAAATTCAAAAGGAGGCTTCATGTAACAGCCCGGAAACCGAACTGCTACCGGCACTAAGATCCAGATCGACTTAAGGTCGCCGGGACCCGTAGTAAGCCTGTTATACTGTCTGTGTACCTGTGAAATCCCATACATGATCATACATTTTCTGTCAAACCATTAAAAACTTTTCTTTCCTCTAGGGCTTAACCTGTGCATGCACTATTTCTGATCTATCAACTCATAATGTTAAGCCTGGTTTTCTCATATGTAGTAACAAGAAAAGAAACATACATAAACTGATCATGTGTCTACAACAAGGGATTACAACTCTTATAAGTCAAGCACAAAGCTACACACTGTACATTATCTCGTTACATGTACATGTCCACACTAGCTATTACATAACTCTGCTTCTTGCAAACCCTGCTGGACTCCCTCTGGACTCTGAACCTGCAAACCTGGGGGATAGGGGAGAGGGATGAGCTATACAAGCCCAATGAGCAGAACTATAAAACATGAGTTGAAAACATGATATCATGGAATGCATAACAGCACATCATCTCAGGGATAGACATGACCACCAAAAATCCCACTATAAGGATGCCTGGCCTAGCCAGGTCTTACAACCTCCGTCTGCCTGGCTGGCCCAGCCAGGTCTTACTATCTCTGCTGCCTGCTCTAGTCAGGTCTTACCAACAGATGGCTGCCTGGCCCGGCCAGGTCTTATAACAGAGTTTGGGCTATTGGAGTCGCCTTGGTCTATCCACAGCCTCATACGTATCGTATTATGCAATGCATCATACTCGTGAAACTAATGCAATCATCCTACTAGACTTATTATGATGCATGATATATGCTCAAAGCAGTTTAAGTCTGAAAAGAGAAGTTCCACTCACCTCTGGCTGACTCTGTACTCACTCTGCAGGTTCTGAACCTGTGCTCACTGCTGCTCTCTGGGATTCCTCTGGTCCGTTCCTACACAGGTGGACTCAAATGAGGGACTAAACTAACTCAAGAACATCTCTAAGAAACTCCCCAAAAAACCCTCTAAAAGATCCCCAAACAATCACATAAAACATGCAAAAGAAAGCTGGACAGGGCACTTTCGGCGGCAGGTTCGGCGGCCGAAACCCCTCTCCAGAGACGAAACTCATGCATGTTCGGCGGCACCTTCGGCAGCCGAAAGTCTCGTCCAGAGACGAAACTCAACCTTCGGCGGCACTTTTGGTGGCCGAACCTTGCCTCCAGAGATGAAAGTCCCAAGTTTCGGGGGCAAGCTTTGGCAGCCGAAACTGCCTCCACAAGGGGTTTGGCGGCCGAACCTTCCTTCGGCGGCTGAACCTGGTTTTGCCCGCTGGGCAGAACCCTGCTCTGTTTCATGCAAAACTTACCCAAAACGTACCCAACATGCATCTCAACTACTCCCAACTAGCACATACCATCAAACATGCATAAAGAGGTCCAAAACTAGCCTAAAACCTCAAACAAACACATCAAACAACACTTAACATGCTTGAACATAACATCTCCCAAAACCCAAAACCTCACCTAAACCTAATCATGCATACTACCCATCAAACTTCCATAAAACCTTTAAAACCCATCAAAGAAGTTCAGGATCCACCCTTACCTCCTTAAGAACTTGCGGATGAGTGATCCTAACATGGAGATATGAAGAAAACCTCTTCCAAAGCTCCAAACTTCCAAACTTGCTATTTTTGCTCAAAACCTTCAAAACACACCAACACTCTTAAAATCCTTGAACGATTTGGTGAAAAACATGAAAGTCAACTTGGGAGAGGCTGGAACTCACTTCTGGCTACAAGTGGAGGAGAAATATCCTCCTTCCACCCACCTTTGGCCCTTTTATAGGTGGCTGGCCAGGCCACCTTCGGCAGCCGAACGTGAATCCGAAACCATACAATGTTCGGCGGCCGAACCTTTGCAGTTCTCCCTTATTGCTTTTCTTGCTTTTCTTTCAAAACTCATTTCTTTAACACTTGAAAACATTCAAAGCTCTTACAACACACATGAAAACATAGGTCTTACCCTTCTCGCGGGTTCCGACACCCGAGATTCCACTAGACTACAGGAATTCCGAGGCCGGACTCGAGCCGGGTATTACATTCTTCCCCCCTTAAGCACATTCGTCCCCGAATGTCCCTAACACAACATAACACACATCGAAAAGGGGAAACACTAACCTCAAAACAGATATGGGTATTGCTGGAGCATGGATTCTCGTGTCTTCCAGGTGCACTCTTCTAGGTTGTGGTGGTTCCACAGGACTTTCACCATTGGTATCTCCTTGTTCCTCAACTTTCTGATCTGTGTGTCCATGATCCTTACTGGCTGCTCTTCATACGTGAGATCTCCAAGGATCTCTATATCAGGTTCACTGAGAACCTTACTCGGATCCGACACAAACTTCCTCAACATAGAAACATGGAATACCAGATGAATTCGTTCCATGGATGCAGGTAAATCCAGCTTATACGACACAGGCCCGATCTTCTGCAAGATCTCAAAGGGACCAATGTACCGTGGGGCTAGTTTACCCTTTCTGCCAAAGCGAACCACTCCCTTCATTGGCGACACCTTGAGCAATACCATATCCCCCTCCTGGAACTCTATCTGCTTCCTACGGATGTCTGCATAGCTTTTCTGTCTGCTCACAGCTGTTCTGATCCTCTCTCTGATGATAGGCACTAACTTGCTGGTAATCTCAACTAACTCTGGCCCTGCAAGAGCCTTCTCTCCTACCTCTTCCCAGCAAACAGGTGTTCTGCACTTCCTCCCATACAGAGCTTCATAAGGAGCCATCCCTATGCTAGCGTGATGGCTGTTGTTGTAGGCAAACTCCACCAAAGGTAGATGCTGCCTCCAAGAACCGCCAAAGTCTAACACACACATTCTCAGCATATCTTCTATGGTCTGGATGGTCCTCTCTGACTGACCGTCTGTCTGTGGATGGATGGAAAGCAGTGTTGAAATCCAATCGTGTGCCCATTTCACTCTGCAGACTCCGCCAAAATCTGGAGGTGAACTGAGGTCCTCTATCTGATACAATCGACACTGGAACTCCATGCAGCCTCACTATCTCTTCTACATATACCTGCGCCAACTTGTCCACAGAGTAGTTACTCCTGACTGGAATGAAGTGGGCAGATTTAGTCAGTCTATCCACAATCACCCATATGGAGTCTAGCCTGTTGGACGTCGCCGGTAACCCCACTACAAAATCCATAGCTATGTTCTCCCATTTCCATTCTGGAATTGGCAGTGGGTTCAGCAGTCCCGCCGGCTTCTGGTGTTCTAGCTTCACCCTTTGACATGTCTCGCAGGCTGACACAAACTGTGCCACTTCCCTCTTCATCGCTGGCCACCAATATACTCTTCTCAGGTCTTGATACATCTTGGTGGCTCCAGGGTGAACGCTATACCTCGCACTATGAGCTTCCCTCATAATGTCTTCCTTCAAACTGCTATCATCTGGTACACATAATCTCTTACCGTGATGAAGAATCCCCTCACTGTAATCCCCGGCTAGACTCCGATATCGAAATTCCTACCATCCGGTGGAATCTCGGATGTCGGAAGCCTCTAGTAGGGTAGAATCATGTTTTCATAAAATGTTTTAAGGTATTTCATGGTTTTAAGTATAATGGAAATGAGTTTTTGCATAAAAACAACCTTGAAGGAAAACTCAGGTTCGGCCGCCGAATCTCAAGTTCGGCCGCCGAACATGCATGCCTTCGAGAGCGCCTTTAGGCCCCCGAAAGCATAAGTGAGGAAAATCCAGGTTCGGCCGCCGAACCTCAAGTTCAGCCGCCGAATATGGCATGCATGCGGAGGCACGTTCGGCCCCCGAACGTGGCCTGGCCAGCCACTATAAAAGGGTCCCTTAGCCGAAAACGGGCAAGCTTTTTCCCCATTTCCGGCCAAGGTGAGTTCTCCGCCACCCCTCACCGATCTTGAGTCTTTTCCTTCAGATCTTTCAAGTTTTTCACTAGTTTTCATCTTGTTTTGAAGATTTCTGAGTTTGGAGCAAGTTTTGAAAGAGAAGCATAAGTGAGGAAAATCCAGGTTTGGCCGCCGAACCTCAATTTCTGCCGCCGAACATGGCATGCATGCGGAGGCACGTTTGGCCCCTGAACGTGGCCTGGCCAGCCACTATAAAAGGGTCCCTTAGCCAAAAACGGGCGAGCTTTTTCCCCATTTCCGGCCAAGGTGAGTTCTCTGCCACCCCTCACCGATCTTGAGTCTTTTCCTTCAGATCTTTCAAGTTTTTCACTAGTTTTCATCTTGTTTTGAAGATTTTCGAGTTTTGAGCAAGTTTTGGAGCTTTGAGGTTCAAAAACTCAAATCTCTTCCAACTCCAAGTTAGATCGCCTCCACCCTCGATCTTCAAGAGGTAAGAGTCGATCTCTAGCTTACATTACGTTTTAAGCAAGTTTTATGCAAGTTCATGGGGTAGAAAATGCATGTGTAGCTTATGTTGAGCTTATGGGTTTTTGATGTGATTTTGAACAATGTGAGTTGCTTGTGTGTTGTAGTTGGGGTTTTTGATGGTTTGATGCCCCTAGGAACTTGTATGTTGCTTGTGTATGATTGAGGAATGTTGTAGAATAGGTTTATGCATGTTTGGATGAGATAGGAGGCATAAATGCATAGGGGAGCTGAGTTTCTGCCATTTTGGGAGAAACCAGGTTCGGCAGCCGAAGGAACTTTCGGCCGCCGAACATGCTTGTGGAGGCAGCCTTCGGCTGCCGAAGCTTGCCCCCGAAAGGAGACTTTCGTCTCTGTCTGGGACTTTCGGCCGTTGAAGGTGCCGCTGAACATGCATGAGTTTTGCCTCTGTCTGGGAGTTTTGGCCGCCGAAGGTGCCGCCGAACCTGCCTGACTTTCGGCTCTGGAGGGACTTTCGGCCGCCGAACCTGCCGCCGAAAGTGCCCTGTCCAGCCCTTTCTTGCATGTTTTTCTATGATCATTCCATGATGTTTTAGGGGGGTTTTTGGGGAATAGTTTAGAGTTATGTTCACGTATGTTTGGTCCCTCATTTGAGTCCACCTGTGTAGGTTCGGACCCGAGGAACCGAGAACCCCCGCAGTGAGTCTGTTGCCCCAGTGTCTGGTCAGGGCTATCCAGAGGTGAGTGGAATAAACCTTTACGTTAAAGTAAATAAATTTCAAAGTTTTGAGCATTGTTCATGCATCATGAATGCCATGTGATGAATTAGGTTGCTTGCATTAGAATTCATGAATATGTTGCATTGCACATTTTGATGTTGATGTGGATGAATGTTGAATGATCCATAGCCCTCGATCTATGATATGACGATATGATATGTACGGTACGGAAAGTAAGACCAGTGGGACCCATTCTACGTTCGCTGGCACTATGTAAGGGAAAGACCAGGACCCATTCTACGTTCTGGCACAGTTGGACACTGTTATGTTATGATATGTAAGGGAAAGACCAGGACCCATTCTACGTTCTGGCACAGTTGGACCATGTAGAGGGCTATTGGTGACAAGTTCATCCTTGATGTGATTAGCTGTGATGTGATGCATTTCATGTTATCATATGTTTTAAGTGTTTTATTATTCTGCTCACTGGGCTCTAGTAGCTCACCCCTCTCCCTATTTCCCCAGGATTGCAGGTACAGGGTAGACCAGGAGGTTTACAAGAGTAATGAAGTCTGGCATATGTAATAGATAGTGTGGACATGATGAATGTATTAATGTGATGTAAAAGTACAGTTTCAGTCATGTAATGATATTGAGGATTAGATATTGTGCTTGACATTGTGTATGAGGTATCCCTTTTATTTCATGATAAAAAATGTTTTATTACGTTCATGAAAGCCAACTCATCTTATGATGTATCGCCCATTGGGGCATTGATGAGATCCCACAGAGGGATCATGTTTATGATTATGGCTATGTGCAGTGCATGTTCAGGTTGAGTTGGATGTATGAAAGAAAAGTTTTAAATTTTTTTATGTATGTTGTTGATCATGTATGGGATTAAGTAGGTTCACAGGATGCATGTTAGGCTTGCTACGGGTCCCGGCGGCCTTAAGTCGACCCGGATCCTAGCGTCGGTAGCGGTCCGATTTTCGGGTCGTTACACTCACTGTCAAATCTGAACTCTGCACTGTTGCCCGACTGAACAGTCCTGGCAATCTTCACTAACTCAGGATCTTCGTGCTGTTTCTGAGCCACTTGCTCTAGAAACACTGGTGTAACTCTCATCTGTGCAAGCAAAGCACCTGTACCAGATAACTGCAACTGTAGCCCTTCATCCATGAGTCTATAAAAGTCCTTCACCACCGGTCTTCTCTCTACTGCAATGTGGGATAAACTGCCAAGTGACTTCCGGCTTAAGGCATCAGCTACAACATTAGCCTTACCCGGATGATACTGAATCTTACAATCGTAATCACTGAGCAATTCTACCCACCGTCTCTGCCTCAAGTTTAACTCTCTCTGACTCAAGATGTGCTGCAGGCTCTTATGATCCATATAGATCTCACACTTTACCCCATAGAGGTAATGCCTCCACATCTTAAGTGCAAAGATAATAGCTGCCATCTCAAGATCGTGTGTCGGGTAGTTCAGCTCGTGCCTCTTAAGCTGTCTAGAAGCATAAGCTATCACTCTGTCATTCTGCATTAACACACAACCTAATCCCACTCGGGATGCATCACAGAACACTGTGAAATCATCATCACTGTTCGGCAGAGCTAACACCGGTGCTGAAGTCAACCGTCTCTTCAACTCTTCAAAACTCTCATCACAATCCTCTGCCCATACGAACTTCTGATTCTTCCTGGTCAGTCTGGTCATAGGAGCAGCTATCTTCGAAAAGTCCTGAACGAACCTCCGATAGTAGCCTGCCAAACCCAGAAAACTCTTGATCTCTGTCACTGTCGTGGGTGTAGGCCAATTGGCTACTGCCTCTACCTTCTTGGGATCTACTGTTATTCCTTCCTCTGATACTACATGTCCCAAAAAGGCAATGCTCCTTAGCCAGAACTCGCACTTGGAGAACTTGGCATACAAGCCATGCTCTCTCAAAGTTTGTAAAACTATCCTCAGATGCTGGGCATGCTCCTCGGCATTCCTGGAGTACACCAAGATATCATCTATAAAGACGATCACAAAAAGATCCAAGTACTCCCTGAAAACCCTGTTCATGAGATCCATGAATGCGGCAGGGGCATTAGTCAACCCGAACGGCATCACTAGGAACTCATAATGCCCATATCTGGTCCTGAAAGCAATCTTAGATACATCTCCTTCCCTGATTTTCAACTGGTGGTATCCAGATCTCAGATCTATCTTAGAAAAACAACCTGCTCCTGCCAGCTGGTCGAATAGATCATCGATCCTGGGTAAAGGATACTTGTTTTTTATAGTGACTTTGTTCAACTGTCTGTAGTCGACACAAAGTCTAAGTGGTCCATCCTTCTTTCTGACAAATAATACTGGAGCACCCCAAGGGGAGGTACTCGGGCGGATGAAACCTTTTGCTACCAAATCCTGTAACTGTTCTTTCAACTCTCTCAACTCTGTTGGTGCCATCCTGTAGGGAGGAATAGAGATCGGTCTAGCACCAGGCATCAACTCTATCTCGAACTCTATTTCCCTATCAGGTGGTAGTCCTGGAAGCTCTTCAGGAAACACATTTGGAAAGTCTCTAACAACTGGTACTGAGGATGGTTCCCTAACCCGACTATCTAGCTCTCTCACATAAGCTAGGAACCCCTGACACCCCTTCCTCAACATCCTACGAGCCTGAAGGGCTGATATCAAACCCCTAGGTGTCCCTCTCTTGCCTCCTCTGAAGACACACTCTGACCCATCCTGGTCTCTGAGACTCACTACCTTGTCCCTACAGTGCAAGGTAGCACTATAGGTAGATAACCAATCCATCCCTAGAATGACATCAAAATCTGTCAACTCTAGAACCACAAGGTCAGCTGGAAGGCATCTATCCTCTATAAACACTGGATTGACCTGACAGACTGACTCTGCCAATGATGGGTCACATCTAGGTCCACTGACCCAGAGAGGACACGCTAACTCGGATACGATCAACCCCAATCTCTCTGCGGCTCTAGAAGAAATGAAAGAGTGAGAAGCACCGGGGTCCATCAAAGCATACACCTCTGAACACCCAATGATGAGATTACTTGACACCACTGTGTTCGAAGTGTTTGCCTCCTGTTGCATCATGGTGAAAATCCGTGCTGGAGCTGACGGACCTGCACCTCGGGAACCCATCCCTGATGAAGAGGCTGCCCCTCTTCCTCTACCTCTGCCACTGCTTGGTGGTCGGGCTGAAGTTGCTGACTGTACGACACTACCTGACGTCATCTGCTGGGATGGTGTAACAAAAGTCGCCTGAGGACATTCCCGTGCATAATGTCCCTCCTGCCCACATCTATAGCAGGCTGTAGATCCCAACAAACAAGCTCCTTTGTGCGGTCTCCCACACCTATTGCAAACTGGAAGATCTGCGCCCGAACTGGAGCCGCTACTCATTCCCAGGCCTGACTTAAGCCTGTTCCAGAACTTGCTTCTTTTTCCTCTGAGTTTATCCCATCTCTTCTTGCTCGTACTTGCTGTACTCTGTGCGGAGGAACCTGGTTTAGCACCAGAAGACTGTGCCTTTGATTGCTTGACTACTCCCTGACTTATGGCACTGGCCTCCATCTTTCTAGCAGCATCCACAATGGAGTGGAAACTCTCCTTCTCCGCATGAAGAATCAAAGAGAAATACCGGGGATGAAGCCTTGTGGCATATCTCTTTGCCTTCTTCTGATCCGTATCATACGCCTGACCCACGTATGGTAACAATTCCAGGAACTTATCTGTATACTCATCAACGCTCATCTCCTCCGTCTGTCTCAACTGTTCGAACTCCACAACCTTTAGCTCTCTGGAACTGTCAGGAAAAGCCCACCCAGCAAATTCATTGGCGAACTCTTCCCATGTCATACTGTTTATTCTGGGGTCCACATAGTTCTTGAACCATTCTCTGGCTTTCTTGCATTTCAACGTGAACCCTGCCATCTCAATGGCCCTGCTCTCATCTGCTCCCAACTCACTTGTTATCATTCTGACTGCACTGAGATACTCAAAGGGATCATCTCCCGTGTTGAATTTAGGAGCATCCAACTTTAAGTACTCCGTCATCTTCACCTTATTACCCCCTAAAGAACTGGGTTGGACTTCAACAACAGGGGCTACTGGTTCAGGTGGTGGTGGAGGTACTGTTTCTCTGGATTCAGGCGATGCTGATCTTGGATGAAAAGGTGGGGGTGGATACATGTGATATGGTGGATAGAAGGAAGGATAGGGCATATATGGCATGTAGGGTGGATATGGGGCAAAGCTAGAGTAATCCAACGTGCCTCCCATCGGATACTTTGGGCCCTGTGGAAAGGGTGGATAGCCAAACCCTGAGGCCTGAGCGCCTCCCTGGGACTCCCCCATGCCTTCTTCTGACCTTCCTACCCCCATCCTTTCATCTCGACTCTGAGCCTCCTCCATAGCCACTCTCTCTTCTCCTGACCTTTCCCCTTTGCCTCTTCTGCTCTCGTCAGAAGACCTTCTAGGGTCTCTTGACGTTCCCTCCCTACTTGACCTGTGAGTCCTTGCCCTTGGCAATGCAGGAGGACGAGCAGCTGTACCCTCACTTTCAGGTGGGACTACAGTCAATCTCGCGGATCGACGAGTTCCTCGCATCTTAACTCTCTCTGGAAAGCAACACATAACAGAGCACATAAGCAAAGCATATAGGAAAACAACACATGCATCATGGCATTGCACATCATCAGATAGACAGGACTAACATCCTATCCTAGTGGACATGTTTTCCTATTGTGCTTGACCTACTAAACTTCTATGAGCCCAACTCTATCTATCTCGGTCCGACCATGTGAACCTAGGGCTCTGATATAAATCTGTAACAGCCCGGAAACCGAACTGCTACCGGCACTAGGATCCAGATCGACTTAAGGTCGCCGGGACCCATAGTAAGCCTGTTATACTGTCTGTGTACCTGTGAAATCCCATACATGATCATACATTTTCTGTCAAACCATTAAAAACTTTTCTTTCCTCCAGGGCTTAACCTGTGCATGCACTATTTCTGATCTATCAACTCATAATGTTAAGCCTGGTTTTCTCATATGTAGTAACAAGAAAAGAAACATACATAAACTGATCATGTGTCTACAACAAGGGATTACAACTCTTATAAGTCAAACACAAAGCTACACACTGTACATTATCTCATTACATGTACATGTCCACACTAGCTATTACATAACTCTGCTTCTTGCAAACCCTGCTGGACTCCCTCTGGACTCTGAACCTGCAAACCTGGGGGATAGGGGAGAGGGATGAGCTATACAAGCCCAATGAGCAGAACTATAAAACATGAGTTGAAAACATGATCTCATGGAATGCATAACAGCACATCATCTCAAGGATAGACATGACCACCAAAAATCCCACTATAAGGATGCCTGGCCTAGCCAGGTCTTACAACCTCCGTCTGCCTGGCCCTGCCAGGTCTTACACTCTGCCTGCTTGGCCCAGCCAAGTCTTACTATCTCTGCTGCCTGCTCTAGTCAGGTCTTACCTATAGATGGCTGCCTGGCCTGGCCAGGTCTTATAACAGAGTTTGGGCTATTGGAGTCGCCTTGGTCTATCCACAGCCTCATACGCATCGTATTATGCAATGCATCATACTCGTGAAACTAATGCAATCATCCTACTAGACTTATTATGATGCATGATATATGCTCAAAGCAGTTTAAGTCTGAAAAGAGAAGTTCCACTCACCTCTGGCTGACTCTGTACTCACTCTGCAGGTTCTGAACCTGTGCTCACTGCTGCTCTCTGGGATTCCTCTGGTCCGTTCCTACACAGGTGGACTCAAATGAGGGACCAAACTAACTCAAGAACATCTCTAAGAAACTCCCCAAAAAACCCTCTAAAAGATCCCCAAACAATCACATAAAACATGCAAAAAAAAGCTGGACAGGGCACTTTCGGCGGCAGGTTCGGCGGCCGAAACCCCTCTCCAGAGACGAAACTCATGCATGTTCGGCGGCACCTTCGGCAGCCGAAAGTCTCGTCTAGAGACGAAACTCAACCTTCGACGGCACTTTCGACGGCCGAACCTTGCCTTCAGAGACGAAAGTCCCAAGTTTCGGGGTCAAGCTTTGGCAGCCGAAACTGCCTTTACAAGGGGTTCGGCGGCCGAACCTTCCTTCGGCGGTAGAACCTGGTTTTGCCCGCTGGGAAGAACCCTGCTCTGTTTCATGCAAAACTTACCCAAAACATACCCAACTTGCATCTCAACTACTCCCAACTAGCACATACCATCAAACATGCATAAAGAGGTCCAAAACTAGCCTAAAACCTCAAACCAACACATCAAACAACACTTAACATGATTGAACATAACATCTCCCAAAACCCAAAACCTCACCTAAACCTAATCATGCATACTACCCATCAAACTTCCATAAAACCTTTAAAACCCATCAAAGAAGTTCAGGATCCACCCTTACCTCCTTAAGAACTTGCAGATGAGTGATCCTAACGTGGAGATATGAAGAAAACCTCTTCCAAAGCTCCAAACTTCCAAACTTGCTATTTTTGCTCAAAACCTTCAAAACACACCAACACTCTTAAAATCCTTGAACGATTTGGTGAAAAACATGAAAGTCAACTTAGGAGAGGCTGGAACTCACCTCTGGCTGCAAGTGGAAGAGAAATATCCTCCTTCCACCGACCTTTGGCCCTTTTATAAGTGGCTGGCCAGACCACCTTCGGCAGCCGAACGTGAATCCGAAACCATGCAATGTTCGGCGGCCGAAAGGGACCTTCGGCGGCCGAACCTTTGCAGTTCTCCCTTATTGCTTTTCTTGCTTTTCTTTCAAAACTTATTTCTTTAACACTTGAAAACATTCAAAACTCTTACAACACACATGAAAACATAGGTCTTACCCTTCTCGCGGGTTCCGACACCCGAGATTCCACCAGACTACAGGAATTTCGAGGCCGGACTCGAGCCGGGTATTACACTTCACCTTCCTTATTAGTGCATGGGCAGCCTCTTAACTCTTTAGGCAACATCTTGAAGACCTTGGGCAGCAATTAAAAAGACCAAAGAGCCCCCACTTGCCTTTTATCACATGTGACTCGTTTTTGCCTTCACTCATGCACAAACAAGGCACATGCAACACCAAGGGCACTTTGGACAGCCTCTAAAAGACTCATGGACTGCTACCAAACCCTAAGGAGCCTCTCAAGATCTATTTAAAGGCTTCAAGAAGACAAGAAGAGGCAGATTTGGTTCCACCACTTCTCCAAGAATCGGCAAGGCCTCTCCAAGGCTTCCTCCACCTTAGTTCTTCATCTTTTCTTCTTCTTTTCTTTTATTTTCTGTTTTGGTTCAGCCATGAGTGGCTGAAACCCTCTTTCTAGCTAAAGTTTGGTTGAAACTAAGGTTGTTTAAAGGGTTGTGAGATCTGAACAGAAACTTTTGTCTTTGATTTTATTCAATATTCATGCAATTGTGCTTTGATTCCAAGATTGCTTTGTTGTTTTGATCAAATTGGCCACTTGATTCTTGATTGCAAAGTTAATTAATTGTTGGATTAGGATATTTGTTAGTCCGTAATTGCTGGAAATATTCTGTCCATAGAACACTTGGAGTAAAAACCCAAGAAATTGTATGATCTAGCAACATCTCATGCGTTTGAGTAGCTAGGGTTTGGATCTTTCTAGTTCTTCATGCAATTGGCAATTGTTTTGATGCCTATGGCCCAAGGACGTTCCTTGGCAATTTGTTGATTAGTAATTGGTTAGAGGACGTTCCCTAATCAGTTTGTTCATAAGGAAAGACATGGTGGTGAGAAGCGTCTTCCACCTCCATAACCAACCTATTGATCCAATCAAGATAACCATGTCTCAATGATCAACCCAAACAACCAAAGTGGATCCATATCTTCAACTAGACTTTTCTCATATTGATTTCTCTCTTATTTTAGATTACTTACTATTTTAATTGCTTTCACTAGTTGTTAATCAAATCATCTCAAAACCCCCCTTTTTACTTTCCTTGCACTTGTTTCTATTTCTCTTTGATTACTTGCTTTCACTTGTGCTTTCAATTATTTCTATTGGTCTTGATTGAGATAAATAAATAGGTAATCAATTCTCTATGGATACGATCCTTCACCACTATCTACAGTTGTAAATTGTAGGTAACCAAGAAGGTTATTTTTGACCCGTTTCGACAACCGCTCCTGTAAAAAATTGGCGCCGTTGCCGGGGAATTGATTTTACTTGTTTATTTTCTTTCATGACCAGATCTGAACGCAGGGACACACTACCCTTTGATCCAGAAATTGAATGCACTCTCAGAAGACTTGGAAAGCAAGCCGTAAAGCAATCTGCCCAACATTCGGCCGCCGAACTCATCAATCTTCGGCCGCCGAAAGTACTCCACTCCAGCCGCCAAACTTCATCAACATTCAGTCGCCCATCATCTCACCCAAGTAAGTCACCATCGCAGAATTAAATCATGGACGAGGTAAGTATACCTTTTCTCATTGCGAAACTTTATGAACAAATTGCTGCTATGAGAAGTTCTGTTATAGACCGAGCTGAACAAGCTCTTGAAGTACAACAACTCCAACAAGTACATGCATGTGAAGGATTCTATGGACAGTCAAGATATGATCCCTACCATGACACTTACAATCCATGTTAGGGAGACCATCGAAATTATGGCTATGAAGGGGCTAACTACTACAAAGACTATCAAGCCCAAGCAATACCTCAAGATCCCAGAACTAATTTTCGTAAGATGTTGGAAACTTTGCACAATTTCCAACAGGAAGTGGATCAAGTAGCCGCCAAATGGAGAGAAGACATGGTAAGAGAAGAGGAAGAGCGTCAAGCTGATGAAAGATGGCAAGTGCTAGAACGAGTTGCTGAAGAAACACAACCAGAATATTGTTTGTCCAAACAAACGGATCAAACAGAACTTGTTAATGATTCAAATATCATTGATTGTTTGAGCAAAGATAATTTTGATATAAAAGATGATATTCTAACCAATGATTCATGCAGGGAAGCTAGCCAAGAAGATGATGAAAGTCAGGAAGAACCAAAACTGAAAGAAACCAATTGCAGCGTCCAACAGGTTGAGGTTGCGCAGACAAAAGACATTCGACCGCCGAATCCAGTCTACTTTCGGCCGCCGAACCCTGCTGACCTCCAGATGCTAGAGTCTGATGCGCCACTTCAAGAACACATTGCGCAGGCGGAAAACATTCTTCGGCCGCCGAACACTTTTCGGCCGCCGAACCCTACTGACTTACGGAAGCCGAATCCCTCGCCACAATCCACTCCACAAACTGAAGACTTTCGGCTGCCAAATACAGACACTTTTCGGCCGCCGAACCAGACTACCTTTCATACGCCAGAAGCAATCATCCTTCGGCAGCCAAACTCAGACACTTTTCGGCCGCCGAACCTTGTTCCACAGATTCCAACGCAGATCAGTCTTCCACCTCAGTTAGGTCCTATGCAAAAGGAGGATACTGAACCCAATTATACCATCCTTCCAATGCAAACAGTCCATGCCCCGGAGGAACAAATGGTAGTCCAAGCACCTAAACCAAAGGACCATGCAGATCAATGCCTTCCTAAACCTCCGAATAAGGTAGAGTTTGTTTTGCCAGATTTTAGTACTAAATTGCAGCTACACATGGAGAAACAAGAATTGGAGTTCAAGGTGCTGCCCAATCATCTCAAAAATGCAAACATAAAAGCTAGAGGCACACCTCATCTAAAAGAGGAGAAGCTCATCATGTTACTTCATGAGTACATGGAGAAAGTAGGATGGTTCATGACCAAATCAAAAGGAGCGCTACACTTTTTGCTCAATGCAATTGGGACGCTTTTCCCTTCCCCAATTACTTGAGACTTGATCAAGAAGATCGCGCCATGCACACCACACCCCGGGGAGTACTCAGTTTCCTTTGTTCTTTTATGTTTCTTATACATTGAGGACAATGCATGATTTAAGTGTGGGGGTGCATACATCTGAATTTTTACTTTTAAGTTTATTTTTGCTTTGATTCTTAGTTTGCTTGCATTAGGAAAATTCTTTCATTTTTGTTATTTATGCTTTCAATAAAACACACACAACCACAACCTTCTTCTTCCTTTTTGTTTTGCTCTACTCAAACTGATGAACTATGTTGAATGAGTCTTTCTTTCCATGACCCCATTGATGTGATAACTCTTTAAACTTATGTTGAATCAATTGCAGTGAGTTGTATTCATGTTTGAGAATTGCCTTTTGAATTGAATCTTTGAGTTTGCCATGGTGAAAAATATATTGATGACCCTCAATTGATTGAGAATAAATTGAAATTGTGTGAATGAACTTAATGTAACTTGATTTAGCAATTGGTGTTGATTTGCCCAAATCATTGAGAGAAAGAAAATTCAGCAAAGGCAAAGACCTCAAAAGCACAAAATTTAAAAACTGTTCCAATGGTCAAAAGACTATGAACAAGGCTAGTAGCCACTTGGATAGGTGACCAACTGAAAAATATAAACCATAACATCAAAAATAGGTTGGTGACCTTTCCAAGCAAGATCTAAAGTGTAAAAGTCTGAATAAAGTACTTCAAGGTAAGGGCAAGTCAATTCAAAAGCTGGAAAAAGTCTTAACAAATTAATGTGCATGTATGGTCTCTCTTGAAGAAAACAAATCCTAGCCATGGTAAGCAAAGGGAAACAAGGAAAAGAGGTAAGTAATCTTCATGCATATATTCTTCACTGCAATGCTTCAAAATAGGGGTCTAGAGTATGAGCTTAAGTGGAAATAAGGATCTAGAGCAAAGAAAGCTTATTTGACTATGTTTGTTTGCTTGAGGACAAGCAAAAGCTTAAGTGTGGGGGTATTTGATAAAGCATATTTTAGTCCATATTTTCATGATCTTATTGATGTTTATTTGCACCTATTCTATCTAATTTTGTGGTTTTAATAATGTTTTGCAAGTATTTGGTGTGAAGAAACAATTTGAAGAAAATGCTCTTAAAAGTGCCAAAGAAAGCCAAAAAACAGCCACTTTCAGAAGCACCTTCGGAAGCACTTTCGGAAGCCGAAAGTCACCCACTTTCGGGGGCACCTTCGGAAGCACTTTCGGAAGCCGAAAGTCACCCACTTTCGGGGGCACTTTCGGCGGCCTAAAGTCCAGTCCAGAGGCGAAACTCCACCACTTTCGGGGGCACCTTCGGCCGCCGAACCTTGCGTCCAGAGCTGAAAGTCCAGCCTCCGAAACTCATTTTAAGCAGCCGAAAATCACTCTCAACACTCTCTTTCCTCATTCAAGAAGCCATATCCCAAGTTGTCATATTAGAGGAGCCAAACAAGGGAAGTATTTTGAGATCCAAATCTTCAAGATTCCCATTCAAATATTGGATTTCAAGATCAAGCTTATTAAGGAAGCCAAATCTTGAAGATCACATATTTTCCATTTAGTATCATGCACATTCAAAATTCAAAAGGAGGCTTCACCTTCCGTATTAGTGCATGGGCAGCCTCTTAACTCTTTAGGCAACATCTTGAAGACCTTGGGCAGCAATTAAAAAGACCAAAGAGCCCCCACTTGCCTTCTATCACATGTGACTCGTTTTTGCCTTCACTCATGCACAAACAAGGCACATGCAATACTAAGGGCACTTTGGACAGCCTCTAAAAGACTCATGGACTGCTACCAAACCCTAAGGAGCCTCTCAAGATCTATTTAAAGGCTTCAAGAAGACAAGAAGAGGCAGATTTGGTTCCACCACTTCTCCAAGAATCGGCAAGGCCTCTCCAAGGCTTTCTCCACCTTAGTTCTTCATCTTTTCTTCTTCTTTTCTTTTATTTTCTGTTTTGGTTCCGCCATGAGTGGCTGAAACCCTCTTTCTAGCTGAAGTTTGGTTGAAACTAAGGTTGTTTAAAGGGTTGTGAGATCTGAACAGAAACTTTTGTCTTTGATTTTATTCAATATTCATGCAATTGTGCTTTGATTCCAAGATTGCTTTGTTGTTTTGATCAAATTGGCCACTTGATTCTTGATTGCAAAGTTAATTAATTGTTGGATTAGGATATTTGTTAGTCCGTAATTGCTGGAAATATTCTTTCCATAGAACACTTGGAGTAAAAACCCAAGAAATTGTATGATCTAGCAACATCTCATGCGTTTGAGTAGCTAGGGTTTGGATCTTTCTAGTTCTTCATGCAATTGGCAATTGTTTTGATGCCTATGGCCCAAGGACGTTCCTTGGCAATTTGTTGATTAGTAATTGGTTAGAGGACGTTCCCTAATCAGTTTGTTCATAAGGAAAGACATGGTGGTGAGAAGCGTCTTCCACCTCCATAACCAACCTATTGATCCAATCAAGATAACCATGTTTCAATGATCAACCCAAACAACCAAAGTGGATCCATATCTTCAACTAGACTTTTCTCATATTGATTTCTCTCTTATTTTAGATTACTTACTATTTTAATTGCTTTCACTAGTTGTTAATCAAATCATCTCAAAACCCCCCTTTTTACTTTCCTTGCACTTGTTTCTATTTCTCTTTGATTACTTGCTTTCACTTGTGCTTTCAATTAGTTCTATTGGTCTTGATTGAGATAAATAAATAGGTAATCAATTCTCTGTGGATACGATCCTTCACCACTATCTACAGTTGTAAATTGTAGGTAACCAAGAAGGTTATTTTTGACCCGTTTCGACAACCGCTCCTGTCAATGAGCCTCTCTCATAATGTCTCCCTTCAGCCCTACGTCATCTGGTACACACAATCTGTTTCCATAGCGGAGGATCCCCTTGCTGTCGAATCTGAACTCACTATCCTTGCCTGACTGAACAGTCCTGACAATCTTCACTAACTCTGGGTCCTCATGCTGTTTCTGAGCCACCTGCTCTAGAAACACGGGTGCCACTCTCATATTGGCAACTAAAGCACCTGTACCAGACAACTCCAACTGTAGACCTTCATTCATGAGCTCGAAAAACTGCCTCACCACTGGCCTCCTCTTTGCTGAAATATGGGACAAACTGCCAAGTGATTTCCGGCTTAAGGCGTCTGCCACAACATTCGCCTTACCCGGATGGTACTGGATCTTGCAATCATAGTCACTGAGCAGTTCTACCCATCTTCTCTGCCTCAAATTCAGCTCTCTCTGACTCAGGATGTACTGCAGGCTCTTATGATCTGTGAAGATCTCACATTTTACCCCATAAAGGTAGTGCCTCCACATCTTGAGTGCAAAGATCACCGCTGCCATTTCTAGGTCATGTGTAGGGTAATTCAACTCGTGCTTCTTCAGCTGTCTAGAAGCATAAGCAATCACCTTTTCATTCTGCATTAGCATACAATCCAGTCCCACACAGGACGCATCGCAAAAGACTGTGAAGTCCTCATTACTAGTCGGCAGAGCTAACACCGGTGCTGAAGTCAACCTCTTCTTTAGCTCCTCAAAGCTCTCTTCACACTGGTCGGTCCACACGAACCTCTGGTTCTTCTTAGTCAATCTGGTCATAGGAGCTGCAATCTTAGAGAAGTCCTGAACGAACCTCCTTTAGTAACCTGCTAAACCCAAGAAGCTTTTGATCTCTGTCACTGTAGTGGGTCTAGGCCAGTTAGCTACGGCTTCCACTTTCTTGGGGTCTACCTCGATTCCATTTTCTGACGCAACGTGCCCCAAGAATGAAATGCTCCTCAGCCAGAACTCACACTTGGAGAACTTGGCATACAAGCCGTGTTCCCTCAAGGTTTGCAGAACTAACCTCAGATGATGGGCATGCTCCTCTGCATTCCTGGAATACACTAAGATATCATCTATGAAGACAATAACAAAGTGATCCAGGTACTGGCTAAACACTCTGTTCATGAGATCCATGAATGCTGCAGGGGCATTGGTTAACCCGAACGACATTACAAGGAACTCATAGTGCCCATATCTGGTCCTGAATGCTGTCTTCGGTACATCCTCTTCTCTTATCCTCAGCTGATGGTACCCCGATCTCAGATCTATTTTGGAGAAACAACCCGCTCCTGCTAGCTGGTCGAATAGAGCGTCGATCCTTGGCAACGGGTACTTATTCTTGGTAGTGACCTTGTTCAACTGCCTGTAGTCGATACAAAGTCTAAGGGATCCATCCTTCTTTTTCACAAATAGCACTGGAGCACCCCAAGATGAGGTACTCGGTTGGATGAAACCCCTATCTACCAGCTCTTGCAACTGCTCTTTCAACTCCTTCAATTCTGCTGGTGCCATCCTGTAGGGAGGGATAGAGATCGGTCTAGTTCCAGGCATCAATTCAATTTCAAACTCTATCTCCCTAGCAGGTGGTAAACCTGGCAGCTCGTCTGGGAAAACATCTAAGAACTCTCTGACCACTGGCACTGAGGCGAGCTCTCTGACATGACTATCCAGCTCTCTCACATGAGCTAGAAAACCCTGACAACCTCTCCTGAGCAGCCTACGAGCCTGTAGGGCTGATATCAAACCTCTAGGTGTACCCCTCATATCTCATCTGAAGACAACCTCTGAACCATCCTGACATCTGAACCTGACTACCTTGTCTCTGCAATCCAAGGTAGCACCATGGGTAGATAGCCAATCCATCCCTAGAATGACGTCAAAATCTGTCAAATCTAGAACCACAAGGTCGGCAGAAAGGCATCTTCCCTCCACAAAGAATGGACTACACTGGCAGACTGACTCTGCCACTGATGGGTCGCACTTGGGTCCACTGACCCATAGGGGACACTCTAACCCAGAGACCATCAAACCCAATCTCTCGACGGCCCTCGGAGCAATGAAAGAATGAGATGCACCAGGGTCCATTAAGGCATAAACATCTGAGCAACCAATGATGAGATTACCTGCCACCACGGTGTTCGATGCATTTGCCTCCTGCTGAGTCATGGTGAAGATCCGTGCTGGAGTTGACGGGCCCTCACCCCTGAAACCCGTTGAAGAAGGGGCTGCCCCTCTTCCTCTGCCTCTGCCACTAGCCTGAGTCACGGCTGGAGCTACTGGCTGAGCCACACTACCAGAAGCTGTCTGCTGAGACTGTGCCACAAAAACTGCCCTAGGACACTCCCGTGCCAAGTGTCCCTCCTGCCCACATCTGAAGCAGGCTGTCGTCCCAACTAGACATACTCCTTTGTGCGGCTTCCCACACTTCTTGCATACTGCATTATCTGCACCTGAGCTCGAACCACTTCCTAATCCCAGACCAGACTTGATCTTATTCCAGAACTTGTTCTTCTTTGGCTTCTTGGTGGTACTGCTCCACCTCTTACTAGCTGAACTCAGAGGAGAAGGGTCCATCCTTCCCCCACCTGGGGTCTTGGAACCAGAAGGCTGTGCCACTGACTGTTTGACTTTTCCCTCGATGATTGCACTAGCCTCCATCCTCCGAGCCATATCCACAATGGCATGGAAACTCTCCCTCTCTGCTGACTGAATCAAGGAGGAATACCTGGAATGGAGCTTCATGATATACCTCCTTGACTTTTTCTGATCTGTATCCAGATTTTGCCCGGCAAACGGCAATAGCTCCAAAAACCTGTCTGTGAACTCATCCACACTCATCTCATCCGTCTGCCTCAGCTGCTCGAACTCAATCATCTTCAATTCTCTTGAACTATCAGGGAAAGCCCATCCTGCAAACTCATTTGCAAACTCCTCCCATGATAGGCTGTCCAACCTCGGGTTCACATAGTTTTTAAACCACTCTCGGGCCTTCTTACATTTTATTGTGAACCCAGCCATCTGAATGGCTCTACTGTCATCAGCTCCTATCTCATCTGTAATTTTCTTGACCCTCTCAAGGTACACAAACGGGTCATCACCGGTTTCAAACTGGGGAGCACCCAGCTTCATGTAATCGGTCATCTTGACCTTGCTCCCCCCAGATGAGCTAGGTTTAGGCATTTGGGTTTCTGGGACAGTAGGTGCTGCTGGTGGTGGAGGAGGTGCAGCATCCCCTGGGGTAGGGTTTGCTGTACCTGGATGGTAGGGTGGGGGTGGATACATAGGGTACTGTGGGTACAGTGGGTAGAAAGGTGGGTATGGCATCTGAGAGTGATAAGGGTTAAAACTGGGGTAATCCGATGTACCTCCCATCGAATACCCGAAATTTTGTGAAAAGGGTGGGTAGTAAGGTGGCTGAACAAAACCCGAGGCCTGAGTGCCTTCTTGGGACTCTCCCATTCCCTCTTCCGACATACTTACTCCGAGACTGCCATCCCTCCTCTGATCTGTAATACCCGGCTAGACTCCGGTATCGGAATTCCTATCGTCCGGTGGAATCTCGGATGTCGAAAGCCTCTAGTAGGGTAAAACCATGTTTTTATAAAATGTTTTAATGTGTTTTATGTTTTAAGCATGAAAGAAAATGAGTTTTTGCATGAAAATAGCATTGGAGGAAAACTCAGGTTCGGCCGCCGAACCCTAAGTTCGGCCGCCGAACATGCATGCACTTCGGGAGTGCTTTAGGCCCCCGAAGGGCATAAGTGAGGAAAGTCCAGATTCGGCCGCCGAACCTCAAGTTCGGCCGCCGAACATGGCATGCATACGGAGGCACATTCGGCCCCCGAACGTGGTCTGGCCAGCCACTATAAAAGGGTCCCTTAGCCGAAAACGGGCGAGCTTTTTCCCCATTTTCGGCCAAGGTGAGTCTCCGCCGCCCCTCACCCATCTTTGACGTCTTTCCTCTAGATCTTTCGAGATTTTCATTTGTTTTAACTTTGTTTTGAAGATTAAAGCTTTTGAGCAAAGTTTTGGAGCTTGGAGGTTCAAGAACCCAATCTCTCCCAACTTCGAGTTTAGGTCGTCTCTCTCTCGATCTTCAAGAGGTAAGAGCCGATCTTAAGCTCATTGCATGTTTTAAGTAAGTTTTAAGTAGATCTATGGGATAGAATGCATGTTTAGGTTATGGTTATGCTTTTGGAGTTTATGGGTATAAATGTATGTTCATGAACAATGTGAGCTTCTTGATGTGTTGTAGATGGGGTTTATGATGGTTTGAGGCCCCTAGGAACATGTATGCTTGTGTTTGTGTGTTGTAGAATAGGTTTGATGCATGTTGGAAAGGTTTGGAGGCGAAATGTGCATAGGGAGCCAAGTTTCTGCCCTTTGGCAGAAACCAGGTTCGGCAGCCGAAGGACTTTCGGCCGCCGAACATGGCTGGGGAGGTAGCCTTTCGGCTGCCGAAGCTTGCCCCCGAAAGGGAGACTTTCGTCTCTGTCTGGCAGTTTCGGCCGCCGAAAGTGCCGCCGAACATGCATGAGTTTCGTCTCTGTCTGGGAGTTTCGGCCGCCGAAGGTGCCGCCGAACCTGCCTGACTTTCGGCTCTGGAGGGACTTTCGGCCGCCGAACCTGCCGCCGAAAGTGCCCTGTCCAGGCCTTCCTTGCATGTTTTTGTATGGTTGTTTCATGATGTTTTAGGGGGTTTTTGGGGAGTAGTTTATAGTTATGTTCATGTATGTTTGGTCCCTCATTTGAGTCCACCTGTGTAGGTTCGGACCCGAGGAACCGAGGACCCCAGCAGTGAGTTCAGCTGCTTCGGTGTTGTCAGAGTCAGCCAGAGGTGAGTGGAACTAAACTTAATCTTTTAAATTAAATGTTTTATCATGTTTCATGCATCATGATTATGCAATAGGATGATTGCATTAGTTTCCACGAATATGCCGCATTGCATCGATTGTTGTTGATGTGGGTGAATATTGGATGACCCAATTAGTCTATGACAGGAAGACCAGGACCCCATTCTACGGCCCGGCACTATGTAAGGAAAGACCAGGACCCCATTCTACGGCCTGGCACGGTTATGGGACTCGAAGACCAGGAGCCCAGAGGAGGCCCTGGGGAAATGGTAAGTAATGTATGTTATGACAGGAAGACCAGGACCCCATGCTATGGCCTGGCACAATGTTAGCTTGGACTAATTGGTGACAAGTTCACCCAACCCTTATGTGAATTGTCTGTGTTATGATGCATTTCATTGGAGCATAGTATTAATATGTTTTATAGTTCTACTCACTGGGCTTTTAGCTCACCCCTCTCCCTTTACCCCCAGGCTTGCAGGTACAGGATAGAGCAGGAGTCCGGATAGAGTAATGAAGTTTGAGTTATGTATTAGTTAGTGTGGACATGATAAATGATTTTGATGTAATGTAAAAGTACAGTTTAGATATGTGATGAGATGATGTTTATGGATGTTAGAGGTGTGCTTGACCATAGATTGTTGTATCCCTTTAATACATGATCGTAGAGATTTTTATGATGTTTATGTAAACCAACTCAGCATATGTTATGTCACCCATTGGGGGTACTGATGAGATCCCACTGAGGGATCAATGTTATGATTATGTTATAGTGCATGCACAGGTTGAGTTGGCATATGAATGGAAAGAAAAGTTTTAATTTTTTTGTATGTTGTTGATCATGTATGGGATTAAGCAGGTTCACAGGATGCATGTTAGGCTTGCTACGGGTCCCGGCGGCCTTAAGTCGATCCAGATCCTAGCGCTAGTAGCGGTCCGATTTTCGGGTCGTTACATGATCCACATCCATATCATCCCCCACATCCTCTGACATTCCTCCATGAACTGTTCCCCTTACTGATTTGCTTCTACCAAGATCCAAAGACCTTCTAGGGTCTCTTACTGCTCTTTCTCTGCTGGACCTACTTGACATTGCCCTAGGCAATGCAGGAGGACGGGCATCAGTGCCCTCGTCCTGGGGTGGTACTCCAGTCAATCGTGCAGATCGACGAGTTCCTCTCATCCTGTTTTCTAAAAAACAGCATACATCACATAGAACATTAGCATCAAATGGTTAATGTGCAAACACATGAACCCGCATCACATACATCACATATCAAAGCATAATATTAATGCACATGCATAAAATCATGGCATTTCACATCATCATTCAAGACACGACTCTTCATCCTATCCTAGTGGACATGATTTTCCTATTGTGCTTGACCTTCTAGAACATCTATGAGCCCAACACTCTAGGTCCGACCATATGAACCTAGGACTCTGATACCAATCTGTAACGACCCGAAAATCGGACCGCTACTGGCGCTAGGATCCAGATCGACTTAAGGCCGCCGGGACCCGTAGCAAGCCAAACATTCATCCTGTGAACCTGTTTAATCCCATACATGATCAACAACATACATAAAAATTTTGAACTTTTCTTTCCATTCAATCACCAAACTCAACCTGTGCATGCACTATTCACAAACATAAACATTGACCCCACCTTGGAGTCCTCATCAATGCTCCAATGGGGTGACATAACATAAATTGAGTTTGGTTTACAATAATCATCATTAAACATTAAGATCATGTACTAGAAAGGGATTAACATAATACTATGGTCAAGCACAACTCTAAACTTTCATAAGCATCATTACATAACATTTCTATATCATACTTTTACATTACATCATATCCATGTCCACATCTAGCTATTACGTAACACATGACTCTACTCCTGCTGACCTCCTGATCTACCCTGTACCTGCAAACCTGGGGGTTAAGGGAGAGGGGTGAGCTATAAAGCCCAGTGAGCAGAATAATTAAACATTCAATTTAAATTTCATGCTTTCATGAAATGCAACATATCACAAACAATCCACATCAAGGATGAACTTGTCACCAATAGCCCACTACTCATTCCAATAGTGCCAGGGGCGTAGACTGGGCCTCACTGGTCTTTCTCTTACATTACATTCATAACATAATATTCCAATATGCCAGGGGCGTAGAATGGGCCTCACTGGTCTTCCATACCGTATCACATCATATCATAACGTAGTGCGTGTAACAGCCCGCTTACCGGACCATCACCGGCACTAGGATCCAGATCGGCTTAAGGCCGCCGGGACCCGTAGTAAGCCTACTGTCAACTCTGTGTACCTGATAAATCCCATACAAGATCACAGTTAAACGTAAAACTGTCACGTACTCTCTCTATATTATTATTATTTTTTTTTTCTTTGCTTTTCTAACTGTTCCTTTCTTGAAACTTTTCTCATCAACTAAGCCTGGACTATGCATGCTCTGTCTGTATGCACTCGAAGAGTGATACCTGCTATGGTACCATACAGTAACTACAGAGATAGAAAGACTACCATGCACCAAGCCTAGCGTATCATAACAACATTATCTCAACCATAAAATGATCATGTGCAAAGGGATAAACATACACTTGGGCCAAGCACAATTCTATAACTCATAACTTGCTAATACATCATTTCTATACATTACATAAACTCTGTACTGTACATCATGTCCATTCCTCTATGCTATTACATATACTTTTACCCTTGCTTTCTCTTTCTCTTTCTCTTCTCTGAGGCCCTGAAAAATGGGGTTAGGGAGAGGGATGAGCTGCTAAAGCCCAGTGAGCGGAATCGATAAAACAAACACATTTAAAACATGCTATCATATGATGCATCACTGCACAAACATTTCACATCTCGGATTGGACATGACCCCAAAACTCCCTCTGTCGGTGCCCGGCCCCCAAAGGAGCTCACACAGGTCTTTCACTAACTACTCATGGTGCCCGACCCTATAAGGGCTCTCACAGGACTTATCCAAGTTAAATGCCCGGCCCCAAAGGAGCTCACACAGGACATATAATAATGACAGACTTATGGCTATTGGAGTCGCCTCGGTCCAATCCACATATACAAGTAATAATGCAATGCATCAACTTGGTGAATACTAATGCAAAGCATCCTACATAAACATGGCATTAATGATGCATGAATCATGCTAAAACATTCATTTACCTTTAAACAAAGTTTTGTTCCACTCACCTCTGTCACCTGCTGAGCAGTCTCTGTAACTCTAACTCTGTGGGCCTCCTTGGTTCCTCGGGTCCGCACCTACACAGGTGGACTCAAATGAGGACCAAACTTACTTAAACATAACTCTTAATATCGCCCCAAAACCCCTCTAAAACATCATAGGTATGCATGGAAAAATGGGCAAAAGAAAGCTGGACAGGGCACTTTCGGCGGCTGGTTCGGCGGCCGAAACCCCCCTCCAGAGACGAAACTCATGCATGTTCGGCGGCACCTTCGGCGGCCGAAAGTCTCGTCCAGAGACGAAACTCATGCACTTTCGGCGGCCGAACTCCCTCTTTCGGCGGCCGAAAGTCCCTTTCTTACCCGAAAGCCTAGCTTTCGGGGGCAAGGTTTGGCAGCCGAAACTGCCTCCACAAGGGGTTCGGCGGCCGAACCTTGCTTCGGCGACCGAACCTGGATTCTCCAGCAAGGCGAATCCGAGCACAACTCATGCTCTCAGCCTCCAAAATCCTATCAAACACCCATAACATGCATACCAACACTTCTCAACTAACCTATAACATATCTCATGCATATAGAGGCCTAAAACCTAGCTCAAGCCCCAAAAACAACAACAACACGCATATGCTCAACATATGCTCAAACTCATGCTTATACCCCAAAACATGCCATAAGCTCTCCAAAACTGCTTAAAACTTGCTTTAAACATAAAGGGAGGTGAGGATCCATGCTTACCTCTTGAAGAACTAGAGGATTGATGATCCAAGCTTGGAGATGGGGGAAAACTCAATCAAAATCTCCAAGTGCTCAACTTTGCTTCCTTTTGCTCAAATCTCTAAAACAAAGCTAAAAACATGTTAAAACATGCAAGATTTGAGGAAAACATGAGAAATCACACCAAGGAGAGCTGGAACCCACCTTTGACCCAAAAACAGAGTGTTTGACACTCAAGTCTCGGGCAAAGGGGCTTTTGTAGTGGCCAACCGACTCTTCCTTCGGCGGCCTAACGTGCATGCGAAACCATGCAACCTTCGGCGGCCGAACTTCACCTTCGGCGGCCGAACCTGGCTTTTGTCCCCTTGGCCTGTTCATTTCAACACTCAATTTTCTTAACTCAAAATCATGCAAACTTGATAAAAACATTTTAAAAACCTCTCTAATACCCTTAGGGCAAGCTCCGACATCCTCGAATCCCGGATTCCAACGGAAAATCCGCCGGAACGTAGGAATTCCAGTACCGGAGTCTAGCCGGGTATTACATTCTCCCCCCCTTAAGAACATTCGTCCCTGAATGTTCCTCTCTAACTCAACATACTAAAACATAACATAAAGCACATCAAGTACAAAAGAAGCTAGAACTCACCTTCAAAGAGATAGGGGTACTGTTGGAGCATAGACTCCCTCGTCTCCCAGGTGCACTCTTCTATATTATGGTGGTTCCAGAGGACTTTCACCATCGGGATCTCCTTGTTCCTTAGCTTTTTGATCTGGGTGTCAAGGATCCGTACTGGCTGCTCTACATAGGTGAGATCTCCTAGGATCTCCACATCTGGTTCGCTAAGAACTTTACTCGGATCTGACACAAATTTCCTTACCATAGAAACATGGAAGACCGGATGAATTATTTCCATAGAAGTAGGTAAATCTAGTTTATACGACACATTCCCGACCTTCTGTAATACCTCAAAAGGCCCGATGTACCGTGGAGCTAGCTTACCTTTCCTCCCAAAACGAACCACCCCTTTCATTGGTGACACCTTGAGTAAGACCAGATCCCCCTCCTCAAACTCTATGTGCTTCCTGCGAACGTCTGCATAGCTCTTCTGCCGACTAACAGCAGTCTTGAGTCTCTCTCTGATGATGGGCACCACTCTGTTGGTGATCTCTACTAACTCAGGCCCTGCTAGGGACCTTTCTCCAACCTCTTCCCAACAAACTGGTGACCTGCACTTCCTCCCATACAGAGCTTCATATGGAGCCATCCCTATGCTAGCATGATGACTATTGTTGTAGGCAAACTCCACTAAGGGTAGATGCTGCCTCCAAGAACCGCCAAAATCTAGCACACACATTCTGAGCATGTCTTCTATGGTATGGATGGTCCTCTCTGACTGTCCGTCAGTCTGTGGATGGAAAGCAGTGCTGAAGTCTAACCTTGTGCCCATAGCCTCCTGCAGACTTCGCCAAAACCTGGAGGTAAACTGGGGTCCTCTATCAGACACTATAGAAACAGGAGCCCCATGCAACCTCACAACTTCCTCAAGATACACCTGCGCTAGCTTGTCCACAGAGTAGCCACTCCTGACAGGAATGAAGTGAGCAGATTTAGTCAGTCTATCCACAATCACCCATATGGAGTCTAGTCTGTTGGACGTTACCAGTAACCCCACTACAAAATCCATCGCTATGTTCTCCCATTTCCATTCTGGAATCGGCAGTGGGTTAAGCATTCCAGCTGGTTTCTGGTGCTCTAGCTTCACCCTTTGACATATCTCGCAGGCTGACACAAACTGTGCCACTTCTCTCTTCATTGCTGGCCACCAATACACTTTCTTCAGATCTTGATACATCTTGGTGGCTCCAGGGTGAATGCTATATCTCGCATTATGAGCTTCCCTCATAATGTCTCCTTTCAAACTGATGTCATCTGGTACACATAATCTATGCCCGTATCGGAGAATCCCTTGGTCGTCGAATCTGAACTCTTCGCTCTTGCCTGACTGAACAGTCCTGGCAATCTTGACCAACATTGGATCCTCATGTTGTTTCTGAGCCACCTGTTCCAGAAACACGGGTGTAACTCTCATCTGTGCAATCAACGCACCTGTACCAGTTAACTCTAACTGTAGCCCTTCCTCAACTAACCTGTAGAAGTCCTTCACTACCGGCCTCCTCTCTGCTATAATGTGAGATAAACTGCCTAGTGATTTCCGGCTTAAGGCATCGGCTACAACATTTGCCTTTCCCGGATGATACTGGATCCTGCAATCATAATCACTAAGCAATTCCACCCACCGTCTCTGCCTCAAGTTTAACTCTCTCTGACTCAGGATGTGCTGTAGGCTCTTATGATCTGTAAAGATCTCACATTTCACCCCATAGAGGTAATGCCTCCACATCTTGAGTGCAAAGATAACAGCTGCCATCTCAAGATCGTGTGTTGGATAGTTCAGCTCGTGCTTCTTCAGCTGTCTAGAAGCATAAGCTATTACTTTGTCATTCTGCATTAACACACAACCTAATCCCACTCGGGATGCATCACAGAACACTGTGAAGTCCTCACCACTAATAGGCAGAGCTAACACCGGTGCTGAAGTTAATCTTCTCTTTAACTCTTCGAAACTCTCTTCACATTGGTCAGACCATGTGAATCTCTAGTTCTTTCTAGTTAATCTGGTCATAGGAGCCGCTATCTTGGAGAAGTCCTGAACGAACCTCCTGTAGTAGCCTGCTAAACCCAAGAAACTCTTGACCTCAGTCACTGTGGTGGGTCTAGGCCAGTTGGCTACAGCTTCTATCTTTTTGGGGTCTACTGCTATACCTTGATCTGACACTACATGCCCCAAGAATGAAATGCTCCTTAGCCAGAACTCACACTTGGAGAACTTGGCATACAAGCCACGCTCTCTCAAGGTCTGCAGAACTATCCTCAGATGATGGGCATGCTCTTCTGCATTCCTGGAATACACCAAGATATCATCTATAAAGACAATAACAAAGTGATCCAGATACTCTCTGAAAACTCTGTTCATGAGATCCATGAATGCTGCAGGGGCGTTAGTCAACCCGAACGGCATCACTAAGAACTCATAATGCCCATATCTGGTTCTGAAAGCTGTCTTAGGTACATCCTCTTCCCTAATTCTCAACTGATGATAGCCCGATCTCAGATCTATCTTCGAGAAACAACCTGCTCCTGCTAGCTGGTCGAATAGATCATCGATCCTGGGTAGAGGATACTTATTCTTGGTAGTGACTTTGTTCAACTGCCTGTAGTCGATACAAAGTCTAAGGGATCCATCCTTCTTTCTGACAAACAACACTGGAGCACCCCAGGGTGAGGTACTGGGACGGATGAAACCCTTATCTACCAACTCCTGTAACTGCTCTTTCAACTCCTTAAGCTCTGCTGGTGCCATCCTGTAGGGAGGAATAGAGATCGGTCTGGTACCAGGCATTAACTCTATCTCGAACTCTATTTCCTTATCAGGTGGTAGTCCTGGAAGCTCATCTGGAAACACATCTGGGAACTCTCTGACTACGGGCACTGAACTGGGGTCCCTAACCTGACTGTCTAGCTCTCTCACATGAGCTAGATACCCCTGACATCCCCTCCTGAGCAACCTACGAGCCTGTAGGGCTGATATCAGACCTCTAGGCGTGCCCCTCCTGTCTCCTCTGAAGACAAACTCAGATCCATCCTCATCTCTGAACTTAACTACCTTGTCTCTACATTCCAAGGTAGCACCATATGCAGATAGCCAATCCATCCCTAGAATGATCTCAAAATCTGTCAACTCTAGAACCACAAGGTCAGCTGGAAGGCATCTACCCGCTATAAACACTGGACTATGTCGACAGACTGTCTCTGCCAACGATGGATCACACTTAGGGCCACTGACCCATAGGGGACACTCTAACCCAGACGTCATCAAACCCACTCTCTCTATGGCTCTGGGAGCAACAAAGGAATGCGAAGCACCAGGGTCTAACAAAGCATACACCTCAGAACACCCAATGAGAAGATTACCTGACACCACGGTGTTAGAAGTGTTTGCCTCCTGCTGTGTCATCGTGAAAATCCGCGCCGGAGCTGACGGACCTCCACCTCGGGGACCTGCAGATGAAGAGGCTGACCCTCTCCCTCTGCCTCTGCCCTGCGTCATAACTGAAGCTGGTGGCTGTGGCATGCTAGCTGGAGCTATCTGCTGGGATGGTGCCGTGAAAGATGCCTGAGGGCACTCACGAGCCATGTGTCCCTCCTGGCCACACCTATAACATCCTGTCATCCCCAAACGACAAACTCCTCTGTGCGCCTTACCGCACCTTCCACACACTGGAACCTCTGAGCCTGAACTCATGCCACTGCCTAATCCCAGACCTGCTTTAATCTTATTCCAGAACTTATTCTTCCTCGACTTCTGAGTGGAACCACTCCACTTCTTACCACTGGAAGCTGCTGCACCTTGTGAAGAGGGATCTGATTTACCCCTACCTGGGGTCTTTGAATCAGAAGACTGTGCCGGCTGCTGTTTTACTGTACCCTGTATAATGGCACTAGCCTCCATTCTCCGTGCTAAATCCACCACGGTGTGGAAACTCTCCCTCTCGGCTGCATGGATCAAGGAGGAATACCTGGAATGCAGTTTCATAGCATACCTCCTGGCCTTTTTCTGTTCAGTATCATAGGCCTGTCCTGCATACCGCAGCAACTCCATAAACCTGTCAGTAAACTCATCAATACTCATATCCTCTGTCTGCTTGAGCTGCTCAAACTCTATCATCTTTAGCTCTTTCGAGCTATCTGGGAACGCCCATCCGGTAAACTCATTAGCAAACTCCTCCCAAGACATGTTATCCAACCTCGGGTCCATATAGACGCTAAACCATTCTTTTGCCTTCTTACCTTTTAAAGTGAACCCTGCCATCTGAATGGCTCTGGTATCATCTGCCCCTAGCTCATCTGCTATCATCTTGACTGCTTTAATGTACTCAAATGGATCATCTCCTGATTGGTACTTAGGAGCATCTAACTTTAGGTAATCAGTCATCTTTACCTTACGCCTCTCAGATGGGCCAGGTTGAGGTGTTTGGATAACTGGGGCTTCTGGTTCTACCACTGGTGGTGGTGGTGGGGCAAAACTCTCTGGTGTAGGATATGCTGGACTGGGGGAAAAAGGTGAGGGTGGATACATGGGATATGGTGGATATGGGGGGTAATACGGTGGATAAGGCATATATGTGGGATATGGGTGAAAACTAGGATACTCCGATGTGCCTCCCATCGAATATCCTGGGCCCGGTGGGTAGGGCTGATAGTGGGGTGGATAACCATACCCCGAGGCCTGACCGCCTCCCTGTGATGATCCCACATCCTCCTCTGTCATGCCAACACCTAACCCTCCATCCTTCTGGGATCCACTTCCATCTCTTCCCTTGTATCACTAGATCTTCTTCTCTGTTCTGTTTCCCTCCTGCCTTCATCAAACGACCTTCTAGGGTCCCTTGATGATCTTTCTCTGCCTGCCCTTTAGGACATAGCTCTTGGCAAAGCAGGGGGACGCCCTTCCATACCCTCATTCTCGGGCGGAGCTCCAGTCAATCTAGCTGATCGACGGGTTCCTCTCATCTTAGCTTCTGAAAACATAACATAAACTTTAGCATCATATGATCCATGTAAACACATGAACCCTCAACTTATAGCATAGCATAAAATGCACATGCATAAAATCATGGCATTACACAGCATCAAGACAGGACTCAACATCCTATCCTAGTGGACATGATCTTCCTATTGTGCTTGCCCTCTAAGACAACCTCTTTCCGATGTGAGATCTCTCTAATCCCTGAGCATCTTAGCTCAGCACACCGTACTCTAGAGGCCCTATGCTCTGATACCAATCTGTAACAGCCCGCTTACCGGACCATCACCGGCACTAGGATCCAGATCGGCTTAAGGCCGCCGGGACCCGTAGTAAGCCTACTGTCAACTCTGTGTACCTGATAAATCCCATACAAGATCACAGTTAAACGTAAAACTGTCACGTACTCTCTCTATATTATTATTATTTTTTTTTTTCTTTGCTTTTCTAACTGTTCCTTTCTTGAAACTTTTCTCATCAACTAAGCCTGGACTATGCATGCTCTGTCTGTATGCACTCGAAGAGTGATACCTGCTATGGTACCATACAGTAACTACAGAGATAGAAAGACTACCATGCACCAAGCCTAGCGTATCATAACAACATTATCTCAACCATAAAATGATCATGTGCAAAGGGATAAACATACACTTGGGCCAAGCACAATTCTATAACTCATAACTTGCTAATACATCATTTCTATACATTACATAAACTCTGTACTGTACATCATGTCCATTCCTCTATGCTATTACATATACTTTTACCCTTGCTTTCTCTTTCTCTTTCTCTTCTCTGAGGCCCTGAAAAATGGGGTTAGGGAGAGGGATGAGCTGCTAAAGCCCAGTGAGCGGAATCGATAAAACAAACACATTTAAAACATGCTATCATATGATGCATCACTGCACAAACATTTCACATCTCGGATTGGACATGACCCCAAAACTCCCTCTGTCGGTGCCCGGCCCCCAAAGGAGCTCACACAGGTCTTTCACTAACTACTCATGGTGCCCGACCCTATAAGGGCTCTCACAGGACTTATCCAAGTTAAATGCCCGGCCCCAAAGGAGCTCACACAGGACATATAATAATGACAGACTTATGGCTATTGGAGTCGCCTCGGTCCAATCCACATATACAAGTAATAATGCAATGCATCAACTTGGTGAATACTAATGCAAAGCATCCTACATAAACATGGCATTAATGATGCATGAATCATGCTAAAACATTCATTTACCTTTAAACAAAGTTTTGTTCCACTCACCTCTGTCACCTGCTGAGCAGTCTCTGTAACTCTAACTCTGTGGGCCTCCTTGGTTCCTCGGGTCCGCACCTACACAGGTGGACTCAAATGAGGACCAAACTTACTTAAACATAACTCTTAATATCACCCCAAAACCCCTCTAAAACATCATAGGTATGCATGGAAAAATGGGCAAAAGAAAGCTGGACAGGGCACTTTCGGCGGCTGGTTCGGCGGCCGAAACCCCCCTCCAGAGACGAAACTCATGCATGTTCGGCGGCACCTTCGGCGGCCGAAAGTCTCGTCCAGAGACGAAACTCATGCACTTTCGGCGGCCGAACTCCCTCTTTCGGCGGCCGAAAGTCCCTTTCTTACCCGAAAGCCTAGCTTTCGGGGGCAAGGTTTGGCAGCCGAAACTGCCTCCACAAGGGGTTCGGCGGCCGAACCTTGCTTCGGCGACCGAACCTGGATTCTCCAGCAAGGCGAATCCGAGCACAACTCATGCTCTCAGCCTCCAAAATCCTATCAAACACCCATAACATGCATACCAACACTTCTCAACTAACCTATAACATATCTCATGCATATAGAGGCCTAAAACCTAGCTCAAGCCCCAAAAACAACAACAACACGCATATGCTCAACATATGCTCAAACTCATGCTTATACCCCAAAACATGCCATAAGCTCTCCAAAACTGCTTAAAACTTGCTTTAAACATAAAGGGAGGTGAGGATCCAAGCTTACCTCTTGAAGAACTAGAGGATTGATGATCCAAGCTTGGAGATGGGGGAAAACTCAATCAAAATCTCCAAGTGCTCAACTTTGCTTCCTTTTGCTCAAATCTCTAAAACAAAGCTAAAAACATGTTAAAACATGCAAGATTTGAGGAAAACATGAGAAATCACACCAAGGAGAGCTGGAACCCACCTTTGACCCAAAAACAGAGTGTTTGACACTCAAGTCTCGGGCAAAGGGGCTTTTGTAGTGGCCAACCGACTCTTCCTTCGGCGGCCTAACGTGCATGCGAAACCATGCAACCTTCGGCGGCCGAACTTCACCTTCGGCGGCCGAACCTGGCTTTTGTCCCCTTGGCCTGTTCATTTCAACACTCAATTTTCTTAACTCAAAATCATGCAAACTTGATAAAAACATTTTAAAAACCTCTCTAATACCCTTAGGGCAAGCTCCGACATCCTCGAATCCCGGATTCCAACGGAAAATCCGCCGGAACGTAGGAATTCCAGTACCGGAGTCTAGCCGGGTATTACAGTGCGGCTAAAGGATCATCCAACATTCACCCACATCAACAACATATTATGCAATGCAATATATTCGTGAATTCTAATGCAAGCACCCTAATATATCTCATGGCATTCATGATGCGTGTATCATGCTCAGAATTTATTTATTTACTTTGAAACGAAATAAGATATTCCACTCACCTCTGGCTGAAGCTCTAACAGACTCAGAAGCAGCTGAACTCACTGCTGGGGTCCTCGGTTCCTCGGGTCCGAACCTACACAGGTGGACTCAAATGAGGGACCTAACATACATAAACATGACTCTAAAATACTCCCCAAAAACCCCCTAAAACACCTTAAAACAATCACATAAATCATGCAGAGGAGGGCTGAACAGGGCACTTTTGGCGGCAGGTTCGGCGGCCGAAAAGCCCTCCAGAGCCGAAAGTCATGCACCTTCGGCGGCCAAAGGTTCCCTCCAGAGATGAAACTCATGCATGTTCGGCGGCCAAAACTCCCTTCCAGAGCCGAAAGTCCACTTTCGGGGGCAGAGTTCGACAGCCGATACATGCTACCAAAGGCAGGTTCGGCGGCCGAAAGAGCCTTCGGCTGCTGAACCTGAGTTCTTCCCAAAAGGGCAGAAACTCAGCTCAACATGCATAAACGCCTCCCAACTCATTCAATCATGCATTTTCTTATTCTACAACATGCATACTCAAGCATACAAGCTCCATAGGGGCTTCAAGCTATCCTAAACCCCATCTACAACACATCAAACATGCATATCCAACATACATTGTTCATAAACGCACAGTAAACCCATAAACTCCACATAAACCTACATATGCATTTCTACTCTAAGAAACTTCATAAAACTTACTTAAAATATTAAAGGAACTATGGATCTACTCTTACCTCTTGAAGAACGAGAGGAGAGACGATCCAACTTGGAGATGGGAGAGATCTCAACTCTTTGGTCTCCAAGCTTCCAAAACTCACTCTTTTGTTCAAATATCTTCAAATCAACATAAAGCTTGTTAAAACATGAAAGATCGACGGAAAAACATCTAAAATGAACCATGGGAGAGCAAGAACTCACCGTGGCCGAAAATGGGGAGAAAACTCGCCCATTTTGGCCATGGAGCTCTTATATAGGGGCTGGCAGACCACCTTTCGATAGTCTAAAGTGCCTCCAAAACTCATGCAAGTTCGGCGGCCGAACATGAGGTTCGGCAGCCGAACCTTTGAAACTTTCGGAAGCCTAACTTGCCCCCCTAAACCATCCTACGTTCAGCGGCCGAACCTAGAAATGTCTCCTTGGTCTTTTTCATTTAAAACTCAATTTCTTTTTTGCTTAAAACCATAAGATACATTAAAACATTTTATAAAAACATGATTTTACCCTTCTAGAGATTTTCGACATCCGAGATTCCACCGAACGGTAGGAATTCCGATACCGGAGTCTAGCCGGGTATTACACAGGGCTACCCATTCTATGCCCCTGACATTTATGAATATGTTATGTTATGTTTAAAAGGAAGTCCTGAGGAGCTCCGTCGAGGGTCGGGCATTTATTTGAAATATGTAGGGGGTTATTGGTGACAAGTTCATCCTTGATGTGTATTGTTTGTGTTGTGATACATTTCATGAGAGCATATATTTATTAAACTGTTTTTATGTTCTGCTCACTAGGCTCTTGTAGCTTATCCCTTTCCCCTAACCCCAGGTTTGCAGGATCAGAGATAGAGCGGGAAGTCGGCATAGTAGCTGGTGTAGCTTATGTAATAGTATAGGGTGGACATGTAATTTCTTTTATGGATTAGAAATGTGCTTGACCCTAGTATATATTTTGTAATCCCTGTTTATCATGATCTTTATGTAAAATTTTTAAATGATAAGTTATGTTGATCCAAGCTTGAGGCATGTGATGTTTATTATACTAGAGCATTTGATGAGGGCTCTAGTGTGGATTTTATATGTACAGTTTATGATGCATGCACAGGTCGAGCTTGGTATATGAAAAGTTTAAATTTTTATGCAAATGTATTGTAACAGCCCGAAAACCGAACTGCCACCGGCACTAGGATCCAGATCGACTTAAGGTCGCCGGGACCCGTAGTAAGCCTGCTATCCTGACTGTGACCCTGTGACATCCCATACATGATCATATATTTTCTGTAAAAACATAAAACTTTTCTTCATTCCAAGGCTTAACCTGTGCATGCACTATCTCTGTTCTCTACCAATCCCTACTAGAGCTCCTCATTGCTCTAGGCGGATAAAACTCATAATGTTAAGCCTGGTTTTCTCATAAACATACAACAAGATGTAAACATAAACTGATCATGTGAAAACACAAAAAGGGATTACAACTCTTAGGAATACCCGGCTCGAGTCCGGCCTCGGAATTCCTGTAGTTCGGTGGAATCTCGAGTGTCGGAACCCTCGAGAAGGGTAAGACATATGTTCTTAGGTGTGTTTGAAGAGTTTTGAATGTTTTCACGGGTTAAAGGAATTGAGTTTTGAAAGAAAAGCAACAAGGGAGAAATGCAAAGGTTCGGCCGCCGAAGGTCACTTTCGGCCGCCGAACATTGCATGGTTTCGGATTCACGTTCGGCTGCCGAAGGTGGTCTGGCCAGCCACCTATTTAAGGGCCAAAGGTCGGTGGAAGGAGGTTATTTCTCCTCCACTTGCAGCCAGAGGTGAGTTCCAGCCTCTCTCACGTTGACTTTCATGGTTTTCATGTTTTTCACCAAATCTTTCAAGGGTTTTAAGAGTTTTGGTGTGTGTTGAAGGTTTTGAGCAAAACTAGCAAGGTTGGAAGTTTGGAGCTTTGGAAGAGGTTTTCTTCATATCTCCCATGTATGATCATGTATGGGATTTTATCAGGTACACAGAATGTATAGTAGGCTTGCTACGGGTTCCGGCGACCTTAAGTCGATCTGAATCCTAGCGCCGGTAGCGGTCCGGTTTCTGGGTTGTTATAGGAACTCAGCAATCTGACATCAAAAATCACATCTAAGGCATACTTATGCTAACATAGAAAAAGACCTTCTGCGTGCGGGCTACCTCAAGCCTAAGAAGAATTTCAATTTTTCTAAGTCTTTCATGTGGAAACAGCGGCTGGAGTACTCCTTGAATTTCTGAACAACGAAAATATCATTTCCTGCGATAACTAGATCATCAACATAAATAAGGACAATAAAATGAATCGATCTAACGTGAAGAATGAACAAGGAGTAATCTGACTATGATTGTTGAAATCCATAGGCTCGTAAAGAAGCAGCCAGCTTTGCAAATCAATATCGAGGTGCTTGATGCAAACCATATAGAGACTTACGGAGGTGACAGACTTTGCTAGAGGAGGAAGAGCCAAAGCCGAGTGGCATCTTCATATAGACTTCTTTCTGTAAATCTCTATGTAAGAATGCATTATGGATGTCCATTTGATGTAATTCTCGATTCTTGGCAAATGCGGCTACAAGAAGAGTACGCACAATATCCATTTTTGCTATGGATGCAAAGGTGTCTTGATAATAGAGCCCTTCAACTTGTTTATTCTCCAAGATAACCAATTGTGCCTTGTATCATTCAATACTCCCATCAAAATTATACTTGATTTCGTACACCCACTTTCTGCCAATTACTCTCTTCCCAGGAGGTAAAGCTTCAACTGTCCATGTACCATTTTCCTCCAAAGCTCAAATTTTCGTGCGCATGGCCTCTCTCCATCGAGCATCTTGAAAAGCTTCAATATAAGAGTTGGATTCATGTTCTGCAGTAATAACTCCCAAGAAATACCTATGTTGTGCAGAGAATTTATCATAACTCATATAATGTGTTATAGGATAAGGAGTACCTGAAGAAGAATCTGATTGAGAGGATGAGAATGGCGAGAGGCTTACGCAATCACATAATCTTTTAAGCGAATTAAAACTTGCTTGGTTCGTTGTCCCCTTCCTAACTGCTCAAGAGCTACATCACTCCTTCTGACCTCTTTATTGCATCCCCTTCCTAACTGCTTAGGAGCTACATCACTCCTTCCGACCTTTTCATTACATATGGAAACATCGTCTTTCACATTAAGGTTAGTATATGAACTGCCCAGGTTGCCGGGCGACTCCTTTCCCACATCAGTATGTGAGTCATCAACTGCATACCCTAAGTCCATACCTCGCGCATCAGTGGTCATATTATCAATGCTCTTGACAAATAGAAATTCTATTTCGGCAAACATAACATCTCTTGATACAAAGTACTCTTAAATATCCAAATCATACAACTTCCAACCTTTCCATCCAAAAGGATACCCAATAAATATACATCAACGACTTTTACTAACAAATTTGTCTTTATCCCATTGCAGATTATGGGCATAATACAAGCAACTATAAACTCGGTGATTGTAAGGATGAGCTTGTCAGAAGAGAATCTCATATGGTGTTTTGCATGCAACAGCTTAGATGGAGTTATGTTAATATCTAGCGATTAGTATATAGTCACCCTAAAATTTTATAGGCAAGTTTGCTTGTAAATGCAAGGCCCTTGCCACATTTAAAATATGTTGATGCTTTATTATTACTAGAAAAGAAAACCTCTCTTAGTTGTTTTTTGCTTATAAACTTCACAAGTTTTATTAGTTTGTCTATCCAATCTATCAGTTCCTGGAATCAAGTGTATCAACTTAAATGACGAATGCCCCATTCTTTTATGCCAAAGCTCAAAAGTTCCTCAAGTACTCAATTTGCAAACATGAACTGAAGTGACTCCCTTGAGAAAGTAAAGCCCTTCTCATTGCTCACCCACTCTTATTAGAATCCTTAAATTTGGGTCCTATATAACACATATTTTATTAGTGAGTTGAATAACCAAATTTGAATCATTAAGAAGCTGAGAGATAGAAATCAAATTGCATTTCAAATTTGGAACAAAAAGAACTTGTCGTAATTTTAAATTTCCACCAAGCAACATGGTTCCTTCTTTGACTGCTATGGTTTTCTTCTCATTAGGCAATCTGACGGAGCATGATGCAATGTCATGTAAGTCACTTAAAAAAGTCGTAGTTCTTGCCATATGATGGGAAGCTCATGTATCAATAATCCAAGAAAAATTTCTTTGGTTACCTGTTAACCTCTCATTAGTATTCTGGTGAGAGTCTAACATGTCTAGCAAAGCAGCCCATTGCTCGTCATTGAGTCCATTCAATCCCTTTCGATCTGCATCCATCATTGCTTCTCATCCAGTATCAACTGCAGTTGCATGAGCATGGACATTACCTCCTTTATTACGTCTTCCTCTAGTTTCACGCTTTTGAATACAACCATACACACCTAAGTTACCACGAGACTAAGTACTCCACTATTCTGGGTAGCCTATTAACTGAAAATAACTTTCGGTGTTATGACCTTCTCGATTGTAATGAGAGCAAACAGAAATTTAATTTTTATCCTTCCCTGAATTTCAACCATTGGCCTGAATTGTGAAGCTCATGGGATTGTCCCGTTCATTTTTGCTTCTCGTCACAATTCTTACTCGCTCTTATTGAACCACCATAGCATAAGCACGATTCAAATTAAGAAAATGGTCAGTGCTCAAGACATGGGGCTGCACAGTACCATAACTTTCTTCATCCAAGCCCATCAGAAATCGATGAACTCTTTCTTCTTCACTCTTTCGCTCCATTTTAATGGTAAGATTGCATTTGCAGCCTACACGTGTACACATTGGTATATGATCATAATTATTAATCTCATTTCACAAGGTTTTTGAGTTTATCAAAATAGGACATAATGTATTGATCATCCTACCTACAATTTACTAGGTCAGATTTCAATTACTGCGTTCGTGGTCTATTTCAAATTGAGAATCTCTACTTAATATCTTCCCACAAATTCTTCACCCTTTCAGCACGAAAAAATAATCGATCAAAGTGTTGGTTCAATAGTATTAAACACTTAGGAAATCAACATAAAGTTAACCATCCACCAATCTTTGAGTTTCGGTGCATCGTCCTTTGGTTGTTTGACGGATCCATCGATAAAACCGTATTTCTTTTTGGCTCTCAATGCAGTCTACATGACTCTTGCCCATTTTTCGTAGTTTTCTCCTTTTAACTGCACTTTGATAATCAAATTATCCGGATTGTCATTAGAATTTAGTGTTTAAGGATTGAAATAATTTTTCATTGTTTCTGAATTCTCTCCGTATTTCTTTTCAACCTCCATGACTTTGATACCATGTGAAGACGGAGAATCACACAATTTGGGAATGAAAATTCTTGTCTTTTCATTAATAGAAATGTGATAATATATACACTAGGTTCATCCCTATTTAGGAAAATCTAAGAATGCAAAACTTTTTAACAGTACAAGCGAAATTTTCTAAAACGTACAAACTAAACTTTCTATACTACAAAGAAGAAAAGAAAAGAGATTTATATACAAATCAAGCCTTAAACCATGATAGGTCGACCGATCATCAAGATATTAAATATGTCGGTACAGATTGTTAAGATGTCAAACAGATTGATACAGATCGATAGATCGTCAAGATATCAAACAGGTCAGTACAGATTGACAGGTCATTAAAATATTAGACAAATTGATATATGCAGATCATCAAAATATCAAACAAGTCGATAAATTATTAAGAGGTCGAATTTTTAAAAAGCCGATGAATCAAAACATCTGATCAATAAGTCCCTTTCAATAATTTATTCTATTTTTTCTTTATTTTACTTTCATTCTATTTTTTTTTCTTATCATATTTGATAGTATTTAAAGTTCATACAAAACATTTTATCCAAGAAAACCCAAGATCAAGAGGGATGACTTTCCACTCGACTAAAAGGCGGTTGGCTTCCCTTTCCGTGTCTCTTTTATTACAACATCTTGCCACTATTGCCATTTGCCTCTCCCCAGAGAAGATATTTATATTCTTTCCGATGCATAAAACAGGCTTAATTTTGTTTTTTTTTAATATAATTTTAAAAATATTTTTAATATAATGAACATAATAATATATTGTTGACTTATATTGATCTTTTTTTTTCTTTGATAGCCCTTTATTTATTGGGGGGAAAATAGGAGCAAACGCTCAAGATAACACTTGAACAAATGCGAGCTACAAAAGACTAGCCCAAGCCTCACGAAAACTAACAGAGAAATCCAACGCCGATATAACCGTCACGAAGGGGCAAAATTAAAGACGACGATGATGAAGTTTCTTGACCCGATTAGCAAACCAACCGCATCTTCTCTCTCTACGACTCTACCTTCAAACTTTCCATCTTTGGTTATACGTTACCGCATTTCATCTCTTCTCTCCTTCGTGTCCCCTTTTGCTCTTGTCCACGTTTCCTCAATGGCTTCCTTCTCACTTTTCCTTCTTATAAGACGACACGAATCTTTGCTTCCATCTCTACCACCCATATATTCCTCTATGTCTTTAACTTTTAAACCCCAATTCATTATTTCTTGATACAAGTTATACGTATTGAAATTTTAGTAGAGATGAGGCTCTCTGTGTATGTATTGCAGGCGAAGGACTTGCTTGTGAGCGACTCGTTTGTTAAGCTACAAGTAGGAAATCACAAGTCCAAGACTAGAATATTGAAAAACAACACCAACCCAGTTTGGAATGAAGAGTTTACTTTCAGGGTCCATAATACTGATGAAGACTTGCTTGTGACTCTTTTTAGTCATAATGATGATTTTGGGTTGTTCGGTGGCTCTGGAGATTTGGTGGGTTGGGCAAGCATTCCGGTCTGGTCGGTTTTAGCAGAACATAATCAAACCTTGCCTCCCACTTGGTTACCTCTTGAAAAGCCCCAAACTGGCAAGTTTATCAATATGGAATGTGGTTAGTGTCTCTGTCTCTTTATATAGCTGGCTCATAAGATTCTTTATTGAAATTGAAATAGAATTGGGTTTGTGTTTTCCTTTAGTTTTGGATTTAGCTCTTTGACATATTATGGACTGAATACTGACAATTTAGATAGAACAATCCATTTGATTGCATGATACTGCATTTTCTGTTTTGGTTTTTAGTGCTGCCACTGATGTACTAAATAATGAATTCTTAATCTTTTATAACAAGAGAGTTCCCTTGTGGAAACTGTAAATTTGAGAGTTAATTTATGACAGAAGTACTTTGTTATAGCATTAAAACTGAAGGAGTGTTTTCCCTTTGCACAGGATTGCAAGTGACTGTTTTCTTTATTTACACTGGGACTCGGTTGTTTATCTCTGAGCAAAGTTAACTCCCAACCAATTGAATTGCGTTGTTAATTTAATGATTCCCTTCTCGCGGCTGATTCCCCCCCCCCCCCCCTCCTTTTTTATTTACTCTAAATTTGCAACGAAATGGAATATTATAACAACTTTTGATTGGATCCCTTGCAAGTTTCAGACTTTTATTGATTGTCCTCAACTTGGGGAAGCCAAACAATTTCAAATGACTACTTGTTTTCTAGTCGAGTTTGAGGATCATGATTGCTTCTCAACACAAACAATACCGGTTGCAGGTCAGATGACATGCTTGTGCAGGTTTACAGTTTGTTCATTTAAAAGAACTCGCCAAATATGGGTTCTGGTGGCCTACATTATTAGTATTTTGAATCTCATAATCTGCTTTTTTAAATTTTTTTTTATATAAGCGGAACGCAGCCTTTACGGGTGGTACATACTACTTAAATAGTCATGGAAACTTCTAAATTATAATATATTGGTCTTTGTGTTCAGGGAAAATCCTCCTCTCTTTATCTCTTAATGGAAAAGCCCATGGCTCTTCTGTCAGTCATTTTCTTTCTTCAAATTCAAGTGCTAAGAATGAGGGACATAAAGATAAAGAGGGTCTACTTTTGTCTTCTCATGGTATGTATTGCTCCAAAGCTCCATGCCTAAAGAAGGCAGAAGGGAAGAAACTAATAAAGACCATTGCAAATTGTTTGGAGAGAGTTTTCAATAAGAATGAGGAAGTCTCAAGAGTTGATAATTCTTCAGATTCGGCCACTGCATCATCTGATTATGAGGACTGTGTGGAGGAACATTCATATAGCTGCAGCTTTGAAGAAGCTATGGAGATAATGAAATCAAGTGACAGCAAACAAGAAATGCCAGAAAACCTCCTTGGAGGAATTCTTCTTGATCAGATTTATGAGATAGCCCCGTATGATCTCAATAAGTTTCTTTTTGCACCGGGTTCTCAGTTTAGGAAGGACTTAGCAGAATTGCAGGGTACAACAGATGTAGAAGAGGAGTCCTGGTCTTGGAAATCAGGTAATATGTCTCATCTAGCACGGACTGTTACCTACACAAGAGCTGCAACAAAGTTAGTTAAGGCTGTTGAAGCCACTGAGGAGCAGACCTATATGAGAGCAGATGGACGGGAATTTGCTGTTTTGGTAAATGTTAGCACACCAGATGTTCCATATGGAAGAACATTCGATGTTGAATTGTTATACAAGATAGTGCCTGGATTTGAACTATCTTCAGGAGAAGAATCATCCCACCTCATAATATCATGGGGCATTGACTTCCATCAAAGTACCATGATGAAAGGTATGATTGAAGGAGGAGTAAGACAGGGATTGAAGGAGAGTTTTGATCAGTTTTCCGACTTGTTGGCTAAACATTTTAAGATGGTGGAATCGACAGATTCGTTAAAGAAGGACCAGGTGCTGACAACTTTGGAAGCAGAACATCAGTCGGACTGGGATTTGGCTTACGAGTACTTCTGGAATTTTACTGTTGTTTCCTCAATTTTTATGGTCTTCTATATCATCCTGCATATTGTATTATGCGAACCAAGCCAAGCCCAAGGTTTAGAATTTAGTGGACTTGATTTGCCAGACAGTTTTGGACAGCTTATCACTTGTGCAGTTTTAGTCATTCAATTGGAAAGAGTATATAACATGGCTTCACATTTCATACAAGCTAGGATTCAAAGAGGTCAACATCTTATATTATTTTGCTTATATCTAAGTTCAAAATTCTAAGAGGAACTTGAAATTTTTTCACTGGTGTAACTCCAATCCAGTACTCATTTAACTTTCAACAGGTAGTGATCATGGAATTAAAGCCCAAGGTAACGGATGGATTCTTACTGTGGCATTAATTGAAGGGACCAATTTGGCATCCTTGGACTCAACAGGGTTTTCAGATCCCTATGTGGTGTTCACTTGTAATGGTAAAACAAGAACAAGCTCTGTTAAGCTCCAAACTAGCAATCCCCAGTGGAATGGTGAGGCATTTATCTTCTTGTATATTTTGATTCATATTTTACACTGTTTATTGGTTAAACCATTTTGGAATTATAATTCAGACATACTCGAGTTTGATGCTATGGAAGAGCCACCTTCAGTTCTAGATTTGGAAGTTTTTGATTTTGATGGTCCATTTGACCAGGCCACCTCACTTGGCCATGCTGAGATCAATTTTTTGAAGTGCACGTCTACTGAACTGGCAGATATGTGGGTGTCCCTTGAAGGAAAGCTTGCTCAGTCTTCTCAGTCAAAGTTACACTTGAGAATCTTTTTAGACAACAACAAAGGTGTTGAAACAATTAAAGAGTACTTAACAAAGATGGAAAAGGAAGTTGGTAAGAAGGTAAAATTTAGTTACTATCCATATGCGTCAACTCATTTATCCACTCATTTATCCAGAGAAGTGGGCCCTTTTTATATCTCTCTTCCTGTATTGCACCTTGTGAATGTTAGAATCCCGCCACTGAAACCTGCATTTGTTTTTCCTTTTAAATTTCTATGACAAAGTGTTGATCTCATTCAATTTGGGGCACTGTGGCAGTTGAATTTACGATCACCTCACAGGAATTCTACGTTCCAGAAACTGTTTGGGTTACCACCAGAAGAATTTCTTATCAGCGACTTTACTTGCCACTTGAAGAGGAAAATGCCTTTGCAGGTGCTAGTATGCTTCCGTGTCAGCATCTATGCTTATAGAAAGAAACTGATTGTTGGAATAACCATGTTAGCTGAGTTGGTGCATCATGCTTAACATAAATTAAATGCAAATATTGGCAACTTAGGCTCTGTTTGTTTTATGGCAAATATTTTCCATTCCATATTTTCATGTTTTCTGATGTTTGGGGTGCTCAAAAAATTTTCTCAACAAAAAATACTTTCCTGCTTTAAAAAAAGCTAAGGAAAATGACTTACTCTTTTCAAAAAGATAAAGTCATGTTCCGAACTTTAAGAACCTTATTAAAACTTCTATATGTGAATTTGTTAATATATTTTATTTTTTAAATTAAAATTAAAATAACTTTTGCAAAAAATATTTTCCAAATACAAGTTATTTTGCAAACAAACAGAGGCTTAGTATGCATTGCTAATGTACCAGGAAATAGCAATGAGCTCTTCTGTTAAAATTGTAAATGTTCTTTATCTTTTTTTCTTTCTTTTTTGTGAAGAACTCTTGTTTGGTATCGGTGTGGAAAGAATGGTAATCTTATAATCACTTTAGCAGAAATTGAATATGTGCAAAACACAATCTGATTTTACATTATGTGATGATCTCCTCTTGTTTGATTCTGTGATGTATTTCTGATGCAGGGAAGGCTCTTTTTGTCCGCTAGAATTGTGGGTTTTTATGCCAATTTATTTGGACACAAAACAAAATTTTTCTTTCTTTGGGAGGATATTGAAGACATCCAGGTGCTTCCCCCATCACTGTCTTCTGTGGGTAGCCCTACACTGGTCGTAGTTCTGCGGAAGGGTAGAGGTGTTGATGCAAGGCATGGGGCGAAGGCTCAAGATGAAGAAGGCAGGCTTAGATTCTATTTTCAGTCATTTGTGCCATTCAATGTAGCCAGCAGGTAATGTGTCTCCTTTGACTTCGAATAATACTTTTCTTTCATGGGGTTAGGTGATTTATTGGGTTCAACAGAACAATTATTGCCTTGTGGAGAACAAGAAGACTGACACCTGAGCAGAAAGCACAAATTGCAGAAGAGCAGCAGCAGGATCTAGAAGAAACTCCCATTATACTTGCAGACTCCGGATCCCTTTTCGATGTTGAAGAGGCAAAGATGTCCAAAATTTATTCTTCCGAACTGCCTATCAGTGTATGCAATCAATTCTGTTCACGTTATCCTCTCCATTTTTCATAAGCGTTCAGGGTTGAACCAGTGGAACCTTTTTTATAAGAAATTTTGTACAAGTATCATGGAGTACGCAAATCAAGCATGGGTTCTGTGGCTTTGCAAATCATGTTTATTCACATCCATAGACTTATATACATTAGTATCATTGTAAGCTGTCAACTTGGGGTTCTACATGTATATTAAATTAGTACTATATTTGATACTTTACATGGACCCATAGTGTAAAATGATACATGAAACTCCATGCATTTGCACTGGCATTGTGGTCCATGTAGACCCAGTCTAGACCAAGTCTACATGGACACATAAACTCCATGCATTTAAACTGCAGGTCGTCGTAGACCCAGTCTTGATAAAAATTCTCTACAATAACCATCGGGACTAAGTACATATATATCAGAGTTGGGCCCTGGACAATGCCACCTGTTGTGTTGTGGCCTTCCTCAACACACCTTTAGTCTTTCCAAATGTAGAGACCATTATTTCTAGGTGCTTCAGTAATCCATTGTCTTAGGAAGGACTCTATTGATGCCTAGCTCTGTTTTATATGTTCCCATATAACATGTGGGTATATTTAATCTGATGAGCTATTAATACTTGTGCGTAATCTGTGGTGATGATGCAGGTAGAATCACTCATGGAAATATTTGGAGGAAAGATGGAGCACAGAATAATGGAAAAATCTGGATGTCGTAATTATACAACTACCACTTGGGAATGTGTGAAGCCTGGCATTTTTGAACGACATATCTCTTACAGATTCAACCACCATGTTTCAATCTTTGGAGGGGAAGTCAGCTGCACACAGCAAAAGTATGCCATGGAAAATGATCGAGGGTGGGTTGTTAATGAGGTCATGGTGCTCCACAACGTACCATTTGGTGATCACTTCCGTGTATGTGGAGAAATTTTGCTGCCCTGTTGATTTCCATGGGTGGTTATTTATTTGTATGGTTATTTTGCTGATGCATTTGCCCTTGCAGGTCAATTTTAAGTACCAGATTGAGCAATCTGCCCTTGCTCATATTGCATGCAAGTGTGATGTTTATGTCGGGACAACTTGGTTGAAAAGCACCAAGTTCCAGCAGAGGATCACACGAAACATAACTGAGAAATTCACACATAGATTGAAGGAGATATTTGAATTGCTTGAGAGAGAAGTGCTTTTTGCTAGTCAACAAGATGGTGTCATCTCAGAAAAGTTGGCTGAAAATGTGTTAACAGAGAAGATATGATTGAAGGAATTTTGCACCCATTACAGATCATTTTCCTTTTTTCTCAATTCCCCCTTGCGCTTGCCGGAGGCGGGTTTTCTGTAGTTTATAGGGTAAGCTCACTGCTGATTCTATTTGCATGTGGAGATGGAATTGGAGAAATTCCCTTATTCCATCAATCATTTAAAATGAAATATAGGACATTGATTTACAGAGAGCAGTTGGAATGGAAGGATGTTGTAGGCGAGGTTCTGATGTAACGTTTTAACTTCCTGGTAGTCTTATAGAAAGTTATGGATGAACTATATAGTTAGAGACTGGTCAGATTTAAATTTAAATTTTTGTAATAGAGAATCGTGTGTTAAAGACTCAAATTTATGTTTCCAAATTTAAGATTTTAAATCATTAATTTTGATTAAATTAGATCAAAATCAAATTAAAACTAAATTAATAACGAAACCAAGTGCCTTCCAAAAGAAAAAAAAAACCAGTGTATTTCTGGACACCGGCCCAAATTTAATTTCAATCTGAATACCTACTAAGCCCATGGCCATATTTTCTTTTTGCTTTTTTTTTTTTCCCCAAAGCCGTATTCTTCATGCCCATCCAAATAAGAAACTGTAAACGCAGCAACTAAATCAGCAGTAGTCCTAGTATAATTTGGATAAAAAAAAAGTGGCATCATTTTTGTCGCCCACGTTTCCACTCAACGTAGAACAGGGGGAGAGTGGTGCAGAACAGAACAAGCTTAACCAAACGCAGTAGAGCATCGTTTCGACCGCCCCACGTTTTCCCTCTCTATAGAGAACAGTGGGAGAGTGGGGCAGAACCTAAAAGCAACTGATCTCCTTATCTTTCTTTCTGCAAATTTCCTTCCAAAACCTCTACCTGGTTACCATTATGGATCCGAATCCCAACTCCTTCCCAATCCTCTCTTATGTCATGGGCCGTCTTCCCTCTTTCAGACCCAAGTCTGCCGACACTACCTTGGACATCGAGCAGCCGCCGCCGCGTGCTTCGTCCGATCCTTCTTCTAGTCAAGCACCCATTGTCTCCCAATTACCCCACTTAACCGACCCAAAAGTCATAGCTTCCATGACCCGGGCCATCTCCGACGTGGCCCAGACCCGGTCGGTGCTTCAAACCCTCGGGCCTCGCCCTGACCACGAGACCGTCGATACTTCCAGACTCAAACTCTCTGAAATCGAGTCCAACCTCTCCAAACAGCTTGAAGAAATTGTCCTCTCTTCCCGGCCGGCCGAAGTCGACAGGCTTGAATGGCGCGCGCACTTGGCGGACAAGGAACAGCAGTGTCGGCAAACAGCCGAGAAAGAGAAGAATTTGTACCAAACGATATTGCAATTGGATGAGATGCACGAGTCTTACCAGAAGCTGTTGAAGGCGGCGGAGCAGAGGTTGGTGAAGATCTATGAGAAGGCGGAGATGGGAGAGGCGGATGACGAGCTGAAAGAGGAGGAAGTGAGCGTGCAGTTGAACGAAGAGGTCGTGGGTATACTTCAAGAGGCGTCCGGCAAGACCTTGGAGAGGGTCGATTTGTCAAACAAGGGATTGTTGTTATTGCCTGAGGCGTTCGGAAGGATTCATGGATTGAGAGTGCTTAATCTCTCTAATAATCAGCTCGAGGTTAGCTTCTTCCCTTTTATCCATTATTAGAAAATTTAGTTGACTTGATGTAGATAGAAGGGACATGCAATTTTCTACTAACGTTTTAGTAAGTGGATACGGATTCGGATTACAAATGATTAGTTGATTGAGATTTCTGGGTCATGGTTTTAGTTGTTGCATTCTAGGCCTTTAGCTTCGGAGCTTTTGCTTTGGTTATGTATGTGATATAACTGTGATGGGATTTTTAATTAATAGAGTTGCGGATTCCCTAGGATGTGAACTCCAGGCTCTTGTGAAATTATACTGGTGGATAAACTGTGGAATTATTTATCTAACCTGGATAGGATGTTGCATTGCAATTCATCTGTGTTTCTTAAGGCTTGTCTGTTCTTTCATGATCTTTTTACATAGGTAAAGCACAGATTCTCAGCCGTGCTTATGCCTTTATATGGTTGTAAATAGTAGTATTGAAAGTTTATTTTGTTTGATTGGTTGTAATGCGTTTTGTGCGTGTGCATAGTGCATTTCTTTGAGGAAAAATTTTGCATTGTATTCATTGGTACAATCAGAATCCTATTGGTCACAAGAATTTAAAAAGTTTGATTTTATTTGCTTTGTTTGCATGTTTCATTTCCTTTCCTTGCTTCTCCATGGCTTTATTGCCCATAATGTCTCAAATATCTATTAAACTACTTGCTAATGGGTATGCATTGTGTTGACTTTTTTACTTTGTACTTATGTCTGTAACTTGTGTGACAACAGTTCATTCCTGACTCAATAGCTGGGTTAGAAAATCTCGAGGAGCTCAATCTTGCTTCAAATCTCTTGGAAGCATTGCCAGATTCCATTGGTTTGCTACTTAACTTGAAAATTCTAGACGCCTCCAGCAATAAGCTATTGTCTTTACCTGACTCTATTTCTCATTGCAGGTATGTGTAATTTGTTACAGAATCACTCTATGACTGGTACTATTTTTGTTGACTATTCATTTTCAATGGTTTAGGTCACTGGTGGAGTTGGATGTGAGTTTCAACGGTCTTACATACTTGCCTACTAATATTGGATATGAGTTGGTGAATCTTAAGAGGTTGTCAATCCAGTTGAACAAGATTCGTTCTCTTCCCACTTCTGTCGGTGAGATGAGATCTCTGCAGCATCTTGATGCTCACTTCAATGAGCTTCAGGGCCTTCCACTTTCAATTGGGAGATTGACGAATCTTGAGATCCTCAACTTGAGCAATAATTTCAGTGACCTGACAGAACTTCCTGACACATTTGGTGATTTGACAAACCTAAAGGAACTTGACCTCAGCAATAACCAGATTCAAGTTTTGCCTGATACATTTGGGCGGCTAGATAACTTGACCACATTGAACTTGGAACAAAATCCTCTTATCATCCCGCCATCAGAATTAGTGAAGGAAGGGACTGAAGCTGTCAAGATTTTCATGGCTAAGAGGTGGCTTGACATACTGATAGAGGAAGAAAGGAAAAGCATGCTTGAAGTACAAGAACAAGCAGAGACTGGGTGGTTGACACGAAGCACATCTTGGTTGAAGAATTATGCTGCAGGTGTTTCAGGATATTTAAGTCCAAGATCTCCGAAGGACGCTTACCTTGATCAGCAGCTGTAACTTCATGGGCCTATGATATTTGGCCGTCCCCTTCCTCTCACGACGTTGTACACATGCTAAAATGGCTTCTGCTTTTCATGTTGCTAGGAAAGAAAATGAAAATCTAACAAATTTTGTTTTTGGCACCATTCCTCGTTCCTGTAAATGCAAGTCGTGTAAAAATGAATATGTGTACGCCGCTGTATTTTAATTCTTTATTATCATTATCTTTATTGTTTTTTTCTGGTATAATTGTCTGAACCAGGTGTAGTTTCAACTGGTTTGCAATGTTATTTAGCTGCTTGATTACAATTCCATTTTTAGATTTCCAAATGGAAGAATCTGTGTTTGAAGAAACGGAAGATCCAATTTGGCAAAACCTTCTGGTCTGAGACTTTAATAGCAAATTGATATGCTGTATCCGCAAGTGTATAGAATTTCAAATAATTTGTACGGAGAGGAATCGTTTCAAGTAATACACACGTATAGAATTTCAAATAATTTGTATGGAGAGTAATCGTCTCACGTAATAAATAATTTATATAGAGAGAAATGCCTCAAGGAAATAATTTATATAGAGAGAAATGCCTCAAGGAATGTCTCAAGTAATAGAGTAGAATATTGTTTCAAGTAACAAGAGAGTAAAATATCTGTCTCAAATAATAAAAAGGAGAGAGTAAAGTATCGTATTTACAATAGTTAGAATCGTTTTAAACAAATAATTTGTATGGAATAGTTTTAAACAAATAATTTGTATGGAATAGAATCAGAGTATAATGGAATCATCTCAAGTAATAAATCTCAAAGTAATAAAAAGAGAATAGAGTATTGATGATTAAAATATCGTATCAAGTAATAAAGTGAGGGTAAAATATTATATTCACAAGAACTCAAAATAACGTATCAAAATATTTATAAATTTAATTATTATTTGGACTATTAATCGTAAAAATTAAACACTAACCAGGTAAAATAACAACTATGATATTTTAATACTTTGATTTCACTTGGAACAGATTTAATTAATTCATTTAGTTAACAATTAATTTTAATTATCTAAGTTTAGAGCAAATATTTTTAAGATAATTGACCCTCAAGATCAAATTAATTAATTAAATATTATCACTTATTTTTTAATAATTTGATAATTTTTTAATAATATGATAATTTTCTTAGTTAATGTTTGTAATTATTTTGTATAAGACTCCGTAGGTAACTCTTTATTTTCAATCCAATTAATATTTTGTGATATTTAATTTTAATTCAGTTCTAAAATATTATCTTTCGGTATTAATCTTATGATAAAATCATTCAAATATTCTGTAAGTATTCAAAAATATTAATCTCAACGTTTGAATAATAGATCATAAAGAAAATAAAATCAAATAAATTAAAAAAAAATAATAATCCAAAACATATCAAATCCCCTAATAAAAGAATTTAGTTGCTCATATTCAAAAATTCAACAATAAACTCTATTGAGAAATTATAAAAAAATCATCTTAAAATAATTATCAACAACAGATGAAAAAAATAAAAGAAAAAAGAAAAAAAAAACTCTAAATATATGAATTTCTGTACTAGATTTTTCAAATCTTCCTTCTTAAGTTTTTCACCAATTTTGCCATATAAATGTATTCAAAAGTAAGTAAAAAGTTTTTGAATCTCTCGATTATAATCTATTTATATTCTTTTGAGACTTGTAATCCATAAGCAGAAGGTCAAAACACGGGACTGAGACAAAAACACACTCCAAAATGATTTTTTCTCTCCAAAATGACTATTTCATTCTTTAACTTTAACTTGTTTTGACTTATAAATAACACATTTATAATTAAAGAAAATGAAAAAATAAAATGTCTAAACTAATAATAAATTTACTATTCTGACATTAATATTGCCTGTTTCTAACAACGGCACCGAAAAATTGACAGGTTATACACTATATTATATCCACAAATTGTAAATAATGAGGAAATGAAGTATCATATCCATATGAAATGAAAATTAAGTACCAAAATATTTATAAATCTAATTATTATTTATACTACTAACTGTGAAAGATGATTATAATCTTGAAATAAAATAAAATTAAACAGAATTCGTGAAACAATTAATTTTTTTTTTTTTTTTGAAAAGGAGAGAAATATCATTAACTCAAAGCTTGATCTGACTCAGAATGAATTAAGTATTAGAGTACTTGATTTCACATTAATATGAATCAATTTATTCATTTAGTTAATAATCCAAAGGTAATTGACCATCTCATCTCTCCTGAGTAAGACCAAATTAATTAATAAAAAATTATCACATATCTCCCAATGATATGATAATTTCCTAATTAATTTTACAAATACTGTGATTATTTTGTGTAAGACTTCACGAGTCAAATTTTCATTTGTAATTCAATTAATATTCCTGTATATTCAATTCTAATTCCCTCCTTAAAAGTCCCTTCAAGATAAAATCATTTAAATATCTCGTAGATACTTAAAATATTAATTTCAAAGAGTTGAATAATAGATTAGTGAATAAAATAAACTCGAATAAATTAAAGAGAATCAATAATCCAAACTACATTAGGTCCTTTAATAAAAGAATTTAGTTGCTCATTGTAACAGCCTGGAAACCGGACCGCTACCGGCGCTAGGATTCAGATCGACTAAAGGTCGCCGGAACCCGTAGCAAGCCTACTGTGAACTCTGTGTACCTGATAAATCCCAGACATGATCATACATTTCTATAAAAATTTTGAATTTTATCATTCATCAAGCTTGACCTGTGCATGCACTAACTTGTAAACATCAAACCCCATACTAGAGCTCTCATCAAATGCTCTAGATGGGTCATCATCGTATATCAAGCTTGGATCTCATCATAATACATTATAAAACATTACATAATGATCATATACAAAGGGATTTAAACATATTCTAGGGCCAAGCACAATACTAACTCAATATACATTACATGACTTTACATTATCTCTTTATACATTTCATCACATCATGTCCACTACTCTATACTATTACACTTAGACTTTACCCTTGCTGTTCCTCTACCTTCTCTATGGCTCTGAAAACATGGGGTTAGGGAGAGGGGTGAGCTACTAGAGCCCAGTGAGCAGAACAAGAAAACATTTAAAACATGCTATCATGAAATGCATCACATCACAAACAAAGCACATCACGGACGGACTGACCCAAAAATCCCTCTGCTCTGTGCCCGGCCCTCAAAGGAGCTCCTCAGGACTTCTGTTACATGCATATAAACTATGTGCCCGGCCCTCAAGGGGCTTCTCAGGACTTCTGTTACATAAACATAAACATCAGAGGGCTAAAGGGTCCTACTCTGTGTCCGTCCCCATCAACAAGTAATAATGCAATGCGTCATCTTTGTGAACACTAATGCAATGCAATACACCCTAATATCACATGGCATTTATGATGCATGAATCATGCTAAAAGCTTTCATTAATTTAAAAACAGAGTTCAGTTCCACTCACCTCTGTCGACTGTTGAACAGTCTCTGTAACTCTAACTCTGTGGGCCTCCTTGGTTCCTCGGGTTTGCACCTACACAGGTGGACTCAAATGAGGACCAAACATACTCTAACATAGCTATAAACATCTCCCTAAAAACCCCCTAAAACATCATAAACATGCATGGAAAAATGGACAAAGGAAGGCTGGACAGGGCACTTTCGGCGGCAGGTTCGGAGGCCGAAAGTCCCTCCAGAGCCGAAACTCATGCACTTTCGGCGGCACCTTCGGCGGCCGAAAGTCCAAACTTTCGGGGGCAAGGTTCGAGGGCTGAAAGACTTCCAGAGCTGAAAGTCACCCACCTTCCGCGGCATGTTCGGCGATCGAACCTTCCCTCTAGAGGCGAAAGTCTCAACTTTCGGGGGCAAGGTTAGGCGGCCAAAACAGCCTCCTCAAGGGGTTCAGCGGCCGAACCTTGCTTCGACGGCCGAACCTGAGTTTTCCAAGAAGGCAGAACTCGGGTCAAACATGCATACTCAGCCTCCAAAATCAAACCAAACACAATCAACATGCATACCAACTTTCTATAACATGCTTATACTCTTTTCCATGCATATAGGAGCTTAAAAACTAGTTTAAACTCCACAAACAACATCAAAGCATCAAATACAGCATATGAGCAACATACCCTTTAAACCTCTAGATCCATTTACACCATACCATAAAACTCTCTTAAACTCTTTAAACCATGCTTAAAACATAAGGGGAGGTGAGGAGCCATGCTTACCTCTTGAAGAACGAGAGGATCGATGGTTCTAACTCGGAGATGTGGAGGAAAACGATCCAAAATCTCCAAAACTCTCAACTTTGCCTTCTTTTGCTCAAAACTTCAAAAACACAAGTTAAAACCTCATTAAAGCTTGCATGATTTGAAAAACATGGTGAAAACAACCAAGGGAGGATACAAACTCACCTTTGCACGAAAAGAGGGTGAAAACACACCCCATTTCCGGTCAAAGGAGCTTTTATAGGTAGCCAACCGACTCTCCTTCGGCGGCCAAAGCTGCATGTGAAACCATGCAACGTTTGGCGGTCGAACTCCACTTTCGGCGGCCGAACCTGCAATTTGCCTCCTTAGTCTTTTTCCTTTCAAAACTCAATTTTCTTAATCAAAAACATAAAAACATGTAAAAACATTTTGAAAACCTCTGTTTCACCCATCTGAAAGGCTCCGACATCTGAGAAATCCAGATTCCAACGGAGATCCCGCCGGAAAATAGGAATATCGATGCCGGGGTCTAGCCGGGTATTACATTCTCCCCCCCTTAAGAACATTCGTCCCCGAATGTTCCTCCTCTATTACATGCATAACATAACTATATGATGAACATCACATGAACTCATGAAAGCATAAACTACAAAGAAAACATAAACTCTAACCTCAAAAGAGGTAGGGGTACTGCTGGAGCATAGACTCCCGTGTCTCCCAGGTACATTCTTCGATATTATGGTGGTTTCAAAGGACTTTCACCATCGGGATCTCCTTGTTTCTCAATTTTCTGATCTGAGTGTCTATGATCTGCACTGGCTGCTCTATATAGGTGAGATCTCCTAGGATCTCAATATCTGGTTCAGTGAGAACTTTTCCCGGATTTGACACAAACTTCCGTAACATAGAAATGTGGAAGACCGGATGGATTCTTTCCATGGAAGCAGGTAAATCTAACTTGTACGATACATTCCCGACCTTCTGCAAAATCTCGAAGGGTCCGATGTACCGTGGAGCTAGCTTACCTTTCTTCCCAAAACGAACCACCCCTTTCATTGTAGACACCTTCAGCAATACCAGATCGCCCTCCTGGAACTCTATATGCTTCCTGCGGACATCTGCATAGCTCTTTTGCCGACTAACAGCAGTTTTGATTCTCTCCCTGATGATGGGCACTACTCTGTTGGTAATCTCTACCAACTCAGGCCCTGCCAAGGACCTCTCTCCAACCTCTTCCCAACAAATAGGTGACCTGTACTTCCTCCCATAAAGAGCTTCATATGGAGCCATCCCTATGCTAGCATGATAGCTGTTATTGAAGGCAAACTCCACTAAGGGTAGATGCTGCCTCCAAGAACCGCCAAAATCTAGCACACACATTCTGAGCATATCCTCTATGGTCTGGATGGTCCTCTCTGACTGTCCGTCAGTCTGTGGATGAAAAGCAGTGCTAAAGTCCAACCTTGTGCCCATAGCATCCTGCAGACTCCTCCAAAATCTGGAGGTGAACTGGGGTCCTCTATCTAACACTATAGAAACGGGAGCCCCATGCAGTCTGACAACTTCTTCAACATACACCTGCGCTAACTTGTCCACAGAGTAGTTACTCCTGACAGGGATGAAGTGAGCAGATTTAGTCAGGCGATCCACAATCACCCATATGGAGTCTAGTCTGTTGGACGCCGCCGGTAATCCCACTACAAAATCCATAGCAATATTCTCTCATTTCCACTCTGGAATCGGTACTGGGTTAAGCATTCCAGCCGGCTTCTAATGTTCTAGCTTCACCCTTTGACAAACCTCGCAGTCTGACACAAACTGTGCCACTTCTCTCTTCATAGCTGGCCACCAATACACTCTTTTCAAATCCCGATACATCTTGGTGGCTCTAGGGTGAACACTATATCTAGCATTATGAGCTTCCCTCATAATGTCTCCCTTCAGACTGATGTCATCTGGTACACATAGTCTGGTCCCGTAACGAAGGATCCCTTTGTCGTCAAATCTGAACTCATCACTCTTGCCTGACTGAACAGTCCTGGCAATCTTGACCAACTCTGGGTCTTCATGCTGTTTCTGAGCTACCTGCTCCAGAAACACGGGTGTAACTCTCATCTGAGCTATCAAAGCACCTGTACCAGATAACTCAAACTGTAGTCCTTCCTGAACGAGCTTATAGAACTCCCTCACCATCGGCCTCCTCTCTGCCGTGATATGGGACAAACTGCCAAGTGATTTCCGGCTTAAGGCATCTGCCACGACGTTTGCCTTACTCGGATGGTACGGGATCTTGCAATCATAGTCATTCAGCAATTCTACCCATCTTCTCTGCCTCAAATTCAACTCTCTCTGACTCAAGATGTGCTGCAGGCTCTTATGATCTGTGAAGATCTCACATTTAACCCCATAAAGGTAATGCCTCCACATCTTGAGTGCAAAGATTACAGCTGCCATCTCAAGGTCATGTGTAGGATAATTTACCTCATGCTTCTTCAGCTGCCTAGAAGCATAAGCAATCACTCTGTCATTCTGCATCAACACACAACCTAGTCCCACTCGGGACGTATCACAGAATACTGTGAAGTCTTCATCACTGATAGGCAGAGCTAACACCGGTGCTGAAGTCAACCTTTTCTTTAGCTCTTCGAAACTCTCTTCACACTGGTCAGACCATGTAAACCTCTGGTTTTTCCTGGTTAATCTAGTCATAGGAGCTGCAATCTTTGAGAAGTCCTGTACGAAGCTCCTATAGTAGCTTGCCAAACCCAGAAAACTCTTAATCTCTGTCATTATGGTGGGTCTAGGCCAGTTAGCTACAACCTCTATCTTCTTGGGGTCCACTGCTATGCTTGGTCTGACACAACATGCCCCAAGAAAGAGATGCTCCTCAGCCAGAACTCACACTTGGAGAACTTGGCATACAAGTCATGCTCTCTCAAGGTCTGCAGAACCATCCTCAGATGATGGGCATGCTCCTCTGCATTTCTGGAATACACCAAAATATCATCTATAAAGACAATAACAAAGTGATCCAGATACTGTCTGAAAACTCTGTTCATGAGATCCATGAATGCTGCAGGGGCATTAGTTAACCCGAACGGCATCACAAGGAACTCATAATGCCCATATCTGGTCCTGAATGCTGTCTTTGGTACATCCTCTTCCCTGATTCTCAACTGGTGGTAACCTGATCTCAAATCTATTTTAGAAAAACAACCTGCTCCTGATAGCTGGTCAAATAGATCGTTGATCCTGGGTAGAGGATACTTATTCTTGGTAGTGACTTTATTCAACTGCCTGTAGTCGATACAAAGTCTGAGGGATCCATCCTTCTTTCTCACAAACAGCACTAAAGCACCCCAAGGTGAGGTACTCGGTCGGATGAAACCCTTATCTACCAACTCTTGCAACTGTTCTTTCAACTCTTTTAGCTCTGCTGGTGCCATCCTATAGGGAGGGATAGAGATCGGTCTGGTACCAGGCAACAACTCTATCTCGAACTCTATCTCCCTAACAGGTGGTAGTCCTGGAAGCTCATCTGAAAAAACATCAGGAAACTCTCTAACTACGGGCACTGAGACGGATTCCCTAACCTGACTATCCAGCTCTCTCACATGAGCTAGAAACCCCTGATAACCCCTCCTGAGCACCTACGAGCCTGAAGGGCTGATATCAAACCTCTAGGCATACCCCTCCTGTCTCCTCTGAAGACAAACTCAGATCCATCCTGATCTCTGAACTTGACTACCTTGTCTCTGCAGTCCAAGGTAGCACCACATGCAGATAGCCAATATCCATCCCTAGAATGACATTAAAATCCGTCGAATCTAGAACCACAAGGTCAGTTGGAAGGCATCTACCATCTATAAACATTAGACTATGACGGCAGACTGACTCTGCCAATGATGGATCACACTTGGGCCTACTGACCCAAAGGGGACACTCTAACCTAGAAGTCATCAAACCCACTCTCTCTATGGCTCTCAGAGCAACAAATGAATGAGAAGCACCGGGGTCCAATAAAGCATACACATCAGAACAACCAATGATGAGATTACCTGACACCACTATGTTAGATGTGTTCGCCTCCTGCTGTGTCATAGTAAAGATCCGAGCTGGAGCTGACAGACCTTCATCTCGGGAACCCGCAAATGAAGAGGCTGCCCCTCTTCCTCTGCCTCTGCCCTGAGTCGTGGCTGGAGCTGATGGCTGTGGCATACTGGCTGGAGCTGTCTGCTGGGACGGTGCTGAAAAAACTGCCCTCGGACACTCACGAGCCATGTGTCCCTCTTGGCCGCACCTGAAACATGCTGTAGTCCCAAACTGACAAACTCCTCTGTGCAGCTTACCACACTTTACACACACGGGAAACTCTGAGCCTGAGCTCGAGCCATTACCTAAACCCAGACCTGCCTTTAGCTTATTCCAGAACTTGTTCTTCTTTGGATTCTTAGTGGAGCCACTCCACTTTTTACTGCCTGAAGCCGCTGCACTCTGAGAAGAGGGATCTGACTTTCCCCTGCTTGGGGTCTTAGAACCCGAAGACTGTGCCCCCTGTTGTTTCACTATTCCCTGAATAATGGTACTAGCCTCCATCTTCCGTGCTATGTCCACCACGGTATGGAAACTCTCCCTCTCAGCTGTGTGGATCAAGGAGGAGTACCTAGGATGCAGCCTCATAGTATACCTCCTAGCCTTCTTCTGATCTGTATCATAGGCCTGACCCACATACTGCAACAACTCCATGAACCTATTAGTGTACTCATCGACACTCATGTCCTCTGTTTGCCTCAGCTGCTCAAACTCTATCATTTTTCAGCTCTCTAGAACTATACGGAAAAGCCCACCCAGTAAACTCATTTGCAAACTCCCCTCAGGACATGTTATCCAATCTAGGGTCCACATAGTTACTAAACCACTCCTTTGCATTCTTGCACTTCAAAGTGAACCCCGCCATCTAAATGGCTCTACTGTCATCTGCCCCTAGCTCATCTGCTATCATCTTGACCACTTTGAGATACTCAAATGGATCATCTCCTAGTTTGTACTTAGGAGCATCCAGCTTCAGGTAATTAGTTGTAACGACCCGAAAATCGGACCGCTACCGGCGCTAGGATCCAAATCGGCTTAAGGCCGCCGGGACCCGTAGCAAGCCTGACATGAAACCTGTAAACCTGTTTAATCCCATACATGATCAACAATCATACAATAAAAATTAAAAATTTTCTTTCATTCATTCCTCAAACACCAAACTCAACCTGTGCATGCACTAAACATAATCATAATCATAAACTTGACCCCTCTGTGGGATCTCATCAATGCCCCAATGGGCGATATACATGTGTTGAGTTGTCTACCATTTATATCATAAAACATATAAGATCATGTATTTAAAAGGGATAAAAACATCCATAGGGTCAAGCACAACCTCTAATCCTCAATATCAATATACATAACATGACTATTCAACTTTACATCATTATACAATTTATCATGTCCACTTCCTATCTATTACAACATATGACTTTACTCTTCTTGACTTCTCTGTCTAGCTCGTACCTGCAATCCTGGGGGATTAGGGAGAAGGGGTGAGCTACTAGAGCCCAGTGAGCAGAATAATAGAAAACAATATTTAAAACTCATGCCATCATGTAATGCAACACATCACAGCAAATCACATCTCGGATGGTATTGTCACCAATAGTCCTCTACATTCCAAAGTGCCGGGACGTAGAATGGGTACAACCGGTCTTTCTCTTAACATAACATATCATACATACCAATGTGTCAGGGACGTAGAATGGGTACAATCTGGACTTTCTCTTACATAGTGCCAGGGACGTAGAATGGGTACAACCTGGACTTCCATACCATATCATGCCGTAGCATCATCATACCATATGAGGACTAAAGGATCATTCAATAACCAATCCACATCAACATCATAAATGCAATGCAACATATTCGTGAATTCTAATGCAAACAACCTAATTCATCACATGGCATCCATGATGCATGAACATGCTCAACTGTATAATTCATTTGCTTTAAAAACATAAAGATTTATTCTACTCACCTCTGGATGAAGTTCTACTGACTCAGAAGCAGCTGAACTCACTACTGGGGTCCTCGGTTTCTCGGGTCCGAACCTACACAGAAGCTGTGAGTTCAGCTGCTTCTGAGTCAGTAGAACTTCAGCCAGAGGTGAGTAGAATAAACTTTTATGTTTTTAAAGCAAATGAATTATACAGTTGAGCATGTTCATGCATCATGGATGCCATGTGATGAATTAGGTTGTTTGCATTAGAATTCACGAATATGTTGCATTGCATTTATGATGTTGATGTGGATTGGTTATTGAATGATCCTTTAGTCCTCATATGGTATGATGATGCTACGGCATGATATGGTATCGAAGTCCAGGTTGTACCCATTCTACGTCCCTGGCACTATGTAAGAGAAAGTCCAGGTTGTACCCATTCTACGTCCCTGGCACATTGGTATGTATGATATGTTATGTTAAGAGAAAGACCGGTTGTACCCATTCTACGTCCCGGCACTTTGGAATGTAGAGGACTATTGGTGACAATACCATCCGAGATGTGATTTGCTGTGATGTGTTGCATTACATGATGGCATGAGTTTTTAAATATTGTTTTCTATTATTCTGCTCACTGGGCTCTAGTAGCTCACCCCTTCTCCCTAATCCCCCAGGATTGCAGGTACGGGCTAGACAGAGAAGTCAAGTAGAGTAAAGTCATATGTTGTAATAGATAGGAAGTGGACATGATAAATTGTATAATGATGTAAAGTTGAATAGTCATGTTATGTATATTGATATTGAGGATTAGAGGTTGTGCTTGACCCTATGGATGTTGTTATCCCTTTTAAAAACATGATCTTAGATGTTTTATGATATAGATGGTAGCCAACTCAACACATGTATATCGCCCATTGGGGCATTGATGAGATCCCACAGAGGGGTCAAGTTTATGATTATGATTATGTTTAGTGCATGCACAGGTTGAGTTTGGTGTTTGAGAAATGAATGAAAGAAAAGTTTTAATTTTTATTGTATGATTGTGTAACACCCCTTACCCTCTCAAAGAGTAGATAGAGCAAGGAATGTCACAAACTATACCTTTTTAGCTATATCAGGACTAAACAATTTCTTTTATCTGTAAATACCAAGTTTTTAGGTAATGCATGTAACTGTCATCAAGTGATTAAAATAAATGTGAGATTTCTAAACCAAAATTTTCGGCAGAATTTTCTCTGTTTCATTAGCACTTTAACCTGTAATACATATGAAAATCACACTTATAATTACACTAACAACTGTCATTTGATATTTTACTATTCTTTGTTTACATAACCTTTACAACTCACTCTTTTAAATATGTACATGCCAAAATATAACTGCACTATGACTCAGAGACTCAAAACAACCAGCTATGATGATGGCCTTGATATCTGATGTAAATCTCTGATAACTTCTGTTGCCCCTATTCTAGCGACAACCTGCGTGAGGTAAAAACCAACACGCTGAGCTAATGCTCAGTGGGTGATAGCAAACAAATAACAAAATAGAACAAACAAGTTCACGTATATAGATAATCGGAATAAAAACATCTTCTTTTTCCGTTATTGCACATTTTCTATTTATAACAAATTACCACAGCTTAGTGCATGTAAGAGATGCAAACATATTAACATTCACTAATAAGTTCACAAAATCAAGTATCAATCTTAATTAAGATCTTAGCCCTTATAAACACATAGTAGGATCGACTAGGTAGATAAGGAGTTATAACGGTAGGCACAGGGTGCCGAACGGTAGGCTCAGAGGCCAAATCTGTGATAGCAGAGCTCTGTGGCCATGCTTATGAGGTACCAGATATATAACCTTAAATATAGATCATGTATCGGTAGCAGTACTGCGAACTCTGTATGTTTATATGGCATGCCATACCCTTATACTAACCTCGACTCCTATGACGTTTACTAGGGCCAAGTACTATTAATTCAATGTATCAATGTAAAATGCATGCCATTTGAAGCTATTTGAATTCATTTTCCAAGTTACATATATCATATGCCAAGATTTACAATATGGAAAACTCATGGCAAATAGTGCAAAACTTTATTGACTTAGCATTTTAATGTAGAAAACTACATTCTGCCATATATTGCATCAACTTTTCAAGTAGTTTAGAGTTATAATTTACCTTCAGTTTCTCATAAGAAATGTACATTTATGTCTTAGCTTTCCAACAAGGTATAATTCATGCAATTCTGATCATCCTAACTTAAGTTATGAATTTTTCTTTACAAGCTGCTCCATAAGGTCTTAATCAGTCCAGAATTGGTACCTGTTTATAGTATCACAAAACGTATCAGATTCATGCAGTTCCATACTAATTCAAGCTAAAGTGTCTTCTACAAAGTTTTAGGTATACTTCTTAAGATTCAATTGGAACTGGTCTTAACAAATTTCACTGAGTACAAAATTAGTGATGGTATCATCAATAGACTCTGTTCCGGATGCACTACCACTGTATCCAGTTTAGGTTCACTTGCAATTTTCATCATCTTACATACAGATTTCGAATTTGGTCAATTCATAAAAGTTTTAGATCTTTGTCTTATCTTTCATTTGGTATATCTTAGGACTAATTTCAATAAATACACAATAAGTTATAAGGCTTCCAACACTGACTGTCCTGTTAGAACCTATTCTGGCAGATTTGCACTTTTAGCTCTCATGTTAAATTTCTTTACTCTAAGCCTTTCAAACATCATTTTAACATTCATATAACATATTTATACAGTCAAAGCAACATTTCCAGCAAGTAAAATCAACCCCTAATTTCACTTATTCATGGCAGAATCCAAGGAAAACAGAAAATCATACAAACACCAAACCTTTCTTGAATTCCTCCTTTCTTTTCCTCTTTTAATCTCTAGCTATCTCCTTTCCCTTTGATGTTCCTTCACCTAGGTCAATTTATGTCTTAGGAAAGGATTGAATAAACTATAAATTAAAGCTTTATAATTCAAATCCATGCATGAAGAAATGAGATGATGCTATTTCCTACTCATTTCTAAACTTACCTTTGATTTTCAAGCTTGGTGTATATGGAACCCTAAACTTTTCTTCTTCAATCCCTTCAATATATGGCTCTTCCTTTAGATCTTGATCTTAGGATGAATTTTGGTTAAAGAAAGAAGTTGATTTGGTGAGGTTTTGGCTTGGCTTTGGTGGGAGAAAGAAAAGAAATTCTTTGGTTTCCTATGGTGTGAGCTACGGCAAAGTGAAATGGAGAAGATGACAATCCCTTTTTCAAATTGCTTGGTCATTTCTTCATCCAATAGCTAGGTGACACATGGAAAGTAAAATTTGACTTTTATATTTTAACTTTCCATATTTATACTTTAACCCACTAAACTTTTTACCATATTTCAATTTAGTTTTTAAAATTTCAATAATCATAGATTGACCTACTAAAATATGCTTTTAGCCTTTAGAAGTCCTTTCCACTTAAGCAAGCATGACGGAGTTAAAACAAACACCTCAAGCAAGCACGTCAGAAAACCCTAAGCACCTCCCAAAAGTGACTCGTTCCCGACTCGCTAATCACACTGTCTACTTTATTTCTGAATATGTCCGTTTCTATATTTGAGTTTTCTATAATTCAGTTATTAGCAGATTAGAGTTATGCTAGTACCTCCCCTAAGTAGCTCGGGGTAAGCTAGCACCTCCCCTAATGCCACTTACTTTCGTAGTGAAATAGCCTAACCCATACCTAGTGATGTCACTGCTCTAGCTATGGGTTTGAGGATGTTACAACTCTTCCCCTCTTAAGAAATTTCGTCCTCGAAATTTTACCTGCTTTGAATAGCTGTGGATATTGTTGCTTCATCACCTCTTCACTCTCCCATGTAGCTTCTTCTGCCTTGTGATTTCTCCACAACACTTTCACTAAGGGAATCTTCTTATTCCTTAACTCTTTTATTTCCCTTGCTAAAATTTTCACTGGTTCTTCTTCATAAGTCAGGTCAGACTGTACATCAATGGTTTCAGCTGGAATGACATGTGATGGGTCAGATCTGTATCTTCTTAGCATGGATACATGGAAGACATTATGTATTCTGTCTAACTCTGGAGGTAAAGCTAGCCTGTAGGCTACTGGACCCACACGCTCAATTACATCATATGGACCAATAAACCGAGGGCTTAGCTTACCTTTCTTGCCAAATCTTAGCACTTTCTTCCATGGAGAAACTTTCAAAAACACTTTATCCCCAATAGCAAATTCTATATCTTTTCTTTTCAAATCTGCATATGATTTTTGCCTATCTGTTGCAGCTTTCAATCTTTCTTTGATAATCTTCACTTTCTCCTCAGTCTGTCTTATCAATTCTGGACCTACAAGTTTAGCTTCACTGAGTTCTGTCCAGCACAATGGGGTTCTACATTTTCTGCCATACAATGCTTCATAAGGAGCCATTTTAATACTAGCCTGATAACTGTTGTTGTAAGCAAATTCTACTAGTGGAAGATATCTTTCCCAGCTTCCTTCAAATTCAATTACACAACTTCTGAGCATATCTTCCAAAACTTGAATTACTCTCTCTGACTGGCCATCTGTCTGAGGATGAAAAGCTGTACTAAAATTCAATCTTGTCCCTAGAGCTTCATGTAGTTTTTCCCAGAATCTGGATGTGAATCTTGGATCTCTGTCTGATATGATAGAGATAGGAACACCATGCAGTCTCACAATTTCATTAATGTACAATTCTGCATACTTCTCCAATGTGTAATCCATTCTGATTGGCAAGAAATGCGCTGATTTAGTTAACTTGTCAACTATTACCCAGATGGCATCTTTCTTCCTTGGTGTGAGTGGCAATCCTGTTACAAAATCCATGGTAATTCTATCCCATTTCCATTCTGGTATAGCGATAGGCTGCAATAACCCTGATGGAACTTGATGCTCTGCTTTTACCCGTTGACATGTCAAACATTTTGTTACAAATTCAACTATATTTCTTTTCATACCCGGCCACCAATAATGCGCCTTCAGATCTTGATACATCTTAGTGCTACCTGGATGCATAACATATGGACTGTTGTGTGCCTCTGTAAGAATACTCTGTTTCAGCTCTCCAATGTTAGGTACACATATTCTGTCACCATAGTACAAGTAACCATCATCACTTATCACATGCTTCTGCTTCTTCCCCTCTTGTACTTGTCTAGTCCATAAGGCTATCTCTGTATCTTCTTTCTGTGCTTCTTTAATTTGTTGCAGTAAGTTAGGTCTAACTTTCAATTCTGCTATGATAGCTCCATCATCTGCTATAGTCAACTGCGCATTCATTGCTCTTAATGCAAAGAAGGATTTCCTGCTGAGTGCATCTGCTACCAGATTAGCTTTGCCTGGGTGATAATCTATGACGCAATCATAATCTTTCAATAACTCCATCCATCTTCTCTGTCTCAGGTTTAGCTCCTTTTGTGTGGGCAAGTATTTCAAGCTTTTATGATCTGTATAAATGTAACATTTCTCACCATATAAGTAATGTCTCCATATCTTTAGTGCAAAAACTATGGCAGCCAGCTCTAGATCATGGGTAGGATAGTTCTTCTCATGTGGCTTCAGTTGTCTAGAAGCATAGGCAATCACTTTACCTTCTTGCATCAAAACACATCCAAGTCCATTGTGAGAAGCATCACTGTATATCACAAATTCCTTGCCAGAAACAGGTTGTGTAAGTATAGGTGCTTCAGTGAGCATAGTCTTCCATTTGTCAAACTTGCCTGACATCTATCATCCCAAACATACTTAACATTCTTATGTAGTAATTTAGTCAATGGAGCTGCTATAAGTGAAAACCCTTTTACAAACCTTCTGTAGTACCCAGCTAGACCCAAGAAACTCCTGATCTCTGCAACATTCTTTGGTGGCTTCCATTCTAGTACAGCTTTAATCTTCTGTGGATCTACCCTGATTCCCTCTGCTGATACAACATGTCCCAAAAATGTTATTTCATTGAGCCAAAAATCACATTTACTGAACTTAGCATAAAGTTGCTTTTCCCTCAGAGTCTGTAATACTATCCTCAAATGTTTGTCATGGTCTTCTCTAGTTTTAGAGTATACCAGAATATCATCAATGAATACTACAACAAACTGGTCTAAAAATGGATGAAAGATACGGTTCATCAAATCCATGAATGATGCAGGTGCATTTGTTAACCCAAATGACATAACCAGAAACTCATAATGTCCATATCGTGTTCTGAATGCAGTTTTAGGCACATCTGTCCCTTTAACTCTCAACTGATGGTAGCCCGATCTCAAATCTATCTTAGAGAAAATGCTGGCCCCTTTCAACTGATCAAACAAATCATCTATTCTGGGCAGTGGATATTTATTCTTTATAGTTATCTTATTCAACTGTCTGTAATCAATACACAATCGAAGAGATCCATCTTTCTTTTTCACAAACAACACTGGTGCACCCCATGGTGAAACACTAGGTCGAATAAAGCCCTTATCAAGTAATTCATGTAACTGTATTTTCAACTCTTTCAATTCTGTAGGAGCCATTCTGTACGAAGCAATTGAAATAGGTGCAGTGCCTGGCACAACTTCTATAGCAAAATCCACTTCCCTTTCTGGAGGTAACCCTGGCAACTCTTCAGGAAATACATCTGGAAAATCACACACTGTGGGTAGGTTTGACACACTAGGACCTTCCTTCTTAGTTTCAATCACACTGGCTAGATAAGCTGTACAGCCTTTTCTAATCAACCTCCTAGCTGTAGTGGCAGATATGACATTAGAGAGGTAATCTGACCTCTCACCCACAACTATAACCTCAGAACCCTCTAATGTTTTGAGTGTGACTCGCTTTAACTTACAATCAACTATGACATGATGTCTAGACAACCAATCCATGCCCAAAATCACATCAAACTCTCTAAAAGGTAACTCTATCAGGTCACCTAAAAAGGTATGACCTTGCACACATATAGGACAATCTCTGTAAACTCTATTCACAATCACAAGATGTCCTAAGGGATTGGTCACTGCTATGTCATGCTCTAAAGGTTCTACTTCAATTCCCTTCTCATTATTGATGGGTATGCTGGTGTATGAATGTGTGGAACCAGGATCAATTAATGCATAAATATGTTTGCCAAAGATAGAAAATTTACCAGCAATAACATCTGGTTTGTCCTGGTCTTCCCTTGCACGAATAGCATATGCCCTGGCAGGTGCTCTAGTGTCTGGTCTATTTACTGTCTCTGATACTCTGTGACTCTGAGCACTGCTAGATTCACCTCTACCTCTACCTCTGCCTCTAGACCCTGTCGGCAAAGATCTCTCTGTCTGTATAGGCTGCACTGACTGGCCTCTAGGACAATCTCTCATAAAGTGGTCTGAGCTTCCACATAAGTAGCAAGCCCCAGTTAATCTCCTGCATACTCCGCCATGTCGCCTGCCACAATGCTCACATACAGGTGGCAACCCTCTACCTGGTCCTCCTGTACTGGATACTGAGGTTGTCTGCTGTCCAGACCTCACTACTGAACTTTGCCCAGGTCTTTGAATCTGCCTAGGTGGCCCTCTCTGCCCTGTCTACTGAAATTCCCTCTGTCTCTTACCACTTGTCTGAGATGCAGAGGATTGTCCCTGATATTGGCTCTGGCTCCTCTTTTGCTGCCCTTTCTGCCTTCTACTTTGCTCTTCTTCTTTAATTCGCTCCAGACTGTGGGCTGTCTCTACTAAAACTGAAAGTTCCCTGATGTGCATAGCTGTGAGATACATTTTGATATCAGCATGTAATCCTTGCTCAAAGCGTTTACATCTTTCTTCCTCTGTAGGAACTATCTCTGTGGCATACTTACTAAGTCTGACAAATTCTCGCTCATATTCTGTTACTGTAAGCCTGCCCTGTCTGAGGTATAAAAATTCCCTTCTTCTCTCCTCTATATATAAGGCCCCAATATATTTCTTCTTAAACTCTGCTAAAAAGAATTCCCAAGTCTGCCGCTCTAGTCTAACCATCTGTGTCAAAGTTGTCCACCATCTATAAGCTTCATCTTTCAGCAATGATACTGCACACATCAAGCTCTCTGCTGGTGAACACTGTAGCTGCTGTAAGACCCTTTCTGTACTTTCTAACCAGAATTCTGCAGCAGAAGGATCATCTTCCTTTTTACCTCTAAACTCTGTAGCACCATATTTCCTGAGTTTTTCTATTGGAGGCCTAGGTTGTGCCTGGGCTACAACAGGTGGTGGTGGTGGTACCTCTGGTACATTTTGTGTAACCCTCCTAATCAACTCAGCTATTTGCTGAAACAATGCATCCTGCCCTGGTCCGCCAGCAGCAGCAGGTGGAGGAGCAGCAGCAGGTGCAGGAGCAGCAGCAGCAGCTGCCTCAGAGGGAGCATGACTCTCTACCTCTTCATCTGCTGCTCTCTGTGACTCAGATGACATCTTTTATATGACCTAAAGACACAAAGAAGAGATTTACATCAGAACCATACCATAGCTGTAACTCATTTTTGGCATGTACATATATGACACATATACACATACATACTATGACCTAGAATCGCCTAAACCTTTGCTCTGATACCACTAATTGTAACACCCCTTACCCTCTCAAAGAGTAGATAGAGCAAGGAATGTCACAAACTATACCTTTTTAGCTATATCAGGACTAAACAATTTCTTTTATCTGTAAATACCAAGTTTTTAGGTAATGCATGTAACTGTCATCAAGTGATTAAAATAAATGTGAGATGTCTAAACCAAAATTTTCGGCAGAATTTTCTCTGTTTCATTAGCACTTTAACCTGTAATACATATGAAAATCACACTTATAATTACACTAACAACTGTCATTTGATATTTTACTATTCTTTGTTTACATAACCTTTACAACTCACTCTTTTAAATATGTACATGCCAAAATATAACTGCACTATGACTCAGAGACTCAAAACAACCAGCTATGATGATGGCCTTGATATCTGATGTAAATCTCTGATAACTTCTGTTGCCCCTATTCTAGCGACAACCTGCGTGAGGTAAAAACCAACACGCTGAGCTAATGCTCAGTGGGTGATAGCAAACAAATAACAAAATAGAACAAACAAGTTCACGTATATAGATAATCGGAATAAAAACATCTTCTTTTTCCGTTATTGCACATTTTCTATTTATAACAAATTACCACAGCTTAGTGCATGTAAGAGATGCAAACATATTAACATTCACTAATAAGTTCACAAAATCAAGTATCAATCTTAATTAAGATCTTAGCCCTTATAAACACATAGTAGGATCGACTAGGTAGATAAGGAGTTATAACGGTAGGCACAGGGTGCCGAACGGTAGGCTCAGAGGCCAAATCTGTGATAGCAGAGCTCTGTGGCCATGCTTATGAGGTACCAGATATATAACCTCAAATATAGATAATGTATCGGTAGCAGTACTGCGAACTCTGTATGTTTATATGGCATGCCATACCCTTATACTAACCTCGACTCCTATGACGTTTACTAGGGCCAAGTACTATTAATTCAATGTATCAATGTAAAATGCATGCCATTTGAAGCTATTTGAATTCATTTTCCAAGTTACATATATCATATGCCAAGATTTACAATATGGAAAACTCATGGCAAATAGTGCAAAACTTTATTGACTTAGCATTTTAATGTAGAAAACTACATTCTGCCATATATTGCATCAACTTTTCAAGTAGTTTAGAGTTATAATTTACCTTCAGTTTCTTCATAAGAAATGTACATTTATGTCTTAGCTTTCCAACAAGGTATAATTCATGCAATTCTGATCATCCTAACTTAAGTTATGAATTTTTCTTTACAATCTGCTCCATAAGGTCTTAATCAGTCCAGAATTGGTACCTGTTTATAGTATCACAAAACGTATCAGATTCATGCAGTTCCATACTAATTCAAGCTAAAGTGTCTTCTACAAAGTTTTAGGTATACTTCTTAAGATTCAATTGGAACTGGTCTTAACAAATTTCACTGAGTATAAAATTAGTGATGGTATCATCAATAGACTCTGTTCCGGATGCACTACCACTGTATCCAGTTTAGGTTCACTTGCAATTTTCATCATCTTACATACAGATTTCGAATTTGGTCAATTCATAAAAGTTTTAGATCTTTGTCTTATCTTTCATTTGGTATATCTTAGGACTAATTTCAATAAATACACAATAAGTTATAAGGCTTCCAACACTGACTGTCCTGTTAGAACCTATTCTGGCAGATTTGCACTTTTAGCTCTCATGTTAAATTTCTTTACTCTAAGCCTTTCAAACATCATTTTAACATTCATATAACATATTTATACAGTCAAAGCAACATTTCCAGCAAGTAAAATCAACCCCTAATTTCACTTATTCATGGCAGAATCCAAGGAAAACAGAAAATCATACAAACACCAAACCTTTCTTGAATTCCTCCTTTCTTTTCCTCTTCTAATCTCTAGCTATCTCCTTTCCCTTTGATGTTCCTTCACCTAGGTCAATTTATGTCTTAGGAAAGGATTGAATAAACTATAAATTAAAGCTTTATAATTCAAATCCATGCATGAAGAAATGAGATGATGCTATTTCCTACTCATTTCTAAACTTACCTTTGATTTTCAAGCTTGGTGTATATGGAACCCTAAACTTTTCTTCTTCAATCCCTTCAATATATGGCTCTTCCTTTAGATCTTGATCTTAGGATGAATTTTGGTTAAAGAAAGAAGTTGATTTGGTGAGGTTTTGGCTTGGCTTTGGTGGGAGAAAGAAAAGAAATTCTTTGGTTTCCTATGGTGTGAGCTACGGCAAAGTGAAATGGAGAAGATGACAATCCCTTTTTCAAATTGCTTGGTCATTTCTTCATCCAATAGCTAGGTGACACATGGAAAGTAAAATTTGACTTTTATATTTTAACTTTCCATATTTATACTTTAACCCACTAAACTTTTTACCATATTTCAATTTAGTTTTTAAACTTTCAATAATCATAGATTGACCTACTAAAATATGCTTTTAGCCTTTAGAAGTCCTTTCCACTTAAGCAAGCATGACGGAGTTAAAACAAACACCTCAAGCAAGCACGTCAGAAAACCCTAAGCACCTCCCAAAAGTGACTCGTTCCCGACTCGCTAATCACACTGTCTACTTTATTTCTGAATATGTCCGTTTCTATATTTGAGTTTTCTATAATTCAGTTATTAGCAGATTAGAGTTATGCTAGTACCTCCCCTAAGTAGCTCGGGGTAAGCTAGCACCTCCCCTAATGCCACTTACTTTCGTAGTGAAATAGCCTAACCCATACCTAGTGATGTCACTGCTCTAGCTATGGGTTTGAGGATGTTACAGATTGTTGATCATGTATGGGATTAAACAGGTTTACAGGTTTCATGTCAGGCTTGCTACGGGTCCCGGCGGCCTTAAGCCGATCTGGATCCTAGCGCCGGTAGCAGTCTGATTTTCGGGTCGTTACATTAGTCATCTTTACTTTGCTCCTCTCAGATGGGCCAGGTTGAGGTGTTTGGATAATAGAGGCTACTGGTTCTGCTGGTGGTGGAGGAGGTGCAGAACTCTCTGGAGTAGGGTATGCTGAACTGGGGAAGAAGGGTGAGGGTGGATACATGGGGTACTGTGGATATGGTGGGTAAAAAGGTGGATAAGGCATAAAAGTGGGATATGGGTGAAAACTAGGATAATCCGATGTACCCCCATCGAATATCCTGGGCCCTGAGGAAAGGGCTGATATTGGGGTGGATAACCATACCCCGAGGCCTGAGCGCCTCCCTGTGATGATCCCATACCCTCCTCAGACGTGCCAATACCTAACCCTCCATCTCTTCTCTAATCAACATCCATAGCTTCCCTCACATCACCTGATCTTCTACCCTGATTTGTTTCCCTCCTGTCCTCATCAAAAGACCTTATAGGGTCCTTTGATGCTCTTTCTCTGCCTGTTCTCTGAGACATTGCCCTTGGCAAAGCAGGGAGACGAGCATCCATGCCCTCATTCTCTGGCGGAGCTCCAGTTAATCTAGCAGATCGACGAGTCCCTCTCATCCTGACTTCTGAAAACATAACATAACACATAAACATTAGCATCATATGGTCCATTTGAAAACACATGAACCCTCATCACATAACATAGCATATCATGAAATACACATGCATAAAATCATGGCATTACACATCATCATCAAGACAGGACTCTGGCTCCTATCCTAGTGGACATGATCTTTCCTATTGTGCTTGCCCTTCTATAACCTCTATGAGTCCGACACTCTATAGGTCCGATCATATGAACCTAGGGCTCTAATACCAAACTGTAACAGCCCGAAAATCGAACCGTTACCGGCGCTAGGATTCAGATCGACTTAAGATCGCCGGAACCCGTAGCAAGCCTACTGTGAACTCTGTGTACCTGATAAATCCCAAACATGATCATATATTTCCATAAAAATTTTGAATTTTATCATTCACCAAGCTTGACCTGTGCATGCACTAACCTGTAAACATCAAACCCCATACTAGAGCTCTCATCAAATGCTCTAGATGGGTCATCATCATATATCAAGCTTGGATCTCATCATAATACATCATAAAACATTACATAATGATCATATAAAAGGGATTTAAACATATTCTAGGGCCAAGCACAATACTAACTCAATATACATTACATGACTTTACATTATCTCTTTATACATTTCATCACATCATGTCCACTACTCTATACTATTACACTTAGACTTTACCCTTGCTGTTCCTCTGCCTTCTCTATGGCCCTGAAAACATGGGGTTAGGGAGAGGGGTGAGCTATTAGAGCCCAGTGAGCAGAACAAGAAAACATTCAAAACATGCTATCATGAAATGCGTCACATCACAAACAAAGCACATCACGGACGGATTGACTCAAAAATCCCTCTGCTCTGTGCCCGGCCCTCAAAGGAGCTCCTCAGGACTTCTGTTACATGCATATAAACTCTGTGCCCGGCCCTCAAGGGGCTTCTCAGGACTTCTGTTACATAAACATAAACATCAGAGGGCTAAAGGGTCCTACTCTGTGTCCGTCCCCATCAACAAGTAATAATGCAATGCGTCATCTTTGTGAACACTAATGCAATGCAATACACCCTAATATCACATGGCATTTATGATGCATGAATCATGCTAAAAGCTTTCATTAATTTAAAAACAGAGTTCAGTTCCACTCACCTCTGTCAACTGCTGAACAGTCTCTGTAACTCTAACTCTGTGGGCCTCCTTGGTTCCTCGGGTCCGCACCTACACAGGTGGACTCAAATGAGGACCAAACATACTCTAACATAGCTATAAACATCTCCCCAAAAATCCCCTAAAACATCATAAACATGCATGGAAAAATGGACAAAGGAAGGCTGGACAGGGCACTTTCGGCGGCAGGTTCGGCGGCCAAAAGTCCCTCCAGAGCCGAAACTCATGCACTTTCGGCTGCACCTTCGGCGGCACCTTCGGCTGCACCTTCGGCGGCCGAAAGTCCCTTCCAGAGCCGAAAGTCCAAACTTTCGGGGGCAAGGTTCGGGGGCTGAAAGACTTTCAGAGCCGAAAGTCACCCACCTTTCGCGGCATGTTCGGCGATCAAACCTTCCCTCTAGAGACGAAAGTCTTTCCGGGGCAAGGTTAGGCGACCAAAACAGCCTCCTCAAGGGGTTCGGCGGTCGAACCTTGCTTCGGCGGCCGAACCTGAGTTTGCCAAGAAGGCAGAACTCGGGTCAAACATGCATACTCAGCCTCCAAAACCAAACCAAACACACTCAACATGCATACCAACTTTCTATAACATGCCTATACTCTTTTCCATGCATATAGGAGCTTAAAAACTAGTTTAAACTCCACAAACAACATCAAAGCATCAAATACAGCATATGAGCAACATACCCTTTAAACCTCTAGATCCATTTACACCATACCATAAAACTCTCTTAAACTCTTTAAACCATGCTTAAAACATAAGGGGAGGTGAGGAGCCATGCTTACCTCTTGAAGAACGAGAGGATCGATGGTTCTAACTCGGAGATGTGGAGGAAAACGATCCAAAATCTCCAAAACTCTCAACTTTGCCTTCTTTTGCTCAAAACTTCAAAAACACAAGTTAAAACCTCATTAAATCTTGCATGATTTGAAAAACATGGTGAAAACAACCAAGGGAGGACACAAACTCACCTTTGCACGAAAAGAGGGTGAAAACACACCCCATTTTCGGTCAAAGGAGCTTTTATAGGTGGCCAACCGACTCTCCTTCGGCGGCCAAAGCTGCATGCGAAACCATGCAACGTTCGACGGCCGAACCTGCAATTTGCCTCCTTGGTTTTTTCGTTTCAAAACTCAATTTTCTTAATAAAAAACATAAAAACATGTAAAAACATTTTGAAAACCTCTGTTTCACCTATCTGAAAGGCTCCGACATCTGAGAAATTCAGATTCCAACGGAGATCCCGCCGGAAAATAGGAATGCCGATGCCGGGGTCTAGCCGGGTATTACACTCATGTTCAAGAATTCAACAATAAACTCTATTAACAAATTATCCAAAATCATCTTAAAATAACTTTGAAGAACAAATCAAAAGAATAATAAGAGGATAAATAAAAACTCTAGATATATAGATTTCTACTTCCAGATCTTTCAAATCTTCCTCCTTGAGTTCTTCTCTATTTCCGTCATGTATATATTTTTAAAAGTAACAAAAAAATTCTTAAGTATTTCAATTATTATGATGTATTTATATTTCTAATTCGTAACTCTAATGAAAAATTCAGGGAATTAGGACTCTTGGTAACAACATGAGGTATTATGTGTAGAAGGTAGGCTTCAACATCCATTTAGTAAAATATATGGTATAAAATGCAAAAATATAGGGTAGAGACAAAAATACGGAACTATTTCTTCAAAAATCTAGTTAAACTTATTCAAATTTCTCTTTAGAATGCTTCCATCATTCTTTGACTTATTTTGGCACGGAAAATAAAGTAAAAACATCACACTAAAATTAAAAATTATAAATTAAAACTTAACAAAAATAAAAAAATTTTAAATTAAAAAAATATAAATTTAAAAATATATGAATAATTATATAAAATTTTACCGACATCACAAATAATTGTAGTGCCCAAAACCCACTTGTTGAGAGGAAAGTAAAAATGTAAAAATCTTATCTGAGGTGGTTTCAAATACTCAAATCTGTTGTAGTGCCCAAAACCCACTTATTGAGAGGAAAGTAAAAATGTAAAAATCTTATCTGAGGTGGTTTCATTTTCTCTTTAAAAATGGGTTGATTTGGGATATTTTTGGGAACTGTCTAACTTTTTTCAGTTTTTTATACTATAATTTTCAATTTTTACTGAAAGTATTTTTTCATTTTTAAAAAAAAAAAGAAAAAGGAAAAACTGCCTTGAGCTAGTTTCTTTCTCTTGCCAGGGTTTCTCCGTCCCTGAGAAGTTATTAAGTATAATGTCAATGCAAGATTTATTGTGTGATTATGAAAGTGAAACTCATAAATCAAATGTAAAATATAAAGAATTTAAATGTGCAATTTCATGTGTGATAGCGATTTTGGATAACACATACAATATAATTTAATGATCTTTAAATACAAAAATACGTACAAATATATTAGATTATTGATACGTGTTAAATTTTATATTAACCGTAAAAAGAGATAATGTGTTATTTATAGGGCTATAAATATTTGTACGTAAATTAAATTTAATTTAAATTTAATATGGTATTTAAAATATTTCCATTGAATTTGAGCGCTCTTATAAATATGTTACAATTGGAATCTGTCAACCAACCTAATCAATCTCCAGGATATTTAATACTGGCATAAATGCACGTCACCAACTCTCCATGTGCCTGCACATGCTTTCCAATTCTAACCTCTCATGTTGCTCATCAATCAAATAATGCAATTGCCAATGCCATTATCATTAACAAAACAAAACCAGAAACCCACCAAGAAACATCCTATTTATTCTCTCTCTTCCTCTTCTTCTTCTTCTTCTGCAAATCACCAGTTATGAACCTGTCTGGAACCACAACTGTTACCAGAACAGTCTTGCTCTTCTTCTTCTGTGTGTTTCTATGTTCTTGCATTTTTGTGTACTATGCTAATAATGAAAGTGCCACCAACTGGCCAGCCTTCTGTGCATCCACTATCTTGGTTGTCGGGCTCCTGTTGACGTCAACGTTGGTGGTTGTCGCCGCCCGTGCCACCGTGTTGGCATGGATCACAGTGCTGGTGCTGCTAGCCTTCGCAGGGAAGCGTCGCGGAGTGCTTGTTCAACAGGGGAGGAAAATCACCACTGATGTTGTAATGTATTTGTTTAAAGATTGTGCTTGAAGATGGCATTCCTCAAATTATATCATTTTTGTAGTTTTTTTTTTTTAAAAAAAACCTTCTTTAGTAGTTGAGGAAGACAACTGTTTCCTCAAGGTCACGCATTATTACATAAATATTTTTTTTTATTTAAAAAAAAAAAAACTTTCTTGTAGTTTACTTTCAAAATATTAGGTTCTGTCCGAAAATAATACATGTTTTATTAGTAGTCAGCTATATTAGCAATACTTATTTTTATGCTCTTTCTTTGCTTTTAATAAATTGAATAAAAAAATGTTATTTTATTAAGACTTTTAGCGATTAAAATTATTTACCTTTAATCTCACTTAATAAATAAGAGTATTAAATCACTCTCTCAACACTTTTTAATATTAAATTATTATTATTATTGACTTCAAAAAAAATATTAAATTATTATTTAAATTAATTTTTATACTTTTTAAAAATAGGGATATATTTAGTAAACTTAATATATAAAATTATTATCTAAAGAAACTCTATGGCTTGTTATGAATGGAAAATGAAAGCAATCCAAATTATAACTAATTAGAGAAGAAGAATTAACTCACTCCTAATTTATTTTGTAATATAATTTGTATGGTGTAATATTTTAAATCGAATCAATTTAATTTGGTTTAATTTGATTTCATCAATTAATTTTTTTTTATTTTATACACATTATTTTTAATATTTTAAAATTTAATTAAAATATTTAATCTATTTTTCTTATAATATTAGAAATAGTATATTATTATTCACCAATCAATTTAATTTAATTTAATTAATTTTTATTGATTAAAATTAAATTAAATTAAAAAAATTAAAATTTTAAATTAATTCAATTTATTTAATTTTTTTGATTTACAGCTAAATATAACTGACAAAAGTATAACACTCGAAATGATATATATATATATAAATTTAAAGTTGATTAAAGTTAATTTAAAAATTATTTGTAATAGTAATAAAATTAAAATGCTTAGATATAAAATTAGAAAATTTGATATAAATATTTGATAACCATGTCAATTAGCAAACAGAAATGTGTTTTACTCATTTTATATTAATAAGTAAAAAATAAAATTTTAAAATTATTTTTTAATGGTGAAAAAAAATCCATTAAAAATAAAACAAAAGGTAGTTTTTTTACAATGGAAAATTTTACAAAACGTAATATATTTTTATTATTATCATCGGTAAATACTGGGATTTACATTTTCATTTTAAAATGATTTTGTAGATTGTACATGTAATTAAATTTAATTTGTTAAATAGATTAAGATTATCATCATTATTAATTAATTTAGATTAAAAATTGATAAATTTAAAATAATATAATAAAATAAAAAAATTTAAAACTATTAGTCTAAATATTATTAGAAAGTAATAGATTATTTTACAATTTTATAAATAAAATATATTAAAACTAATTTTTAATTTTTTTTGATGCGTTCATTTTTTTATTTACAAATATTTTTCTTTCAATAACAATAAAGTCAAACATCTCGTAATGAGTACGGCCGAGTTGCAAACGATCTAATAATGGCGATAAAGATCAATCCAAATACAAATGGATTGATTGGATTCCTTAACGAAGCAGGTTTCCTTTCTTAGGAAGAAATAAATAAAATAAATTTATTTTCATAAAAAAATAAAATAAAAATTATTTCTTATGCAGCAAGCTAATTGGGAAAAAAAATAATAATAATAAATACATATAAATCAACACAACCTCCAGCCGAAGTTTCACCTACTCATTTTCACGCCAAAAGCGGCTTACAGGTACGCTGGAGAATTAGGCCTTTCCCAAAATCACTCTCTCGGATCCCATTCTTTATCTTTTGAACAATTCCTCTCCATCTCTCTTTATCAAGCGCTACCAGTTACGGTACTTAGGGTTTGGCTTTTCCCCTTTTGGAATTTGCGCGGCTCACTGGAACGCGTCTTTCTCTGCAACCTATGGAGTCTACTCTGGTGATCAAGGTCTGTCTTCTTACTTCAATTTAAGTTTTTAAATTTTTTTGGGTTGGTGGGCTGCCTTTTTTTTTTTCATGCTCTAATTTTTCGTCGTTGAATTGTAATTGGTTTGGGTTTTAATATCTGGGATTGCTTGCTTTTCCCTCTTTTTGGTTTTTTTTTCTTTCTATTTTTCTCTTTGTTTTAGCTGGAAGGTTTCAGGCAGTTTTTTTTACTGCTTAATTGATTGTGGGAATTTATTTTGTCATGTGGTGCTCTGAGTTTTGGGAAATCCTTCTGAATTTGGGGCTAATTTGAGCTTAAGGTGTTAGTGGACCTGATAATACGAGGTTGTTTAGGGACTTGTAAAGAAAAATGGAAGTTTGTGCTTGTGTTGTTACTGGACTTCTTCCACACGCATACTGCGGCAACACCTTTACGTTGAATGAAAATTTCAATTTCCATTAAATCGTTTAATTTACTTTTTAGGAAATTGGTATTTACTGCGGGGTGCTTGATAAAATGATTTAACTATGACTTGTAGGCCAAAGTAGATGGCGCTGTATCCCATGCATTGCTTTAAGGAAAATGAAATTTCATGTATAAATGTCTGTTTTCTGCAGATAAAAATTTCTAGTTCAATAGTTTAACTTGTTATGAGTTTTCCCAGCTCGTAGTTCTTACCTATTTTTAGGACTTTTAGAGTACAGTGGAGAGAGTATTGCCTTGTTGGATAACTGCATGTGTATATGTAATCATGCATTTGTAATATTCAGTGATTTGGGGGGAGGCGGGTGGAATTTTTCAAAAGGTTAAGATGTTCATTTTCTCAGTGAGATATCTCAGTGAGATGATGATTGTTTTGTCCCTTAATGTACTCACATACATGAGAGTAAGAGATAGTCACAATGAAGGAGAGGAACACAAAGAATTTATGTAATTTGGCAATTTGCTTGCGTCTATGGGGCCAACTGCTTGCGGATAGACCACCGTGTAACCTTTTGAATCTGAATTCCTGACATCACATGGCCAGGCCTGTACCTCACAGCCTACACACTGTTGTACTTTGCTCCACTCTGTGGCTGGACACATTCCCCTTTGCTATGACTGTTAGGTGTCTGGAAAATCCCTTACTATAACTCATTCTAACTCAACAATGTGTTTGTGTTCAATTTGTTTGTTCACTGTTTATATCTAAATTCTCCATGTAGCTAATTGTTGCACTGAAGAAGAGATGCACAATATTTTAATATGTTTTTTTTTTCTCAATTTAAACTGGGTTGCACGACCTTCATTGCTTATTTTTGTTTATTTTCCTTGTCATTATGGCTTCAGGTTAGGTATGGTGACACTCTTAGGCGTTTCAATGCTCATGTTAATGAGAGTGGACAACTTGATCTCAACTTGAGTGGGCTAAGGGCAAAAATCCTTGGTCTCTTTAATTTCCCTCTTAATGCTGATCTTACTCTGACTTATGTTGATGAAGATGGCGATGTTGTGACACTTGTTGATGATGATGATCTACTTGATGTGATGAAACAAAGCCTGAAATTTCTGAGGGTTAATGTACAGCTCAACAATGATAAACATGGTAAATCTTATGCTAAATCCAGTGGTAGTTCGACTCCCATGAGATCTCCTCGAGTTCAGAATCCATTGTCAAACATCAACATTTGTGCTGCTGATATGCTGAAATCTGTGCCTGAGCCATTTCGTGAGTCTCTATCTGAGCTTCTTTCAAGGCTATCCCTTGACTTGACTTCAAAAATTGTTGCTCCCAATCCTGTGATTGCTGAGGTTGTTGACTGCTTTTCAAAAATGGGGCAAACCATCTTGAGTCCATCCCAGCATTCTGGAGTCAATGCAAGTTCAAGCACCCAAACAGGGGCTACAGAACACCCAATGCCTTCAGCAGTACCTGCGGAGACAAGTGCTATGAATGATGAACCTAGTCTAGAGGTGAGGATTGCAAATGTAACTAGAGGTGTGGGTGTGCCTGTCAATTCTGTGCTTGCTCCTGTTGATTTGAATCTGGATCCTCCTTGTGATTCCAATCCATCTGGATGCGCTAATGTCAACTCTGCACCAACACCTCATGTTGATGACAGGAAAGAAACAAAGAAGCAGAATGCTGGTCAGCCAAGTGAGAAGTGTTTTGGTGTTGGTGCATCCTCTAGCTCCACTGCCTCAGCTTTGCCAAGTTCACTTGGTACTGAATGTCCATTTAGTGGAATACCTGTGGTAAATGACTTATCTATTCCTCCTTTTATAGTGCCTCAAATGAGCTCGTCTAGAAGGAGTAATGGTCGCAATGATTCCATGGTTGGCATGTTCCATAGAGGTGTCCAGTGTGATGGTTGTGGTGTTCATCCCATCACTGGACCTCGGTACAAGTCCAAAGTGTAAGGAATTTATCTAAAGCTTTGGTGTTCCTCTTGTAATGTTAGTATCAAATGTACAGGTGATCCCATTTCCCTTCTTGTTCATGCAGAAGAGAGGATTACGATCTCTGCAGCATCTGCTTTATAGAAATGGGTAACGAATATGATTATATCAAGATGGACAGGCCAGTGTATTATAGGCATCCACGCTCATTCAAGGGGTTACACGATCATGTACCTAGACTTTCTCATCTTTAACTACATGTCTTTATGGCTAGACAATCCTTTGATATAGTTTTACTTACTTTTTTCCATTTCCTTTTCTCTCTCCTGTGAAGTCACAGAATTACTGGGTTGGGCCCCCTCCACTATCACCTGTCATGAGACATTGCGGAGTAAAGCCGGCTCGAGCCAAGTTGGACAGCCGCTTCATTTTGGATGTGAATTTATTGGATGGTACAATGATGGCTTCATCAACTCCTTTTACCAAGATTTGGCGGATGCGCAATAGTGGCAGCATTGTGTGGCCTCAGGGATCACGGCTTGTGTGGATTGGGGGAGACAGATTCAGCCATGCAGATTCTGCTGACTTGGAGGTAGCATCTTCCTTGCTTAAATTTCCATTTCCCCTTTTTTTATTATTTGTTGCAAATTTATTTGTTATATAGGTTCATTTAGTGGTTTCATGAATACTTGCCAGATTCCTGCTGATGGTGTGCCTGTGGATGGGGAACTTGACATTGCAGTTGATTTTACCTCTCCTGAGTTACCTGGTCGATATATTTCATACTGGAGGATGGCATCCCCATCAGGCACAAAATTTGGGCAACGTGTCTGGGTTCTTATCCAGGTAGTTTTTGTTTGGAATTTCCCTTCAAACTTTCAGGATATGCATCATATGTTGTAAATTATACATTATGACCTTTCAGGTTGATGCTTCCGTGAAAGACTCGCTTAATGGAGTTAGAGGTTTGAACTTGAATTTGCTCCCTGATTGCAGTGGCTCCAAAAGCCCTCAAATAATAGATGTGAATCTGCAGCCTGTAATGGATAGTGGTTTTCTAGAGCCTTGCAATTCTACTTCAGTGCCAGTGCCCACAGTTGATGTTGAGCAGCCTAAGGAACAGGAGCTGAATTTCCCTATAAATGATACATTGTTAGTTGGTGATGGTGTTTCCAGTTCTGCTTCTAATCAGGCTCCTTCCTCTGTGTCATATCCTATCATAGACTTGCGTGACATGGCCCCTGTTGTGCCCTCAGAAGCCCTTCCTGCTATGGATGTCCCATCGTCATCTGATGATGTCACTGTAAAAGATGCTGTTGAGAAGTCTCTTCTTAAGGAACTTGAGGAGATGGGCTTCAAGCAGATTGATTTGAACAAGGAGATCTTGAGGATGAACGAGTACAACTTAGAACAGTCGGTGGATGATCTCTGTGGCGTTTCTGATTGGGATCCAATTCTTGAAGAGTTACAGGAGATGGTAAGTTTTTGGTAGTAAAGGATGGACGAGTACAATTTACAATAGTTGGTGCATTTTAATCTTACTTTTAGTTGTTAAGATTTGTTAGAGCTTCAATAATATACTTGATCAATCTTTTTAATAAGCTTATACTGGAGCGGAGGCTTAATGTTTTTGTTCTGGTGCAGGGCTTCTCTGACAAGGAAATGAATAGGAGGCTGCTGAAGAAGAATAATGGGAGCATCAAGCGTGTTGTGATGGATCTCCTTACTGGGGAGAAAGCTTAATCGGATACACCTAACATCGAGGTAGATATAGTAATTGCTATAAAAAATAAATACAGTTATAATTACGTAGATGTGACTTGTTATCTGCTCAGGCGGGTTCTGTAAAAATTGCTCAGAATGAAGGGCTATTAGACCTTTTACTGATGGATGGAATTCTCTATGAACATATCTATGCTGTGCAGAATGTGGATAAATAATAGAACTTGTTTAGTTATCGTGGTCTCATAAATTGTATAGTTGTCTCAACAATGTATGTAGTTAATGGTATGGTCTTGTATTGTGCGTATCGTAGACTAGTGTACTGCTGTCCGTGCCGTTGGTTCATCTAGCATGGCAGTCTCGGTTTGCAGTAATGCTGTCTTGGTGCTTCTTCCATTGGGATTTTCTCTTGTACCAGTTATTAGTTGTGTGCGTAATCGGATTCCCTCGGTGAGGATTAGAATTTAGCCGCTAAGTCTTAGGCTTGATTGGAGACCCCTTTTTAGGACTGCCTGTGGTATTCATAGACAAAAGATCGGTGTTGGTCAAAAACCTATATTCAATTAAAATTCTGAATGTAAGCTAGATTACATGACTGGTAAGCAGCGAGAAAGGTCCGAAAAATTAAAAAAGGAGATGAGGGAAGCTACGGATTTGACTCGAAAAGCTATGGACCAGGTCTTGGGTAGTAGATATATTGCACTGTACTTATCTGACTATGCTGTTGCTGCTACCTAGTTGGATCTTACTGCTGAGATTATTGTCATCCCCATTTTTCTTAGGCAAGTAATTCCATTAAGGCCTTAAACGCAAAGAGTTGAGTCCAACTAAAATGTGGTGTAATGGGAAAAAAATAAACAGCTACCGGACCATTTATTCAATCCACAAAAGCGGGCTTAAGGCTGCAATAGGGGGAAAACTAGGCTAAACGGGTCTTCAATCCGGAAACCAACCGGACCCAACATTGTGAAGGAGAAGCAGTAGAATTAGGGATGTAAACGGGTAGGGTATCCGCAAAATTGAGAGTATCCAAACTCGAACCCGATTATATATACAATTCCCGAATCCGTCCCAAACCCGTTTAATATTTTAATTTTACTATCCGAACTCGTCCCAAACCCGTTTAACAATACCCGCACAATATCCGAACCCGATATAAACCAGCAACTCAGCAAATAATTTTTTTAATTCAATTCAATGACAAAATCAAATAAACTATGACAAGAATCAGCAACCCAACAAATAATGATTTATAATCAAATAATTAGATTAATTGTCCATAAATTTTTAAAATCAACAGTATTACATTAATCAAATAGCAAATAATTAGATTTTTTAACATATCCAAATAATCAGATTAATAGTTCATAAATTATAAAATTCTTTAAGAACATACGCATAAAAGATCTTAAAACCTGAAGAGAGTTATAGTCAAAGCAGATGTCGCCGATTGAGGAGAGAAGGGTTGTCTCTAGCGTCAGTGAAGTGCGGGGAGAGAAACTTAAATCGAAAAGAGTAGATTTCACCCGACTGGGGAGAGAGAATGAGATATCACCGACGCCGACCGGGCAGAGGGAAGAGTTGTCTTCAACTGGAAAGTCGGAGATGTCGCTGCTGGAGAGAGAGAATGAGATATTGCTGATGGGGGAGAGAGAAGATTTATCGTCGACTGGGGAGAGAAAGGAGACGTCGCCGGTGACGACTGAGCTGCCGGCAGTCGTCAGTGAAGTGGGGGAGAGGCGTGACTGAGAACTATGGGAAGGGAAGCGAGGGAGAGAGAGACGTAAACGAAGAGAGAAAAGAGTAAAATGAAAAAATAAATTAGAGATTAGGGTTAGTTTTGTTAGTATAGTTAATCGGGTTCGGGTAACGGGTATCCGATCACCTAATCCCGAACCCTACCCGAATCCGAGACGGGTAAAATTTTTCAAATCCGAATTCGCCCAAATCCGTTTTGTAAAAACCCAAATCCGTACTAATAGGGTTTGGGCGGATCGGGTACCCGTGAAAACCCGCCCGCCTGCCATCCCTAAGTAGAATGTTGCCGCCAGAAAAGCACGAGGTAGAGCTTAATTGCCGGCTGCCATGCATGGATTTAACAACTACAATAAGATCTCCAGATCTTAAGAATCTGAATCCAAAGTCAAAGCTAGAAATACTACTAAAAGCTCAAGGCCATACCTCATGGAGGTTGAAACATGTTGAGGCCAAAGCTTCAAATAGAAGAAACTCAAGACCAAAGGATCATCAATGAGAAGTAGAGGTGATGTCCCCTAAAATGAATTCATTCGCGCCTTCTAGATTGATCTAGAATAATACGAGTTACCATTAGTGGAGCTATTTGCGTTCTTTCATAGGACCAGGACAGCTCTTCCAAGTTTTCCAGCTGCACCTTGCCCAAAAAAAAAAGAAAAATTATGTTAAAACGAACATAACAAACACAAAGAAATCGTGTCTCAAGCTAACCTTTGCAGAAAATGATTCAGCTGAAAAGTACCAATCCAACAGTGGAAGGGCGACCGCAGCCAAATAACAGGTATGACGGTCTTTCCTTGCCTTGGAGGGCAAAAGAAGCTGACGGAGTGGTAAGAGCCGATCCTTTCTGTTTAAAACTCGAAATCAAAGAATGAGAAGATTTCTCTCTTACCAAGAAGAGATGTCATCAATAAAAGTTTTGAGTTGTGGTTTAGTGTGTGTTTGGTTAAAAGTGTAAAGTTAAGGAAACCAACTCCTATTTTTGTGAGAGAAAAATGGGAAAAAAAAATAAATGAAAAGAGGTGCCGAACTGATGAGGGATTTAGATTTGGGATTCGTTGCGAAGGTTACCTTTGATTTGTTTTTTGTTTTCTCACTTTTTTCTTTATTTCCTGAAAGAGCCACCTTTGTTTTCTTAAACAATGTCTTCATTCTTAAATTTTGCCCCATTTGTCAAATCCTTTGCATTATTTCCAGAAGGCCAGGAACGCTGCAAGGATATTTTACGAGACGGCTAGGTAGCTGGCAAATGAAACATCAAACTTCAATCTGATAGAAGAGATCACTTAATCATGCATCATCACCATATGCATACACCACAAATGGAAACTCACTAAAATCAATTAAATTTCAATTCAGAGTGCATACACTCGCTAGATCAAAACCTAAATAAGTTATTGATCGACACATATAGAAATGGCATCCCATTTTACCAATAGTCATTGCAAGAACATGACCCCTCTTTGAAGTGGTGGAAGCGGTTTCGATCCCTAAGGACAATTTCTCTATTATATACCTTTGATATTATTTTTGCTGCATTGTGGCAATCTGTACACACTCTCAGATTTTTGGATATTCTAATCGTGGTTCCAGGACGAGTTTTAATAAGACCAAATGCAATGGCCAGCTTCTCACTATGGTGAGAAACTGCAGCTTCCTTATCATCTTCCTCTGCATCTATTCTTGCATCTGCTGTGTTTGGGACATAACCAGCGGCCTTGATTTGTTTTATCATGTCTTCAGTAGCGCAATAAACTTCCTTTATTGGATACGCATTTTCTTCAGCCAAAAACTCGTAAATCTCTCCATCCAACTCAATTGAACTACAACCAGGTGTTTTCTTGATCCCCTTCTCTTTCATCCGACTCCTTGTCCGCATTGCGTCCTCCCACCTACCCACTGACGCGTAAATATTAGACAACAGAATGTAATCCCCACTATGCATGGGCTCCAAACTAACTAGTTGTTTGACTGCTTTCTCCCCAATTTCAACATTTTTATGAGCTCTACAAGAAGCCAACAGCGTTCTCCAAATAACAGCATTCGGCTGGATGGGCATTTTCTCTATGAACTGATAAGCTTCTTTGATCAATGCAGCTCTACCGAGGATGTCTACCATGCAGCCATAGTGTTCCATTCTAGGTTCAATACCAAATTCTTTACCCATGCTGTTGAAAAAATCATGACCCTCTTCAACCAGACCAACATGGCTACATGCGGAAAGAACTCCAATAAAAGTTACATCATTTGGTTTAACATTTCTTTCCCGCATCAATTGATAGAACTCAAGTGCCTTTTTTCCTTGCCCGTTATTAGCAAGACCCTGAATTAGGGCCGTCCATGAGTATACATTTTTTGAAGGCATCATTTGAAACACTTCAGTTGCAGTATTTATTTGTCCGCATTTTGCATAGAGATCTATTAATGCGGTTCCTAGTGTGACAGTGAGCTTCATCCTCTTCTTCTTAATATACAGGTGAACCCACTTGCCAGTCTCCAGTGCGCCAAGGACAGCACAACAGGAGAGTACACTGACCATAGTAACCTCATTGGGATCCAAATTTGCAATCTGCATCTCACTGAAAAGTTGAAGCGCCTCCTTGCATCTCCGTGCTTGACTATAACCAGAAATCATAGCGCTCCAGGCAACAACATCCCTCCGACCCATTTGGTCAAACAACCTCCGTGCTTTGTCCACCTCACCACATTTCGCATACATATCAAGAAGAGCCGTAGCTAAGTTAACATTTACATCAAGCCCATTTGCCCTTGTGTATTCAGCAATCCACTCTCCCAGTTCTATATCAGCCAATCTTCCACATGCTGTCAAAACACTAACCAAAGTTATCTCATTAAACCGAACACCCGATGTCCTCATTTTATAGAACAACTTAACGGCATCCTCATAATATCCACTCTTAACATACCCGGAGAACAAAGAATTCCATGCAAAAATATCTCTTTCAGGCATTCCATCAAACACTTTCCTCGCTATCTCGACTTCACCACAATTAGCATACATATGAATTAAAGTGTTCAAGACAACAGAATTAGACCCAAACCCACATTTCACAATCTGAGCATGGATCTGTTTCCCCTCTTTTTTTCCACGCAATCTGGAACAAGATTTTAGAGTGCAAGGGAAAGTGAATTCATCGAAAGGAACCGCGTTTTCGAGCATTTGTTTGAATAACAGCAAGGCTTTATAAGGAAATTGCTTCATTGTAAAGGCCCTTATCATGACGTTATAAGCCGAAGAATCCGGATGGTCGATTTTGTCGAAAATGGATAACGCATAGTCCATGGTGGTAGTGGGGAGGAGGATGGCGGCCGATTCGAGAAGGTTCTCGGTCACTGTAGGGTCGAGGTAGCGGCGAGTTTTGAGAAGGTGGGCGTGGACTTGGTTCAGGTCTTTGGTTGTTTTGCATTGTTGTAAGATTAGGGTTTTGGGGTCATCTGGGAACTGAGGAATGGCGGTTACGGGTGGGAGAAATTTGGCAGGAGAGTGAGCAAGTGCAGTAGCCATGTTCTTTGCGGCCACCCTATTCTGGGATTGCCGTTTGAAGGTTGACGGTTTTTAAAGGGATATAAGTGCAATTAAACAATGTATATTTTACTCCAAGTATTAAATAAGATCAATCTATTTGAGTTAATTAAGTTATTTAATAGTCAAATAAATTTTTATTTAATATAATATTATTTTTTTAATAATAAAAATATATTTTATATGATAACATTTTATTTTTATAATTTTAAAAATTATTTTATTATATTTATGTATTCTTTAAGTTTTTATGAAAATTAAAATTTTATTTTTTTATTTTTTAAATTATAAAAAATAATATTTTATTATTAAAAAAATAATATTATTTTATATTTAAATTTATTTGACTCTTAACAAAAATAAAAAAGCTTAATAATTAGTCATATGTAACTTTTAAACTCTTAAATAAATTTATTTATACTCTTTAAATAAAATACATTAGAATGAAACGATACTATTATATTTAAAGGTATTTATTTTTTACCATTTAAAAAAAAGTATTTATTTTTTAGGATATATTTATATATCATTAATTGAAGATTTTTGGGAAAATTTTGAGTATTCTTGTATTTCACTCTTGATTTGTACAATATGTCTACATAGCTATTTATATACAAAGAATCATATCTAAACAGGAAGTAAATAATCAAATAATAATTACAGAGATAATTAAGGATCCTAATCAAATCAAATCAAATCCCTAGAATCAATTAGGATTAGCAAATAAGTCAACACTCCCCCTCAAGTTGGTGCAAAGATGTCACACATGCCCAACTTGCAAATCAGATTATGATAGATCTTGTTGTTAAGCCCTTTAGTAAACACATCCGCAAGTTGCTCAGTAGAAGTCACATGAACTAGGCTCAAGACACCGTCTGTTAATTTTTCTTTAATGAAATGCCGATCAATTTCAATGTGCTTCGTTCGGTCATGTTGGACTGGGTTTTGTGCTATACTTATAGCAGCTTTATTGTCACAATACAAGGTTATCTTGTCTCTCTCGGACAATCTCAACTCTTCCAATAACTTCTGCAACCATAAGAGTTCACACACTCCTTGGGTCATTGCTCTGTATTCTGCTTCCGCACTTGACCGAGCAACAACACTTTGTTTTTTGCTCCTCCAAGTGACAAGGTTTCCCCCCACAACTATGCAGTAGCCAGATGTGGATCTCCTGTCATCGAGAGATCCTGCCCAATCTGCATCTGTAAAAGTTTCAATTCGGAGATGACCATGTTTGGAATAAAGAAGCCCTTTCCCTGGCGCAGACTTTAGGTATCTCAAGATGCGAAGTACAGCTTGCATATGAGTCTCGCGAGGGTCATGCATGAATTGGCTGACTAAGCTAACAGCATAGGCTATATCCGGTCGAGTGTGTGAGAGATAAATCAACCTTCCTACCAATCTCTGATATCTTCCAATATCCACGGACTCACCAGTTCCTGCTTTCAGCTTGTGATTACTTTCAATGGGAGATTCTGCTGGTTTACACCCCATCATACCAGTTTCTTCCAAAAGATCCAGAATATACTTTCTTTGAGAGATGAAAATTCCTTTTTCTGATCTAGCCACCTCGATACCTAGAAAATATTGCAGTTTTCCCAGATCTTTGATTTCAAATTCCTGAGCTAACAACCTCTTTAGTTGAGCCATTTCCTCTTTGTCATCACCTGTCACCACTATATCATCAACATACACAATAAGAAGGGTGGTCTTACCCTTATGATGTTTGATAAACAGAGTGTGATCAGCATTGCTTTGTTGGTAACCAAAGGACATCATGGCTCTGCTAAACCTGTCAAACCAAGCTCTGGGAGATTGTTTTAGCCCATACAAAGCTTTTTTTAACTTGCACACCTTTCCTTGTGTCTTCTCATCAGCGAACCCAGGAGGAATTTCCATGAATACTTCTTCCTCTAAATCTCCATGGAGGAAAGCATTCTTCACATCAAACTGTTGCAAGTCCCAGTCCAAGTTGGCCGCGCAAGATAACAGAACTCTGATTGAATTCATTTTTGCAACTGGGGCAAATGTCTCTTGATAATCCACTCCATAGGTTTGGGTGAAACCTTTAGCAACCAATCTGGCCTTAAATCGTTCAATTGTACCATCAGCTTTGTGTTTCACTGTGAACACCCACTTACAGCCAACGAGTTTCTTTCCAGGTGGAAGAGTGACGAGCTCCCAGGTCTCATTTTTAGCCAATGCTTTCATCTCTTCAATCATTGCTTCCTTCCATTTAGGTTCTGCAAGAGCTTTCTTCCAATCCTGTGGAATAGACACAGAGGAAATAGACAAGGCAAAGGCTCTATAGGAAGGAGACAAGGATTCATAAGAAACAAAGTTAGAAATAGGATGTTTAGTACAAGATCTGACCCCTTTTCTTTGTGCAATCGGTTTATCTAAATCATTGAAGCATTCAAGAGTTGTGGATAACTCACCAGAAGAAGATTCTTGACTCTGAGTAGACTGCATAATGGCTTCTTCTGCCTTGTCTCTCTTTGAATACCTTCTCAAATCTGGCTTGTCCAAACGACCAATTCTTTCTCCCTGATTGGACATCTCCCCCTGTCGATTAGAACTCAAACTCTCATCTGGAATCACACAATTTTGGATCACCTCTTCTTGCTCATTATTCTCCCCCTGAAGAGGTGAGTGGGTGGTATTGAAGTAGGGTTCAGTTTCTCGAAAGGTAACATCCATACTGACCAAGTATTTTCTAGAGGGAGGGTGATAACACCTATATCCCTTCTGTGTCGGAGAATACCCAACAAACACACATTTAAGGGCCTTGGGGTCCAATTTCCCTGCCGTTCTAGTATGGACAAAACAAACACACCCAAATACTTTTGGTGGAACAACGTATGAATTCTTCCCTTGTAGAACTGCCAGATGACTCATAAAGTCAAGGGTCTTGAGAGGCATTCTATTTATAAGGTAAGCAGATACAAGAATTGCATCTCCCCAATATGCTTTGGGTAGATTCATGGTGAACATAAGAGATCGAGCTACCTCCAATAGATGTCTATTTTTTCTCTCAACAACGCCATTTTGAGCACTAGTATAAGGACAACTAGTCTGGTGTACTATCCCATTACTCTCCAAATAGGCAGAAAAGCTACTATCCATGTATTCTCTTCCATTGTCAGTTCTCAAAATTTTCACCTTAGTATCAAATTGAGTGCAAATCATCTTATGAAAAGATTGAAAACAAGAAAAAACATCACTTTTAGCTTTAATCAGATAGACCCAAGTCATTCGAGTGCAACAATCAATAAAGGTGACAAACCATCGATTACCAGATAAGGAGACAGTTTGAGTAGGCCCCCAAACATCAGAATGAATAGTTGCAAAAAGAATTTGACTTTTATTATGACTCAAGGGATAGGATGTTCTAGTGTGTTTCGCATACTCACAAGCATCACAAAATAAAGAGCCAAACTGGGTTTTAGCAAACAAATCAGGATAAAGTTTTTCTAAGACAAAAAATGATGGATGTCCTAATCGTCGGTGCCATTGTATTATTTCCCGATTAACATCCTTATTTTCTCCAAAACAAGCTTGAGATATCGAAGAACCCGGATCACTCTCCAACATGTATAAGCCATCATGCAGCCTACCATTGCCAATCCTCTTCCCTGTGCGAAGATCCTGAATAACACAATGATCAAGAAAGAATTCAAGTTTACAGTTAAGGGCATTGGTGATAGCACTGACAGATAAAAGGTTGACAGGAAAGTGGGGAACATGAAGGACAGATGATAATTTAATGTTGGATGTGCAAATAACAGAACCTGTTCCGGATATTGGAGTAAAAGAGCCATCAGCAATTCTGACACTATCTTTGGTTAGAGAAAGAGAATAATTGAGAAAGCCTTTAGAAGAGCCTGTCATATGTCTATTCGCACCAGAATCGATAATCCATGGAACATTATTAAAAGAGGAAGCATTACCTGACTTTACAAAGTTAGATGTGGCACCAGAGGATGAAGAGGTGTCAATATGAGACAAGAGGCGCTTGAGACTCTGAAGTTCATTAGCGGAAAGAAACTCAGTCGTTGTTGTCTCCTTAAAAGGCTCCTCCACAGTTTCTGCTAAATTAGCTTGATTTCTAGAGGTACCTCGTTTTCCTCCACGACCTCTAGTGGGACGACCATGTAACTTCCAACAAGTCTCTTTGGTATGCCTCGGTTTCCCACAATAGTCACAGTGTAATTGATCTTTCTCAGAAGTAGGAGGCTGTGGTGTGCTCAAACTAGTAGTCAACCCAGCCTTTTCAACTGGTGCAGTATAGAGCATAGCATGTCGACGACTTTCTTCTTGTTGAACATGAGCGTGGGCCTCTTGTAGAGAAGGAAAAGGATTTTTTCCCAACACTTGGACTCGAATTGGATCATATTCATTATTCAACCCTGCAAGAAAATCATAGACCCGTTCCTTTTCAATCATTCTCTGAAATTTGACTGTATCTCCAGTGCAGTCTGCCTGAAAGTCTTGATAGTAATCAAGTTCCTGCCATAAGCCACATAACTCAGAATAAAATTGGGAGATAGTCATTTCTCCTTGCTTAGTACCATGAATCTTATTCCGAATATCATAAATTTGGGCATCATTCCCAATCTTGGAATAAGTTAAGGACAAAGCTTTCCATATTTTTGCAGCAGTATCAAGTAGCAAATAGGACTTAGAGATATTAGGTTGCATAGAGTTCAGTAACCATGTCATAACAAGACAATTATTTGAGTCCCATTGAGGAAAATCTGGATCACTCTCATCAGGTTGCTTTTTATTACCAGTGACATAACCCTGCAGTCCTCTAGCCTTGATAAACAACAAACAAGACCTTGACCAAGCAAGATAGTTGGTTCCATCAAGTTTTATGGGACTAATTTGCAAGGAAGGATTATCAGAGTTAGGAGTCGAGACCCTTTTACCTTCTGCCATAGTAAAGATTTATGAACCCTGAAAGAATATGAGGTACCCAAGGTTGTACACACAAGAGAGCCCAATTGATTCACCAAAAAGACCGGGTAACAGCACGGGAAGGCCAGAAGATGGTCGGAATCGTCGCCGGAGTGATCGGAGCGGCGAAGCAGTGACAGACGGTGGGTCACGCACCGGGAAGCGCCGGGTCACGCGCCGGGAAGAGGTGGCGCGTGAGACTCACGCGCAAGCTTTTCCGGCGTCGGAGCAGGTCGATCGGCCGGCGGCAGTCCGGCGGTTCTTCTGGTGCCGGCGGTGAGAGAGTGAAGGGCTCCTAAATGGGTTAGTACCAAAAAAGTAAATCTAGGGTTTTGAAACCCTAAAGAGGAAAAATTGAATTTGAACCCAAAAAATCAGGAAAAAGGCTCTGATACCATGAAGATTTTTGGGAAAATTTTGAGTATTCTTGTATTTCACTCTTGATTTGTACAATATGTCTACATGGCTATTTATACACAAAGAATCATATCTAAACAGGAAGTAAATAATCAAATAATAATTACAGAGATAATTAAGGATCCTAATCAAATCAAATCAAATCCCTAGAATCAATTAGGATTAGCAAATAAGTCAACATTAATAAAATAAGATTAATGACTAACGATTAATATGCAATAAAATACTATAACCTACTAATTTTTCTCATGTTGGAGATATTAAAATTTAATCTAACTTAACTTATTATAATGTCGTTTTAAATAGGTATATTAATCCAAAACCAAATATAGTTAAATAAGGTTAATGTAATATAATTTTTTTAATTTCATACCAAACCTACATTTTAAAAAAATAAATTCTATTAATTTTTTATTTTTTGGTATAAGTCCACTTTGTATACATTGTTTAATGTGATTCTTAATGCATTCTCCAAAAGTAAAAATGATTCTAAAAGGTTAATTGTAAAAAAAAATCCTCTTAACATAATTTTTTACCCACCTACTAATTATAGTAATAGGCTTTTTAGCTTGCGTAGCGTTTATAGCACACTGTAATTATATGATTAATGTGTTCTTATTAGGATACTAATATTTTGAATGGTTTCGTAGTGAAATGTGTTGCTTCAATCATGAAAGATCTTGTTCAAATCGTTTCTTTTTTGAGGGAAAAAAAAAAAATATCGTTTGGCTTGATGCGATTCCAGCAGCTTTTATATGGTTTCTCATACACTTAGACAACAAATAAATAGATTTTGGTCGGTTAGTATTACCGTTTCATTTGATTACACGCCCACGTTTCAAGAATAGAAAGGATGCCAGCTGACCCAAATGTCTGCAGGGTTTTCAACAACAGAGTAACTCGTGAAGAGGAGCCTGAGAAGATTTGTACATCACGAGCATTTGGTCCAAAGGCAGCAGAATCCCACTAAGCCCCATAAGCAGGTTCAGACTTCAGATGGCACAGAGGGAACCAATTATCTTCCAACCTACTCTATAGGAAATGCGAAGTTGTTGAAGGAAGCATTGATGCGGCAACTCATGGCTTCATGCAGAAGAAGCATAAGGGGATTGATGCAAACGGAAGATGTTAACCTTGTTTGACATGAATGATTTTATAAAGAAAAAAATTTAAATAAATTCTTATGATTTTATCACCATACATAATATATAATAAAAATTTTTTAAATTAAAAATTTTTTATTTTTTTATTTTAAATAAGAATTTTATAAGAAAAAAATTTAATTGAATTAAATTCTTATAAAATTCTTGACTCAAAACCAATGTAAAAAAATATACATAGCAAGAAGTATTCATATTTTCAGCTACAATTACTAATAAAAATTTCAGGGTTTATTTTATTGATATGAGAATAGTCTTAAAAAAAATTACTTTCTAACAGAGCTGGTGTTTGTCCTTGCAGTGAGACCCTACTGTCACTACTTTCCATATAGTTTGGCTATGCTCCGGGAGCATACCTGGAAAAATCCTTCATTTAGGATATCCGGAGCATACCTGGAAAAATCCTTCATTTAGGATATTGGGCCTATGGATTTAAATGATGGCCAGTATAACTTGCACATCATTTCTAAATTCAATGTAATTTTTTCCCCCTGAACAACAGAACTAGCAAAAGCCAACTTCTGGGTTAGCTTCATTGGAGAAGGTATTACTACAATGAATAATTGGAGCATGATGTCATTTTGGGCACAGGTAATTTATTCCAATCCTATAATGCTTAGAGTTGTGTCGGCACAATTATTCATCGTCCTTGATGAACTATAATCAGTTTCTGGTGGTAAAGGGCATCTGCTAATGCAAAGGACCAAGTACCAGTAATAATTGAGATAGCACAGTATCTCTGGCTCATGTAATAGCACAATATCCAATGCCAATAAGAAGCTCAACTCAGAAAATCCTACAACTGGTTGCATTCCCCGGAGTGATGCTTAAAAATTAAGGACCGAAATTGGTTCAATCATGCAACTTCATCAATTCAATCTGTTGGCACTAATGGTCATCTGCAAAATTTCTGTTGGGTGAACTTTGTGAGGATTTAGACAGATTAATCATGGAAATTGCACTACATAATCAGACCATCTTTCAGGTGTTCCGATGAAGAATCTACTGAAGGGGGGGGGGGGGGGAACGGAAGGAAGTTCTTCATTGGAAAACTTGAAGATGTGTTCAGATTTCATGTAAACAATAACAAGAACTAAAGAAATAAAGAACATATCAAAATTGATTGTTATCTGCAGGAGGAATATCAGCCTGCTGATTGAATCTCCTTGAAGATACACGATTAAATAAATTTCTAAGACTGTTCTTACTTTCCTTTCGCCTCTTGAGGACCCGAATTTGATCATCCAACCCAAAGAATGGTTCATCTAGCACTAGCCCTCTCTCCAGCATTTTGGTCATGGTCACAATCTCATAGGAATCCAGCAGTGATTGCTTGAAATCCCAGTTTCCAGTTGCAACCCTCTTGGTCAAAGACTTGTTCACTGCTTCAAGCTTGAATCGAGAGGGCTTGGGTAGGAAATTTTGGCGGTGGGCATCATGTTCATTAGTAGGCCTAGATTTACAAGAGCGAGAATGCCATGCTTGAGCTACAGCCTTGAGGATTTGAAGGTGGTTAATGTCTTCATGGTCTGAGTTATTCTTCATATTTCATGGTTGTCCTCTCTAAGGAAGGAGAGCCTCACATTGTAGGCGGAAGCAAGAAAGAAAAGAGAAGGTGGTGGTGCGTCTGCGTCATATCTTTTGTCGATGAGTTTTATTCACTGGGAGCTGCAGAGAAATGATGACCGCTCGGTTAAGCTGGTGGCAGGATAATGTTGGATTTGTTTGTTTCTCTAATCCCGAGTTTTATTTTGTGGACCTTCTTTTGTTCCTTGTCTTCTGCATTATTTGACCACCTTCTAATAAGGGCACTCCCATGATCCAACACTTCATGACGCTTCATAGAGTTAAAACGAAGGTCTTGTTCAGTTCTGGTGACCAACTAAGAAATTTTAAGATTTGAAAAACTGCTAAATTTTATCTGTTTAATTAGTTTTTTTTTAAAAAAAATTTTTTAGAAAGTTTTAACTATTTTTTCCTTTTGTATGTAAGAAAAGTAAGTTATTTTTCTCTAATTTAATTAAATTATTTCATAAAAAATTCACTATTTAAGAAATAACCTGTTTAAATCAAACAAATTTTAAAAGTTGATTTTCAAGGAATTTTCTAGTAATTAAAATTTGAATGATGTTGGTTTATTTTTAATCAATTTTGTTTAAATTATTAATGACATAAATCACTTACTAGATAAAATGTATCTGCAAGTAAAGAATTACATATAAATTTTGAAAACATAAATTACTTTCAAGAAAATATTAAAATCCTTTTTGGATTAGAAATGAAGTTGATTTTAGTTGAGTTTCATTACATGAATTTTTTTGGATGTTATATGAATTTAATTTAATTTCAGATTTCAAAATTTTCTTATATTCTTAAAATTTAACTGATTTATAAATGCTTGATGCTTTCAAGTTTTAAAGAAAATAAGGATTGTCATTATTAATTTTTTTTTTTTTTTAATCTCATGTAATATGAGACAAAATCTACCTTGGGGCAAAACTGTAAATAACTAAATATATCAGAGCTGTCTTCCTGATCATTTTCCCGCCGGAATTTCAAAAAACAAAATCTCCTCTTTGTGGTCCTTCTTTAGGGTTTTCCAATATTCACGTTTCCCTTCCTCTGTCTTCCCTGTGTATGAATCCAACATCAACATCGCCAGAAAATGACTACTCCCATGGAGATCACTACGCAAAATCCCACAGAGACCCACTTCTCCGAGCAAAACGGCGTTGCACAAGCACAGCTACCTGACTCTTCTTCCATTCTCGGCCAGGACAAATTTCTCGTTTCTGGTGTGTATTGAGCCCTTTATGCCGGTTTGTTAATTCTCATATTGCTTTATTGTTTAACTATTATTTTCTTTATTTTATTTTTCAGTTGAAGTTTGCTTAAAACCCTCGAGCACAGCTCGAGTTGAAGATGTCCGCTGCGCCGTTGAAAGGTGCGCCATGAGTACTTCTTTTTATAAATTTGATGTAAGAATGTTCACTTATTACCATGCTGAAGTTGTTGAGGTGAAACTATAACATTAAGTGCTTATTGTTCCGTGATCAATTTATTTTGCTGTCTTTTATGATTTTCAGAATTTCAATGCTCTTTCTTTACCTTTTTGGTTTAACATAATCAGAATGCTTGAAAAGAGGAGTTTAAGCTATGTTGATGGACCGATTCCAGTGCCTGCCGATGATCCCTTTCTTGCACAAAACGTACAAAGAATATGTATTTGTGACACGGGTATTCATATGCTTTCTCTTACCTTTGTGGTTATTGGGTAAGAAAGGAAAACATAAAATGAAAAAAATCTTTCTATTTTTCTAAAACTTTGCACAAATGAAGTAAAAGAAAATGATGTTATGTGTTGATAGTCACGGAAAGAGATTAACGGTTCACTTCTTTGCTTTGTAGATGAATGGGCAAAGAAACATGAGATTCTTTTGTTTTGGCAGGTCAAACCAGTTGTACATGTCTTTCAGGTAATATGCTTTATATATATCCTTTATTAGTTTTTAAATGTTGACGTTGTATGAGGTGGTAATGGTAAATCATGAGTAGGCGATCAGTATTTGCCATTCTTTGTGTAGTAACATAGAGAGTTTGCTGTGCGCTCAATGTATTTGTTCTATTTGTTGATTATGTTGTTTGTCAGCTTAGTGAGGAAGGACCATGTGAGGAATTAAGTGGGGATGGTCAACTTTCTACCTTCAATGAATGGATTCTTCCTGCAAAGGAATTTGATGGCATGTGGGAAAGGTTTGGCTTGCAACTTCTCTTTTTCTTGGTTGTCCACTTAAATTAATGAACTTACCAATGACACAGTAATTTATTTTTGCAGCCTAATTTATGAGTCTGGTCTCAAGAAAAGGTTGTTGCGTTATGCAGCGAGTGCACTACTCTTCACAGAGAAGGGTGTTAACCCTTTCCTTGTGTCATGGAACAGGTATGGAACATTTGGTTCATTTTATCAGTTTCTGCAATTCAGTTTTGCCAAAATTTGAAAGCACAACACCCCAATATATATTGCATTACAGTTAAAGAAAAGCTTCCGAAAGCGACTTTCAAACTCTGAAAGGGTTACCAGATAATATAAAAGCTTATGATTGTGGATAATATTTGCTTCATAATATATATCATTAACAAACATCTATGCTATTATTATTTGGATGTTTCCTCTTGCAAATGAACTATTTGACTTATAGTTGGAGAAGAATTCTTGAACTCTTGGTTTTTAATGTATCATTTCTCCTCCCTGCACTGGGCAGATCTCTGATACAAGAACTTCTGGGATGTGATAAAAACTCAATGTATGGCAACCCTAAGTAACATATCTCATATGGAGTTTCTAAAGCAGATTTGAAAGCTGCAAATGTAGAAATGATTGTGCTGCACTGCAGCTTCCATTTAAAAGTTGCAGTCTAAGATCAGGACTTATATCATTTGTTCATTATGTTTTGCAGAATTGTTCTTTTATATGGGCCACCAGGGACTGGGAAAACGTCTTTATGTAAAGCATTGGCTCAAAAGCTGTCAATACGTTTTAACTCCAGGTTACTTGATGTCTTATTTGATGAATGTTCACGCTCTTCCCAAAACAATAAAAAAAATTACCGTATAACATTTTAAAAGGATCTTATTTTATTTTTCTTGTTTATTCTTCCCATTTAAACAGATATCCTCAGTGCCAATTGGTGGAAGTTAATGCACACTCTCTATTTAGCAAATGGTTCTCTGAAAGTGGCAAGTTGGTATGTATTCATGCTACATAGCGGGAAAACACTTATGGCTTCTATAACTAGCTTATTCTATTCCTTCAAATTTTTTGTGGCACTTTTTTTAAATTGTAATTTGTTTTAACGAATATTTGATCATTATCAATTCTTAGACTCTGACATGATTTCTCATTGCTGGTGCAAAAATTAATGTCTTGTTTGTATTTTTACATTTTTCTACTTTTTCATGAAAATAAGTTGCTTATTATATTAGTGTAAGTGAAAAATGACTGTTTGGACTTGTTTATATTTTTTCCTTTTCCAATTAGATGATTGGTATTTTGATATTGTTTGGAATTTAAATATTGTTTTTTTAAACAACTAAAAGCCTTGCTGCATTATCTCATGTCATGTTCTGCAGCAAATAATAAATAAATTACTTCAATATTGTCTTGTTTCTCATGTGGTAGTTCAACTTATTTCAAGTTATCAGTCACTGATCCTTAATTATGCATCTACATTTTTCGAGTCTCTATTTTTTTATAAAACTCTTGAAGAAAAAAAAATGTTAAATGGTTACTGCATCAGGTTGCAAAGCTTTTCCAGAAAATTCAAGAAATGGTTGAAGAAGAAAACAATCTGGTATTTGTTTTAATTGGTGAGTTTTAACTATGCTAATATTATTTTTGTTTGATTTTATTTATTTGTTGCTCATCTTTCTTCCTTCTAGCATGTAATATCTTAGACTCGTTGATGCTGCAGATGAAGTTGAAAGCCTTGCTGCTGCAAGAAAAGCTGCTTTGTCTGGTTCTGAACCTTCTGATTCTATTCGAGTATTGCCACTTTTCCCTCCTCCCAAACTAATTTCTAATGTCTAATATGTGAACGTTCCAAGTGACGCTACTTTTTTCAAGGTGCAGGTAGCTGCTCATTTTTTTTGATACCTTGTGCATTTTGAAATGTGTGACAGGTTGTCAATGCACTACTAACTCAGTTGGACAAATTGAAATGCTCGCCAAATGTGATTATCCTGACTACCTCTAATATAACTGCTGCTATAGGTAAGCCTATGAATTTTTCAGTTCCAGACAATTTTCTTCCTAGTTTTTGGGTTCAACTAACTTGAACTTGTTTCTTTCATTTCCGCTCCTATACTTCACTTGCATTGGGCTGCTAATAGTTTTCTGGATATATATCCTGATATTAGATTTTCCCCTTTCTTTTCTTTGGATGCCTCCCAGAGTTCATTGACTGGGTATGTACACAAGAGAGTTGAGCATATGTCCTTCCAATGAAGTCAATTTAATCCCCACGTTTCTATTGCTTGTGAATATTGTCGGCAGTGCTCCTTAACACTTAATCATTTTCATGAACTTGATAGTTGGTTTTCAAGTTTCAATTGAAATATAGTCCAGGAGAAGACAATGGACTTTGAAAACCGCTAACCACAAGCATTTCTGTGGAAGTTAAACATTGAGCTCTTCATTCTCAACTCTTATTTAGGAAAAGGGAAAACAAAGAAAACTATTTGGCCATTATATAAATTTTCTTCTGAAAATTTTCAAATATTCCCTTATGATAGTTTCTGCTTTTTATAGCTTGATCATCATTAATACAGTGCATACGTTGCCTATGTACCAGTTGACTCTCACATATTTACAAAATCATTGAGTTGCAGATATTGCATTTGTGGATCGAGCTGATATCAAAGCTTATGTTGGTCCTCCAACTCTTGAAGCTCGTTATGAAATTCTAAGGTCTTGCTTGCAGGAACTCATACGAACTGGAATCATATCAAATTTCCAGGTGTGAATACACCTGTCTCACTTTCTGCTTAAAACTAGGTTTCTGAACTTCCATAATCTTCTCACTCCATCTTGAGAAATACTTGCATAAATCTAATCCACCACGTGGTTTGTCCATTTAAGGCCCTTCAACAACAATTTTTAAAGTAATAATTAGTGTTTCGACTCTAGTGTCTAGTCGAGAAAGTGGATCATGAGACTTTGTCCTTCTAATGTTTAATTAACAGTTATTAGAACAACAACTACTAAAACAGCTAGTGTTGTTGAATAGAGGCTAAATCATGTCACATGAAAAGTACCCAGTTATCACTTAGAAGAAATAACACTGTCACATAAAATTGCTCTTGCTTTTAACTGGCCAAAGCCAGTTGTCAAATTATGGCTCCAGCTTAGTAGGGGCCTGGAAGGATAATTTGAACAGTCCTATCCAGCTATCCTCGAGCACTTTTGTGTGGAGTTGACACTTAAGATGTAACCTGCTTTCTCACTGCTAACCTACTGCCTTCCGTCTTTTTTGTCATTACTTATGAAATTTTTTCTGTAGGACTTTGACAACCTCGTACTTCCAAATTATTCAACCTTGAAAGAGAAATTGAATGCAGCTGATATTCAAGAAGGTCAGGCGCCAGTGGACTTATATAAACAATTGCTTGAAGCTGCACAGGCATGCGAGGTGAGTTAAAAAAAAAATCCCAAAAACCCCTAAACCCACCCCCCCCCCCAAAAAAAAAAAAAAAAATCCCAAAGCTGCACAGCAATTGCCTGAGATTTAATAAAATGACATACTATGAAACCATGTTTCTTCTCCTCTTCAGGGACTAAGTGGAAGATCATTAAGAAAACTCCCATTTTTGGCACATGCAGCTCTTTCAAACCCATGTGGCTGTCACGCAAATAAGTTCTTGTCAGCAATGATAGACACAGCAACGAGGGAGCGTTCTGAGCTGCTCGATTGATTTTTTATCCCATGTAAATTGTAAGAGATGTTCAATGCTAACCCATCCAGAAAGAAGCCTATTTTTCTACGCTACGCGGTGTCTCAAAAATCAAAATCATAAGCAAGCGTAGGAGGTTTTTAGCCCTTTCTTATGTAAGGATGAGCATCCCGTACACTGCCAGCATTTTGTAGAATTTTTTTTATCTATATATAAAAAAGCCACAAATGGAAACGAAAAACAAATGGCATGTGATGATGTGATATAGTTGAATGTCCGAAGCAATAACTTATTTCTTTCAATCTTTTCAGAGCATTTTACATTGATTCTCAGTGAAAGTTGTACAAGATAATGACTGCAAGTGACAGAACAACAATTTTCAGTTTTCAGTTTCTTTCCTGAAATTTAGACAGGCCAATATACAAAAACTTTGGCATTACCCAATAACAAGAATTCTTACGAATGAAAATGAACAGATTCCCTCAATAATTTGATCAACTCTCCGTTGAATGAATTTGAAGCACTGATACCTCCTATGCTTACGACACAGCCCTAAACTGCTTGCAATACCTTGGAAGTTATGATAAAGCAATGGAAAAATAAGATCAAGCGGTAGTTTATACACTTTTTGCAGAACCAAATAGTTCAGAAATTTTAGGATGTTTACGAATGTGATGAGGACACTTGTATAGCAGATCTTTGGCCTCAGAATGTCTACCTTCTTTGAAGAATGATTGGAAGACATGAAGGTAAGCTGAAGTTGATGGATATTCCTTTACACTCAATGCCTTGAAGAAATCTGTGGCATCTTCCACAGTCCCAAACTTGGAGATATATAGAACATATGGCTCAGGATATGGAGGGTGGTTCTGTTGCTTCATTAAACGAAGAAGGTTCAGTGCTTCTTCAAGTTTCCTCTCTTCTAGAAGCTTTTCTATAAGAAGTTTGTATGTAGCTTGCCAAGGTCTTATATGAGCCTTGTTTACCATCTCTATCAGCAATGTGTATGCACCATCTATCCTCTTTTGACTAAGAAAAGCATTTATTAGCACATCCAACACATCAGCATCAACATCACAGTTTTTCTCCATCATCTTCGCAAAACACATCAATGCCTTGTCGATTTGAGAAGCAGAACAATGCCCTTGAATCAAAATGGTCCAGGTCTTAGTATCTGGAATACATCCATGTGCTTCCATTTCGTCCAGAACCTCACATGCCTCTTCCAATCTCCTTGCCTTACAGAGTCCAAAAACGAATTGACTGTATGTGATGTTGTCAGGCTCATATCCTGCATCTTTCATAGCCTTCATAATGTTTATTGCTTCATCAAACTTCCCTGCGCTTGTCAAGGACCTATGTATGCCATCATAAACAGCTTTAGAAAGTGAATTCCCTGTTGCCTCAAATTTCTTTGCAACTCTAGAAACCAAATCCAAATCTGGGTTTTCGCTTGATGAGATGCTCCGCAAAAGAATGCTGCAATCTTGAACTGAGGGCTTAAATGGGCCATCCATTACAAATTCATAAAGCTTCACTGCATCCTCCATCATCTTGCTTTTCTGAAACTGCCTAGAAATCTTTATGTAAGTGTCAATATCCATATAATGACCAGCATTCTTCATCTCCTCAAGAACACTCCAAAACTCCTCAATTGAGTCATGCCTACCAAGTACTCTCATAATGGCATTATATATAATAGTGTTGTAATCATAACCCTCACACTTACCAACCCAATGAAAAAACTGCAAAGCTTTCCGAGGATAATTCCTAAGCTCTTTCAATACCCTTATCACAAAATTATCTGTTAACACGATTCCCATCCCGCTCAATTCTTTCTCAACATCATTGCTCCAATCCTTCTCAGAAATAACAATAGCCACATTTTTCACTACAGTATCCATAGCATTTTCTTTAACCATTCTATCAAAAAAATGTTTAAAAGCCACCACATCGCTGTTCATCTTCTCCTTTTTAAAAATAGCGGAAATCGTTAAATAAGTTTCCTCATCGATATAAAACCCTTGTTCTTTCATTTTCCTTAATATAATCCAAAAGTTCTTCATAGAATCCTTATTAACCAATATTCTAAGCATCATGCTATACGAAGGCGAACTAGGTTTAAACCCGTTTCTCTCACACGCCCAATTAAAGAAACCCCACGCCTTATCAGGGTCTTTATCTAACTTCTTCAAAGCAAAAATAACAGTTTCATGGGTCAATATGGGGTTGGAGTTCTGTAACTCACTCTCCAACTCAGTGGACCAGTCATTGGCCAATAAGAGCTCTACAAGAGAGCTTGGTTTTGACGAGAAGTACACCTTTTGATCGCTATTGAAATAATAAAAAGAACGGGACTGCTCCATGAGAAAAGGAGAAAAGTGAGTCACCTGAGTTAAAAGCGACGGAGCTGTGTAAAGCCGGGTCGAGAGGAGGGAGTCGGAGAGTCTGAGAGATGCAAGGATTGCCCGTGCTGGAGTCATGGCTGCTTCCGATACTAAAGTTTGTTGCAGAGACGACGGAAATGTGAGGAGCGATTCTTCTGAGGGTTTAACGCTCTCTCAATAAACCCCGGATCGGAATTTCTTTGGTGGATCTTTCTTTTGGGTTGAAATCCAGTGTTGCTCTGAACACCAAACCCACAATTGCAACTATGGGCCTATTTACGGGTTTGCTTCCAATCCAAAAGAAAGGAAAAGGTGAGCAGAAGAAAAAAAATAAAACAAAAAGAAATAAAATAGAGGAAGAGAAGCTGGGCAAATTGGCAACTCAGTTGCTGAGTCAGCTTTTTAGAATAAATAATATAAAGACAAACAGCCCCACCAATCTTCTGGGCCCCGCCTTGTTTGTCTTTCACGCGAAGTTTCATCCGTTAGAAAAGGGCGAACTGGTCCCACCCACCTCCCTTTGCAAACGGGCGTGGCAGACAGGTCTGCATTTATCGTCTCACGTGTCATGCATTGTTTAGCAGCCATGGAAATGTGGGGCCAAAGGTCCAACAAGTAAAATGGCTTCAGTAGAGCTCACGCAACTTGACGCTTGTGGTCCTCCGCTACCAAAATAGCCCTTTGATTCAAAGAGATTGTATTCCTAATTTGTGCCCCTCTTCCAGGGAAATTGATATATTGAGCCAAATATAATTTCCTTTTAATAAATATTTATATTACATTCAGATTTTTTTATTGAAAAATAAATATATAATTACATATATCTATCAAGTTGTATTCGTTTTGGTTGGCAATTCCTTTTCTTTTCTTTTCTTTTTTAAAAAAGGAAATATTATTTCGTGGATTATTCAAATGAATGAGAAAATTGTGCAAGAGATTTACGTGGATAAATAATTGATGGTAAGCATAATAATCTAAAACTCACAATCATCAACCACTTCATAAATTGACTTCTAACCATAATAGCACCATCAATATATATCTCCTCATAAGGTATATAATAATTTTGTTATAACTATTAATTTAAAATCTATATAAATTTATTATATTTAATGCAGAAAGTAAATTTATTGCACATAATATGAGATGAAAATTAGAAAACTTATACAGTATTATCGATATATTATGTAATCAATTGTACCTGGTATAATAAACTAACGATTTTAGACAAATATAATATATAAGTGGATAAATAAAACTCTAAAAGAATAGAAATTAATTTGTATTTTAAAAAAAATCTATCTTCTATTAGTTTATTATATTATGTAAGTGTTCTTCATAGTCTAATAGTAATATTCTATAATTTTTCAAGCATTAGGGATGGAGGTAACTGCTAAAAAAAGCCCCACATGCCAGCAACATCCAGTACAAAAGCAGAGCAAGAAGACGCAATCGACCCAAAAAAAACAAAAAAAAAAAAAAAAACCTTACTATACATATAAAGAGCCTTCGGTGGGCAAGCAAATAAGAGTAGGGGAAAAAAAAAAGACCTAGCTTTAGGGGCACCATGCTTTCGCCTCATAAAATCCCTTAACTTCACTTTTCTATCTCTTTATTTGCTTTTCTTTTTCCCTGTGGAAATGTGCCGTCACTGTATATATTAAAAGAGAAACATGCATGCGGGAATATAAGATTAGTATGCGTGCATCACAATATTACACCTTCTTCTCATTCTCCGGATAAAGCTAGCTTTCTCTACTTCTTCTGCTATCTCCTTCTCCTTATTCTTCTTGCTCTTCTCAGACCATGAACATGGTGGCAGCTTTCAGCTTGTTTCCATTGCTCCAACCCAGGAAGAAGTTTAAGATTCTGCTTCATTTCTTGCGTGAGCTGAGTGGGCATTCGTTTAAGCTACTTGTCTTTTCAAGATGAGAATAATGACGTTTATGGAGGCATCCATACAAGGGGAATTAAGAGCTCCTGGTCCGATTGATTACTCTTTATTTGTTTATTTTTCGTCTGTTTTCAGCTGTCGTCATGTTCTCTTTTTAGGATTGTTTGTACCAATTTTAACTAGTAGGAGTGTTGTCTTAATAACTGCGAAATGGGATGAATAATTATTAGTAGGATTAATCGAACTAGTTATTGTAGCTTCTTCTTGCTGATATATAGTTGAGGTTGTCTTAATGCAGCTGTCAGAGATTGTGAGAATGTAATAAAAAGTCTGTGTGCAAAATGCTTGAAATGAGATCTAATAAATTTCTTGTTCTTGTATACTTTCAGTTGGTGTAATTTTTCTTCCAGATCTCGACTCGCTTATTTAAAACCGCTGCAATTTATAACAACGCTCTAAAATCAAGCATATGATCAGTCTCTTATCATCTAATTAAACAATACTTGGATAACAAATTGATAAACTTGATTAAAACCATAAAATCTGTTACTTATAAGATAATCTCCATTGCCTTGAGTTCAATATCATCATTATTCTTGCATTTACATCACCCCAACCAACTGATCACAACATGAACGCAGACTTAGAATTCAATCCCATCGCAAAATATAAGTAAGGCTAGTTTTATAGCAATTAAATGAGAGAATGGCGCATTGTGGTTTAGCTTTCAACAGAACTACTGAGGAAGCTAGGTGCTTCAAGAACATTAGCTGCACTTAGATAGACAAAATTCTCAGTCTTTGATCGCCCAATTGCATCCCCCATAATCAAGCTCCTATCCATCTGATTCGGTCTTTGTACATATCCCGGATCTTTTCGTGCTATGTTCTAGATACATGATGAGCTCTACTAAGAATCTCATTTAAAAACAATATCTAATTGGGCATCTGGGCATTTGCACATATAAAAATTATCAAATAATTAATCTATGAGTACTATTCTTAATTAATTTCTAGTTTTACTTCGTGGGATCCATTTTTTCACCTTGTCCTCTATTTTTTTTTTCGAGGAGAGGAGATGTAACCCTCAAATATAACCCTACCATGTTGGGATTCGTATTTTTCTTGCACTAGTTGATGACACAATTATGGCTAGGGCTGACTCTTGTTTCTTTCTTTAATTCTTTGCTCTACAGTCATCAGCAATAGCTTCCCCCACCTCAAACTCAAATTTGATGGAACCCGAAGTCTAGCCATCAGTTGCTGACATTTTAAACATGACAAGCTGTAATGACCATTCTTTTTCTTCCTACCTTTGCTTTTCTTTAATCATGAAAAGATTATCTAGGTTGACTATGGGTTTGGTTTGTGCCTACTGACCCTGGGCAGATTCTATCTATGTATTTGAGATCTGATCAGATGCCAAAAACATAATAACAGCTTTGTTGGTGGTCATCATTAATCTCTAATTCCTTTTCTAGTAACTTAATCATGGCTGATGGCTAAAGCTGCCGCCCGAGCACAGATTTCTAAGAAACTGGAAGAGATCATTTGTCTGTGGGCCTGAATCATGAGATATATCTATATCCACTCCTTGATAATTACGTAAATATGACAGAAAGTTCAATAGCTACTTGCTAATTGATATCCCAACATCATTTTTATCTTTTCTAATTATTGTGGACCCTGACTAAAGATAACATATAAACTTGCATTTTGTCATATAGCTAGCTAGAGGGGTCGGGAAGGTGATCGATTTTTGTTTATTTATTTATTTTGCCTCTCGTCTCTGAACCTGGACACTACATCTCTCGTTAATCTTGTTACTGCAGCTAAGAAGGGTTGTTCTTCTTTTGTACTGATCGTTTTCGTATATTGAAATAATTTGTAAGTATATCATTGGGTTATACATTATAGTCAACTGAGTGGTGGTGGAGATGATGATGATGGTTATTGGAGTGGGAGGACGCGAATGCCATTGAAACGACAAGTAATGCTTTTGTGTTACAGACATAGTACGCAACTGAACATTTGATACTGTTCAATGGGAATCTCTCCCGAAGGATATAGTGATAGCGGACCAACATGATAATTAATTTGTATTTGCCTTTGCAAGTGTCTACCTGCAGTTCTTAATTCTATATTTGCATCTTACATCCATTCTTTCTTTGCTTTCTACAATCCCTTAAATTCTACCGTTAAACTCACAAGTTTTATATTCTTGTCCGTTGAAATAATAAAAAAGATCATGACTAGGGTTTTGTAAGTCTGTTCTTATCAAGTTTAAATTTAGTGATAAAGTTAAATATATAATTTTCTTTTTAAAAAAAATCTAAATAAAATGAGATACTGCTGCAAGGTAGTTCATGTGAAAAACCAGATTATGAGCGTGGAAATCGTGGAACTTACTTTCAATTCTTTTGAGCCCTTTTGCCCTGCTCACCAGAACTTTACTGAATTTGGGTTCCCTTCTGGTGTGCTACTTAGATCAGAATAATAATAATAATAATAATAATAATAATAATAATAATAATAATAATAATAATAATAATTATTATTATTATTATTATTATTATTATTATTCTCAGAAAAAAGAAATTAATTTATTTTTTATTTTTTTAACGGAAAATTTATCAATTTTTCTGTCCTAAAGTCACGTTAACAAAAAATATATATATATATATAACTTTCATTCCTAAAACAAAAAATAGCAAGCATAAAAAAATAAAAACTAAAAAAAAATAAAAAAAAACCTCTCTCTGTAATACTAGAGAGACAATCCTTTTAAAGTTGAGCCCCTTTTCTTTTCTCTTTGAAAATCATGGAAGTTTTTCTGGTGGAATCATCTGAACTTTCTTGAATTTCATATTAATTTGAACTAGAAGTAATTTATCTTTTATAATGATTTTGGATACTACATCCTTTTAAGTTAGTTTTTGGGTGAATTAGACTTTAACTCAAATTTAACATCCTTCAAAGCAAGAAACCTAGTTATTCTTTTGTCAAGAGAAGACGGCTTCCACCTTGGCAGTCTCTCACTTTGTTTGAATATATTTGATTTGTTTTGGTAAATATGGTGCATGTATATAGTGAGGTTCCCTTTGGATTTACTAATTTCGTTTAAGTTGGCTTGATGGAGGAGATGGCGGACCAGTTTCTGTTAACGATGTGAGTGGCTGAACAAGGTTAGTTGAATAGGCATTAAAGCTCTATAAGAGGTTTAGAGGGTTTTGGTCTAACTTGTAAACGGGTCAAACTAGCTTATAAGCTCTAAAAGTTAAGTGACGTGTTTATTTATAGTAATGTAATAGATTTATAATAGCTTATAAACACCAAAAAAATAAGTTGATATTCAGTTTATTTATATGATTGGATTCACATGAAGTCTCATGTATATATTCTATGGGTTTATGTAGACTTGATTTAGATAAATAGTTTCTCTTATAAAAATAACTTGTTTTAATAAGTTTTGAGAATGAAAATAAAGAATTCCACATAGAATACAAGACCTTTTAAATGTTTATATCATGGAAAACGTTAATTTAAATATGAAAAGAATCCAAAATTGATAAATTATATTATAAATTAAAGACTTGGCACTTGGAAATGTTTTTGAAAAGCTGGCTCCAACAGCCACAAACAATTACTCTAAACTCTATATATACTTTCTTATTCTCCCTTAAATGGGACAATTAACTCCCCAAAGAAAGTGTTTTTCTTTCACGTCTCAAAGGCAGTTTATATATCCATTGTTCTAACAATTTTCAGGAGTTAATTGTGGAATCAAAAGCTATTTCTGTTATGAATCAAGAACTTGTAAAACTGGACCAATTTGCTGGAATAAATTTTGTTCGTTTCAAAGACGAGATGCTCTTTTTGCTTACTGTTCTGAAGATCTCGTATGTACTGTATCCTGATTTACATGCACCAATATCTTAAGATACTGATCAAGTCAAGGCATAATGTACTAAATGGGGAGAAGATGAATTGTTGTGTAGAGGACACATTCTTAACAATATGTCAAATAGGCTCTACAACTTGTTCACCTCTGAGTCATCTCCAAAAGAAATTTGGAAGGTATTGGAGTACAAGTACAACACTGAAAAACAAGGTGTGGATAAATTTCTTATAATGAAATATTTTAAGTTTTCGATGGTTGAGAATGTTTCTATCATGGATCAAGTTTATGAATTGTAAGTCCTTATATCTAAATTGAACCTTATATCTAAATTGAAAGATTTGAAGATAGTTGTTTCTGAAGCATTACAAGTAGGAGGAATAATATCAAAACTTTCTTCTAGTTGGAATGATTATAGGAAAAAACTATTGCATACAACAAGAGACTTTTCTCTGGAATAAATTCAGAAAAACTTACAAATAGAGGAAGAAACAAGAATTTGTGTTAAAAGTGTTGATACTGAATCTGCAACAAAGGTTAACTTTGTTGAAGGTAATCAGAATAACAATAAGAATAAGAAGAATAAGAAGAAATTTTCTGATGATGCAAGTCCTTCCAATTCTGGAAACTTCAAAAGTTCAAAAAAAGGAAAAACTTGTTACCATTATGGTAAGAAATGGCACTACAAACATGAGTGCAGGCTTCTGAAGAAACAAAAGAAAGACAATTCTATCCAAAATTCCAACAAAGCAAATATACTGAAGAATGAAGATTTTATTGCAATGATATCTAAGTTGCGCATTGGAATGGTTATAGAATCAGAACTTAATATGGCTTCCACCAAGAGTGCAAATAGTTGGTGGTTTGATTCTGGTGCCACTGTTCATGTCTCCAATAATAAATTTGTAATACCCGGCTCGAGTCCGGCATCGGAATTCCTGTAGTCCGGTGGAATCTCGGGTGTCGGAACCCTCGAGAAGGGTAAGGCATATGTTTTCCAAAGTCTTTTCACTTGTTTTTATGTTTTGAAGTGTTAAAAGACTTGAGTTTTGAAAGAAAAGCAACAAGGGAGAAATGCAAAGGTTCGGCCGCCGAAGGTAACTTTCGGCCGCCGAACATTGCATGGTTGCGGCTTCACGTTCGGCTGCCGAAGGTGGTCTGGCCAGCCACCTATAAAAGGGCCAAGGGTCGGTGGAAGGAGGTTATTTCTCCTCCACTTGCAGCCAGAGGTGAGTTTCAGCCTCTCCTACGTTGACTTTCATGTTTTCCATGATTTTCCTCAAATCTTTCAAGAGTTTTAAGAGTTTTGGTGACTTATGAAGGTTTTGAACAAAAGAACCAAGTTTTGAAGCTTGGATCTTTGGAAGAGCTTTTCTTCATATCTCCACGTTAGGATCCTTCATCCTCAAGTTCTTTAATAGGTAAGTGAAGATCCTGAGCTTCTTTGATGATTTTGAAAGGTTTTATGACGTTTGTATGGGTAGTATGCATGTTTAGGTTTAGGTGAGGTTTTGGATGATTTGTGGTGTTCAAACATGTTTTAGTGTTATGTGCTATGTTTGTTTGGGGTTTTAGGGTCGTTTTAGACCCCTTTGTGCATATATATGTGTATATGCTAGTTGGGAGTAGTTGATATGCATGTTTGTAGGTGTTTGGGCAAAGTTTGCATGAAACAGAGCAGGGTTCTGTCCTTCGGGCAAAACCAGGTTCGGCCGCCGAAGGAAGGTTCGGCCGCCGAACCCCTTGTGGAGGCAGTTCGGCTGCCAAAGGTTGCCCCCGAAAGCTAGGCTTTCGGTTTAGAAAGAGACTTTCGGTCGCCGAAAGAGGGAGTTCGGCCGCCGAAAGTGTGTGAGTTTCATCTCTGGACGAGACCTTCGGCCGCCGAAGGTGCCGCCGAACATGCAGGAGTTTCGTCTCTGGAGAGGGGTTTCGGCCGCCGAACCTGCCGCCGAAAGTGCCCTGTCCAGCTTTCTTTTGCATGTTTTATGTGTTGGTTTTAGGATCGTTTAGAGGGGGTTTGGGGAGTTTCTTAGAGCTGTTCTTGAGTGAGTTTGGTCCCTCATTTGAGTCCACCTGTGTAGGTACGGACCAGAGGAATCAGGGAAATCAGCAGTGAGTCCAGTGTCAGAACCTGCAGAGTCAGTTCAGAGATAACCAAAGGTGAGTGGAACTTAACTTAATGTTTTAATCTGAGAACTGAATATTTTATCATGCTTCATGCATCATGAATATGCTCTAGGGTGAGTGCATTAGTGTACACCAAGATGATGCATTGCATTTATCCTTGTACTTGGCATTGCTCCTTGTACATTGCTTATGTGAGACGGCACGGACTTCGTGAGGATTCATTAGCCCTCAGAGGAAAGACCTGGAACAGCCCTACGGGGACCAGGCACAACACAAAGACCTGGAACAGCCCTACGGGGACCAGGCACATGGTACTTAGGTACCCCAGATGAGATAGAGGGAGTTTTGATCCGTCCGGCCGAGGTGATGTGATTATGTGTTGCATTCCATGAGAGCATGTTTTATCACCTGTTATTTGACTATTCTACTCACTGGGCTATAGTAGCTCATCCCTCTCCCCTAACTCCAGTTGTGCAGGTTCAGAGGTCAGAGAGAACTCAGCAGGGTACAGGAAGAGTACAGAGTGTTGTAATAGCTAGTGGGGACATGTAAATGTAAAGAGATAGTGTATATGTACAGTGTATAGAATGGTGCTTGACTTATAAGACTTGTAATCCCTTTGTGGAGTCACATGATCAGTTTTTGTATGTTTCTTTACTGTTGTATATTTATGAGCAAAACCAGGCTTAACATTATGAGTTTGATCCGCCTAGAGCCATGAGGAGCTCTAGTAGGGATTGGTAGAGCACAGAGAGAGTGCATGCACAGGTTAAGCCTTGGAATGAAGAAAACTTTTATATTTTTACAGTACATGTATGATCATGTAGGGGATTTCACAGGTATACAGACAGGATAGCAGGCTTACTACGGGTCCCGGCAACCTTAAGTCGATCTGGATCCTAGTGCCGGTGGCAGTTCGGTTTTCGGGCTGTTACAAAATTACTATTCAAGGCTTATACAAATGCAAATAATGGACAAGAAGTTCTGATAGAAAATCACAATACTGCAAAGGTAATGGGCAAAGGAGATGTTGAGTTGGACTTCACTTCTAGAAAGAAATTGATGTTGCTTAATGTATTACATGTACCGAAAATGAGAAAACATCTTGTTTCTGCTAGTATATTAAGTGAGAAAGAATTTAATGCTATCTTTGAGTCTGATAAGATAATTTTGTCCAAGAATGAATTGTTTGTGGGCAAGGAATATGTCTGTGATGGAATGTTCAAACTATCTACTATAAATAATATGACTGAATCTTCTATTTATATTGTTGAGTTACCTTTATCGTTATGGCGTGATAGATTAACACATTTTATTTTTAGATCTTTGAAATATATGTCTAAACATGAATTAATTTCTTATATACAAGATGATAAAAGGGTATGTGAAGTTTGTATTCAAGCAAAAGGATAAAAAAAAAACTTTTTCAAAAGTTGAAAAAAATACAGAAATCTTAGAATTTGTACATTCTGACATTTGTGAGTTAAATGGCATATTAACCAGAGGAGGAAATCGATATTTTATCACATTTATATATGATACATCTAGATATACTCATGTGTATTTAATGGAAAATAAAGATCAAACTTTTCAAATGTTTAAGAATTATAAATCTAAAGTTGAAAATGAAAAGGGAAAGAAAATTAAAATTTTAAGAAGTGATAGAGGTGGTGAGTATTTTCCTTTAGAATTTTCTAACTTTTGTGAAGAAAATAGAATTATTCATCAAACTAATGCTTTATATACACCTCAACAAAATAGTTTAGCAGAAAGGAAGAATCAAACTTTAGTTGATATGCTTAATGTTATGTTAGTAAATTTTAAATTGCCAAAAAATCTGTGGGGTGAGACTTTGCTTCCAGCTTGTCGTGTTCACAATAGAATTTCTTTAAAAAAATATAAAATTTCTCCATATGAGAAATTAAAAAATAGAAAATCAAACCTAAATTATCTTAGAGTTTGGGGTTGCTTAACATATTATAAAGTTCCTGATTCAAAGAAAATGAAATTGGATCCTAGAGCCTTAGAAGGAGTTTTTATTGGATATACAGAAAATTTTAAAACTTACACAATATTGGATTTAGGTTCTAATGTGATTATAGAATCAAGAGATATCGAATTTATTGAAAATAAATTCCACAATGATTCAGATTTCAATCAAGAATTTATAAATAACAGTAATTCTATTAGTGAACCAAGAACTGATTTGGAACCAAATTCAAACACCACTCAAAATAATAATCCTCCTCCTCATGAAGTTAGGAGAAGTCAACGTGCTAGAATTTGTAAAGAACGTTCAGATTTTATGTCTTCAGTCTATTGTTTTTCTAGTTAAAGACAATAGAACTGATATTCTTAATAAAATTTCTATTTTATTAAATATAGAGGATAATCCTAAAACATTTCAAGAAACAATACAGTCTGCTGTGCAGCCTTTCCTCGGGTTTGTAGAGTTGGGTTTCCCATTTACCCACAACGGAGGAACCGCCCCCACCAGGCAGGTGGTCATAAGTCATAACGCACTCTTCACACAACAAATTCACTTTGAAGTTGACTTATTCACTCAGCCAATCATTGGAATAAGGGATGCTTCTTTTTAGAAGGAGGCTATTAATGATGAAATGGATTCACTAATGTACAATAATACTTGGCTTCTAGCAGATTTACCACCTAGTTCTAAACCAATTAGCTGTAAATGAGTTTTTAGAAGAAAATATAATACAGATGGTTCAATCCAAATTTTCAAAGCAAGATTGATAGCAAAAGGTTTTAAACAAAATGAATGAATAGATTATTTTGATACCTATGCACCAGTAACTAAAATCACATCCATTAGAATTCTTTTGACTTTAACATCGATATATAACTTATATGTTCATCAAATGAATGTTAAAACTGCATTCTTAAATGGTGAATTGGATGAGGAAGACTATATGGAACAACCTGAAGATTTTGTTCTACCAGAAAATGAAAATAAAGTTTGCAAATTAGTTAAAACTTTATATGGATTAAAACAAGCACCTAAACATGGCATAAAAAATTTGATTCTGTAATTTTAAAATATGATTTTCAGCATAATAATGTAGATAAATATATTTATTCTAAATTTACAGATGATTTTAGAGTTATTATATGTGTTTATGTAGATGATATATTAATTATTGAAACTAACATATTAGGTGTGATTGATACAAAGAAGAATCTTGCATCACAGTTTAAGATAAAAGATCTAAATGAGATAGATACAATCTTAAGTATCAAAGTGGAGAAACACAATGAGGGTTTTGCTCTTCGTCAATCTCATTACATTGAGAAAGTACTAAATAAGTTCAAATACTTGAATATACAAGAAGCAAATACTCCATATGATGTATCATGCAAAGTAACTATAAATACTGGTAGAACAGTAGCTCAACTTGAATATGCAAGTGCTATATGTAGTTTAATGTATGTTATGCATTATACTAAATCTGATATTGCTTTTATAGTGTGTAAATTGTTAAGATATACTAGTAATCCTAGTATAGAACATTGGAAAGCAATAGTAAGAGCACTTTGTTACTTAAAAGAAAACTATGAGCTACAAATTGTTTTATAATAAGTTTCATGTTGTCTTAGAATGTTATACTGATGCTAGTTGAATGACTAGTGTTAATGGGAATAAATCTACCTCGGGATGAGTTTTTACTCTAGGTGGTGGTGTTGTTTATTGGGCATAAACGAAACAGATATGTATAACACATTTTACTATGAAATCTGAGTTTATAGCTCTTGGTACAACAAGTAAGGAAGCAAAATGGCTGAGAAATTTATTATTGGATATAAAGTTGTAGTCACAACCGATACTAGCTATTTCCTTACACTGTAATAGTCAAACAACCATGTCTAGAGCGTAGAGTAAAGTATATAATGATAAATTTAGACATATAAACTTGAAACATGAATATATAAGGCAATTAATTGCTGATAGAATAATAACAATTATTTATGTTAAGTCCTGTAATAACTTGGCAAATCCATTTCCTGAAGGACTCTCAAGATATTTAATAAAAAACATATTTGCAGGTTTAGGATTAAGACTTGTTAGCTAGACTTACTAATAATGAGAACTCAACTTTCTTTAGCAAATCATTGAAGCAAAGTTTAAAGGGTAATAACAAATCATTAGTAAGGGAACTAAATGTAAAATTTGTGATCATTAAATGATATATAAAGTTAATACTAACTTATAAAGGAGGAGGAGTAATGACACTCTTAATGAAAATATCTTATTTAAATAAGGGCTTCACCTATATGAATATGAGAAATGGTGTCGCTTTAATAGTTTTAACTGTAAATATTCATGAATTCAGGAGGTAGCACAAGGCCATATTAGTACTAGTTTATCTAGTGAAACTTCTAAATTGGAGAAAATAATTTTCACTTGTATGGTATTTCCGGTTCTACAATACGCATTTAAGTTTAAATTTATAAATCACCTATGATTCTTAAAATTTTAATATATTTATACTAATAAAAGGTTTAAGTCGAAAGATACATTTTATATGAGTGAAAATATTACCTAAACTTGTTTTAAACAAGCTAAATGGGGATTATTATAAAAATAACTTGTTTTAATAAGCTGTGAGAATGAAAATAAATAATCCCACATTAAAAAATTATCAGACTTTTTAAGTGTTTATATTATGGACAACTTTAATTTAAACATGAAGTGTTTTGGAGGGATATTTTGGAGGAAATTCAAAATTAATAAATTATATTATAAATTAAAGACTTGACACTTTGAAATGTGTCTCTAACAATTACTAATAGTGATCAAGCACAATTTAGCCACATTTTTATCATAATTATTATTGTTTATTTACACATTTTTTTGGTTAATTTATAGTTTTTATCTTGTTTTTACAGAAAAGGAAGAATTTGGAAAATTGGAGAAAAAGTGCAGAAAATTGACAGAAAAGTGATTGGGTCAGTGATTTGCCCAGTGATCTGCCCAGATCAAGCTGAAGTAGAAAACTGGAGGCAACAAGCAAAAGTGATATGGGCAGTGATTTGCCCACGACACTCGAAGAAACTGGGCAAATCACTCGCAGAGGCAGAGAGGATTGACTCACAGAAAAGTGATTGGGTCAGTGATTTGCCCAAAACACTCAAATCACCAGGCAAATCACTTTGACAGCAGAAACTGACAGAAGAGCGGGAAATTGGGCAGAAAACAGAAATCCACATTTTCAGAAGTCCAAATCCAACCCAATCACTACCAACATAAAACCAAGAGCCACGAAAGAGCTTCTCATCCAAGGAATTCCAATTGCAATTAAATTCAACATCATAAGAGGAGTCAAACACCAAATCAAAAAGGGATTTTGAAACCCTAGGTGGATGAAATTCTGCAGCTATAAAAAGAGAACCTCAAAACCAGCAAAATCATCTTCTGATCAGCAACTCAACTCGTCAGAAACTCTCCAGAAATTCTGCAGCTTCTTCCCTTTTTCTCTTCTTTCTTTTGTGTATTTTGCCCACCATGAGTGGCTAGTTTCACTCTTTTCTAGTTGAAGTTGGTGAATTTCAGATTTTGTGATGAATTGGGAGATTTAAATCTCCATTGTTAAACTCTTATTTACTTTCAATATTTATGCAATTTGATCTTTCCATAATTGTTGCTTTGCTTTTAGAATCAATTTAGGCCTATTGCTTTTAATTGCTTGAGTAACAATTGTTTGAATAATTTAGGTCCGTAATTGCTTAGGTTGTTCAAATACACATTTAATCAAATTGCATAATCTAAACTTGACCACGCGGTTGGCAAGGATAGAATTGGGTTTCTCTAAGTCTTAATGCAGTCAACAGTTGTTCGATGCTATAATGCCCCAAGGACGTTCCTTGGCAACTTGTTGATTAGTGTTTGATTAGCGAACGTTTCCTAATCAAACTAGAACTAAGAAGGAATTTGGATTGTGAGAAGCGTTTTCCACATCCTAAACCAATTTATTGAGATAAATAGGAGTATTAAAGAATCAATGATCAATTCTAAACAATCTGAAATAGATCCATACTTCAACTAGAAGCTTTTCATCCATTGATTTACTCATCTTTAAATTATTGCTTTCTTTTGCTATTTAGTGTTAATCTATCAACTCAAACCCCCCTCTTTTAATTACATGTTATTTACTTGACCTAGTCATTATTAGGAAAATCATTGGTGTCAATTCCCTGTGGTTCGACCCTATTGCCACTATCTACAAATTTATTTGTTGATTGATAATAGGTTTATTTTTGACGGCTTCGACAACCGCTTATCAAAAATTGGCGTCGTTGCCGGGGAATTGATTTAAACTAATGTATTTTCCCTTTATGATCAGGTCTGGCCGTAAAGACACTCTTCTTTACGACCCGGAGATTGAAAAAACTGCCAAGAGCTTAAGGAAGCCAGCAAATTTGAGGAACCAAGCCTCAAAAGCATCTTCATCAGCAACACCATCTCACAGAACGGTTACTGCACCTACTGATTTTTCTGCACCAGCTGAAGCACTTGCTGTCACATCTGCCCCTGCTGCAGAATTTGTTGCACCAGCAGACATACCTGCTGTCACGCCAAACACTGCTGCGTTTGAACTAGATACCCGAATCCGGGTTACTGCAGAAATTCCTGAAATGGAAGAACAACCTGCTGCTGAAGCTGAAAATCAAGCTAGAAACTTGCCTGTCCAAGCTCCACAACAAAGGGAGAGAACCCTCGGAGAGCTAGCTATGCCAGCTGAAGACCATGCACCACTATGCATAACTTATCCTGAACTGACAACACCTTTTGAGTTAAAGACAGGTCTGATCCATCTCCTTCCCAAATTTAGAGGCCTTGAAAATGAGGACCCTCACAAGCACTTGAAGGAATTCCACATTGTGTGCTCAACCATGAGACCTCAAGGTATTTTAGAAGACCATGTCAAAATTAGAGCTTTTCCTTTCTCTCTTGAAGACTATGCCAAAGAATGGCTATTCTACTTACCACCCAGATCCATCACATCATGGACCGATATGGTGAGGGCATTCTTGAGAAAATTCTTCCCAACCTCAAAAGCCATAGGCATCCGTCGAGAAATTAGCGGCATAAGGCAAAAACACTCTGAAGGCTTGTATGAGTACTGGGAAAGGTTCAAAAAATTGTGCACAAGCTGCCCCCAGCATGATATTTCTGACCAATCTCTCATTGAGTATTTCTATGGAGGTCTGTTACCCTCGGAGAGAAAGTTTATTGATGCAGCCTGTGGAGGAACAATTGAAAAAAAATCACCTCGAGAGATGAGGGACTTAATTTCCTCCATGGCTGCAGCTTCTCAACAATTTGGAGACCAAGAGCTGCCAACAAGGAATGTAAATGAGGTGAGTAATTCCATTTTATCATCCCAACTTTCTGAACTCACCAATGCTGTCCGTAGCCTTGTTGTGAGTCAAACCCAACAAGTCCAGCAGATTCAGCAGCCCAAGACATGTGGAATATGTGCCAACAACCACCCAACTGATCTATGTCCTTCCCTTCAAGAGGAGGACCAGCAAGTCAATGCTGTTGGAGGCTTCAATGGGCAAAGAAGGTATGATCCCTATGCAAATACTTATAATCCAGGTTGGAGGGATCATCCAAATTTCAGTTATGCAAGGGAAAATCAATATCCGAGCTACCAGCAAAGGAATCAAGCCCAAGCTGCACCTCAGAACTCTAATGCACCTCTTGAAGAGATTGTGAAGAATTTAGCAAATTCTGTGCAAAGTCTTGAGAAACAAGTGAGCCAAATGGCCTCTTCAATGAGCAAATATGAGTCTCAAGGGAAGCTACCCTCCCAAACTGAGATAAATCCAAGACAAAATGTTAGTGCCATCACATTGAGGAGTGGAAAAGAATTGCAAGACAATAGGGCTGAAAAATTGCAAAAACAGGCCATAGAAGAAATTCTGCCAAAAAGTGATCAGGGCAGTGATTTGCCCAATTCACTAGTAGAAACTGACCCGATCGCTGGGCAAACTGAGCTGTCCAGCAGTGATTTGCCCAAATCACCAGAGAAGGCAGAGAGTGATCTGCCCAAATCAACAGACCAGGCAGAATCCAATCAAAGGCAGAAACAGCAACTTATGGAGAAATTCAAGGTACCTCCTCCCTTCCCAAAGAGATTTGCAAGATCCCAAAAGGAGAAAGAGGAAAAAGAGATATTGGAGACACTTCGCAAAGTGGAAATCAACATACCCCTACTTGATGCTATCAAACAAATACCAAGGTATGCTAAATTTCTCAAAGAGCTATGCACCAATAGGAGGAAACTTGCTGAACATAAAAAGGTAAGTGTGGGGGAGTGTGTCTCAGCTGTCATTCAAAGGAAACTTCCCACCAAATGCAAGGATAGAGGAATGTTTGCCATTTCATGCAAAATAGGCAACATAGGAATAAAGAAGGCCATGTGTGACCTTGGAGCTTCAATAAATGTCATGCCTCTTTCCATTTTTAACTTGTTGAATGCAGGTACACTCAAGGGCACCAGCATTATGATCCAATTGGCTGATCGATCTGTTGTCTACCCCAAGGGAGTGCTAGAAGATGTGTTGGTGCAAGTGGACCAATTAGTCTTTCCAGCAGATTTTTATGTTATTGACATGGAGGAAGACAAGAGCAACACCACCTCTGATATCCTACTTGGAAGACCATTCTTAAGTACAGCAAGAACAAAAATTGATGTGCATGATGGCACATTGACTATGGAGTTTGAAGGGGAAGTTATCAAATTTAATGTTTATGATGCCATGAAATTCCCCAATGATGTTTCTCCTGTTTATGGCCTTGATGTTATTGATGATTTAAGTCAAGAAATTTTTGATTTTGATCAAGAAAATTTACTTTATGATGGTCTTTGCAGGAAAGGAGAAGTGGACAGCAACATCACTGAAGCAGAAAAAACAGCAATCTACTGTAACTTGTTGGATATGGGTGATTTGCCCAGTGATTTGCCCACAACACCAGATAATCTGCTCAAATCACAGACCAAATCACTGGAGCAGACAGACTTGACAGAGAGTGATTTGCCCACATCACCAGATAATCTGCCCAAATCACAGCCCAAATCAGACAGCAAGCAGACAAAAAACCAGCAGACAGAGGAAGCACCAGATCTGAAACCCTTGCTTAGCCACCTCAAACATGCCTACTTGGGAGCTGGAAATACACTTCCAGTAATTATTTTCAACCAGCTCAGCCAAGAAGAAGAAGGAAAGCTCCTTGATGTGTTGAGGAAGCACAAGAAAACAATTGGGTGGACCTTGGAGGACATAAAAGGCACCTCAAGACCATTCGGTGGAGGCTCAAAACAGGATGCAGCACATGGAAAGCATGTTGCAGCTGCTGGTTCAACACTTTCTGCCCCACCACCGTGACAGACAGTGATTTGACCAGTGATTTGCCCAAATCACTGGCCAAATCACCCCCAGGCCAGGAAGTCCCTTTCCCTTTCCTTTTTAAAATTTTTTATATATATGTTTAAACATTGAGGACAATGTTTGGGATAGGTGTGGGGGTACTGTTAGGTTATTTTTGCATTGATTACATCATCTTTTGCTTTCTTTTTGTTTCTTTTTGCATCTTTTTGCCCTATGACACACACCAAATTTTTTTTCCTTTCACACATTTTGCACACATTTTTTCACTTTCAGCACACACTCACAGAATTTTGTTTTAGCTTTTGTTCTACTCAACATAGATAACAAGGTTAAAAGAGTTTCCTTATCTCATGACCCCATTGATTTGCCACCCTTTTAAGCTTAAATTGAATCATTCACAGTATGTTACCTTCACTTAGGGAGTTTTTCTCTTGAATTGAATCCTCAAATTTGCTAAGGTCAGGGGAAATAAAAATACAAATACATGCAAACACAAAGTTAGTGTAACTCCCTAAGAGCTGATTTGCCCAAACTATCATGAAAAACCAGCATAAAGCACAAATCGTAAACCTGTTCCAATGGTCTAAGACTATGAACTGAGCCTAATAGCCACTTGGAGAAGTGACTGACTGAGTAACCGGGGGTGTATCACCCATGTACACAATCGCGTAAAAAGGTCAGTAACTTTTTCAAGCAAATAAGTTTTGATGGTCTAGACTATGAACAGAGCTAGTAGCCACTTGAACAAGTGACTAACTGAGTAACCGGGGGTGTATCACCCATGTACACAATCGTGTAAAAAGGTTAGAGACTTTTTCAGGCAATGATAAGAATAAGTGCTGCTGAAAATAAAAATAAAAATTAAATAAAAAGGAGAAAGAGAGGTGGCAAATCACTCCTAGGGGTTGCATTAAACCTAACATAAAGGAATAAGCACGATTGAGACAAAAACCTTTCTCTTGACCATGGTAGGTGAAAGGAAACAAGGAAAGGAGAGGATGACCTTAGTGCATGTATTCTATATTGTGATACTTCAATTTAGGAGTCTAGGGGGGGCTAATTAAGTGGTACTTAGGCTCAAAAGAAAAAGGAGCTTGATTGACTAAGTTATTTGTTGCTTGAGGACAAGCAAAAAGCTAGGTGTGAGGGTATTTGATCAAGCACAATTTAGCCACATTTTTATCATAATTATTATTGTTTATTTACACATTTTTTTGGTTAATTTATGGTTTTTATCTTGTTTTTACAGAAAAGGAAGAATTTGGAAAATTGGAGAAAAAGTGCAGAAAATTGACAGAAAAGTGATTGGGTTAGTGATTTGCCCAGTGATCTGCCCAGATCAAGCTGAAGCAGAAAACTGGAGGCAACAGGCAAAAGTGATATGGGCAGTGATTTGCCCACGACACTCGAAGAAACTGGGCAAATCACTCGCAGAGGCAGAGAGGACTGACTCACAGAAAAGTGATTGGGTCAGTGATTTGCCCAAAACACTCAAATCACCAGGCAAATCACTTTGACAGCAGAAACTGACAGAAGAGCGGGAAATTGGGCAGAAAACAGAAATCCAAATTTTCAGAAGTCCAAATCCAACCCAATCACTACCAACATAAAACCAAGAGCCACGAAAGAGCTTCTCATCCAAGGAATTCCAATTGCAATTAAATTCAACATCATAAGAGGAGTCAAACACCAAATCAAAAAGGGATTTTGAAACCCTAGGTGGATGAAATTCTGCAGCTATAAAAAGAGAGTCTCAAAACCAGCAAAATCATCTTCTGATCAGCAACTCAACTCGTCAGAAACTCTCCAGAAATTCTGCAGCTTCTTCCCTTTTTCTCTTCTTTCTTTTGTGTATTTTGCCCACCATGAGTGGCTAGTTTCACTCTTTTCTAGTTGAAGTTGGTGAATTTCAGATTTTGTGATGAATTGGGAGATTTAAATCTCCATTGTTAAACTCTTATTTACTTTCAATATTTATGCAATTTGATCTTTCCATAATTGTTGCTTTGCTTTTAGAATCAATTTAGGCCTATTGCTTTTAATTGCTTGAGTAACAATTATTTGAATAATTTAGGTCCGTAATTACTTAGGTTGTTCAAATACACATTTAATCAAATTGCATAATCTAAACTTGACCATGCGGTTGGCAAGGATAGAATTGGGTTTCTCTAAGTCTTAATGCAGTCAACAGTTGTTCGATGCTATAATACCCCAAGGACGTTCCTTGGCAATTTGTTGATTAGTGTTTGATTAGCGAACGTTTCCTAATCAAACTAGAACTAAGGAGGAATTTGGATTGTGAGAAGCGTCTTCCACATCCTAAACCAATTTATTGAGATAAATAGGAGTATTAAAGAATCAATGATCAATTCTAAACAATCTGAAATAGATCCATACTTCAACTAGAAGCTTTTCATCCATTGATTTACTCATCTTTAAATTATTGCTTTCTTTTGCTATTTAGTGTTAATCTATCAACTCAAACCCCCCTCTTTTAATTACTTGTTATTTACTTGACCTAGTCATTATTAGGAAAATCATTGGTGTCAATTCCCTGTGGTTCGACCCTATTGCCACTATCTACAAATTTATTTGTTGATTGATAATAGGTTTATTTTTGACGGTTTCGACAACCACTTATCAAATAGATATACAGACATGTCTGTATCTTTTTGAAAAGGTATTCCCAATTGTTGCTAATAAATATACATACATGTCTGTCTGAAAAGGTGCCTTCAATAGTCAACAATTACTAACAGATATACAAATATGTCTGTCTGAAAAGATGTCTCGAACAGTTACAAACAATTACTCCAAACTCTATATACACTTTCTCATTCTCCCTTAAATCTTCAATTTGAATTTCTTTTAGAAAATTAAAGAATTGTTGTCTGTAATTTTTTTGATTTTGTTGTATTCTGAAAGAGTGTTGCCATAACCCTGCAGCAAATATAATGGGGTAATTAACACCTAAAAGAAAGTATTTTTCTTTCACGCGTCTTAAAACTAGTTTACATATTCACTGTTCTAACAGTTTCCACACTGTAATTTTACTATGCTGAGATGAGATTCAGAACCTTCAGGGATGGGTCGAACATAGAGCTAGGTAGGACATGTTATGTTCATTCATTTTGTAGCTTAAAAGCTTGCAATCCTTGATATACTTTGTCCAAAAACACAACACCTTATTTTAATGTAAATTTGTTTGCATGGTAAAAAGAAAAAAAAGCATCCAAAGGGGAAGAAGAAAATATTGGTTTCTTAGTGCATGCTTTGGGCCGATTTCTTGATGAATTATGAATTCTTAAGAGTGAGTTGGGATCCACCCCTTACCCACCATGCTTGGCCCAATCATATCCAATGGAGCCCAAGAGCCCACTCCGCGTTTTCTTCTTTCTCAGCATTATTATTGTCGTTTGTAAATAATGAATATATATTCTTTTTCTTCCTTCTTTTCTTTTTTTTCTAAAAGAGCCCATGGTTTTGCCATTCCATGTCCTCTTATCAACTCAAAAATTAAAGTGGAGTTCTTCAAATGAAATTAAGTGCAATTACATTTCACAATTTTTTAGTTAATACTAGCATGAAATTTAAAAATTTAATGACTAGTACTTCAATAATTTTTTTTTTCTTGTGATGTAATTAAAATTTTAAAAGTTTGATTTCAATCATTTTAATTTTAAAATATCAAAAATAATACTTCCATTATTTAATTGCAAACAATTTCATTTAGAATGCTCACTATGTAATAAAAAATATATAAAAATATGAGCCAAAAAAGTAAATTATTTCAATATTAAAATTCATGAAAGAATTAAAAAAAAAAAAAATTCAATTAGCGGGACCACAGAATTTAATAGTTTAATGTGGGATGTCCCACAGCAGAAGGCTGGCTTTTTGGTTGTTTGGGCTTTTTTTGTGTAGGCATGCTTCAACTTAGTTCAATGCACTGCATCCATCTCTCATCCTTCGCATCTAAGCAACTTCCACAGTCCAGAATTTTCCTGGCAACCCCCACTTGCTTTCCAGAAACCTTTTGAGGTTGTCCTCATCCATTTGACTTTTCTTTTTCCCTCGGAATAAAATCTAATTCAGGTTTCTTTTTCCAAAATTATACTACTTCTTCAAAAATAGTGGTTTATCTTTAAAATATAATATTAGCAGTTTTAATAATGGTTAATGATTTTATTATTGATTAATAAAAAAAAGAGCAAATTATCAAAACTTTAAATTTATTTTAACAACGAAATTTGAATTCATTGATATCATCAAAGTTAGAATTCAATAACAATGAAATTAAATTGAATTAAATAAAAGAATAAATAGCTAATATTTGTTTTATAAAAGAAATCAGAATCATAGAATGAAATAAACTAAATCAAAATAAATTATTTTAATTCTATTTGTTGATTTAGTTTAACAATATAAATCACAAAACATGAAAACAAACAAATATTTGCAATTTAAAATTAACTATCTAAGAATATATATATATTTTTTATTTCCAAGGTAAATATATAAATTTGCAAGAGAAAATTGACATAAGCATAAAAAAATAATAAATTCAGTATACACATAGGCTCCATTAGTTTAGAAAAAAAAATGATTTATATATGGAAAATATTTTCTAAATAAATTGTTTTCAAAAATAACTTATTATCCTTTTTTAGTTTAATATAAAAAATAAATAGTATTAACAAGATTCATGTATAAATTTTATAAATACACTTAAATTATAAATATTAATATACTCTAAACTAACCACTTAAATTTATTTATACTTTAACATTCAATTTAATTATTAAATCTAATAAAAATATTAACAATAAAAAAATAATATTTTAATATAAATCAAAATAGATAATTATAAAAAAATTTAAACTTTGTTAATTTTAAAAATTATATCCTAAAGTTTTTTGCTTTAATAAATATATTTAAATTAATTTTTTAATTTGGTTTGATATTTAATGTTAATTCGATTTATTTATAATTTTATATGATATATTTTTATGAGTTGAACTCATTTTTTTAATATATTTTTTAATGACGAATGTAACTTTTTTATAATTATAAGTTGTGTTAAGATAATATTATTTCTAATAAATCAAGAATTATGATTTTTTAAAACAAAATTAATTATATTTATTATATTTACTGAAAATGAATAATTAGTTTAAAAAATTTAAAATGATTAAATTCATAAGAAAAAATATAAATTATAATTACAAATTAAAGTAAATTTTATTATTTTTTATTAATTAATTTGATAGTTAATTTTTAGCTTTATTAAATTAAATATGATAAATATAATTAATTTCTCAAGTAATAACAATTATAATTCTTAATTTATTAAATATAATATTATTAAAAATACTTATAACTTATAATTACATAAAAAAAATTATATTTTATTATTGTAAAAAATAAATATCAAAAAATAAGTTATTAGTTTGTAAAAATATTTTATTTAAAATTATAAATAAACTGAATTAATATTAAAAATTAAATCAAATCAAATTAAAAAATTAATTTAAAATATTTTTATTAAAATAAAAATATTTAGAGTATAATTATTAAAATTAATAAAATTTAAATTTTTTTATAATTAGCTGAGTGGCATTATATTTTTATTAAATTTAAGAGGCCATTTAATAGTAAAATATAAAGAAATTTAAATAATCAATTTAAAATATACTAATTAATTGTTTAAAATATATTTTATAAAATGTGAATCGTTCAGAATTTTTATTTTTATTATTATTATCTCTTTAAATAAATATATATTTTCAACAATAATTACATCAAAGCAATTGGTCCTATTAATTAGTTTATTTTCTTATAAGACAAATAGTAATTAGTTTATTTAAAGTAAACAAAATAAGATACAACTCAATCGGAACGCCACGTGTCATACGTCCATGAAGTATCTTTTGTGTGTCAGAAAAGCTTCTCTGAATGTCAGAGCGCAATATAAGAGCAGCTTAAATCTTCGCATGAAAGTAGTCACCACCGCCATACCCATCAACACTGCCTTGCAGGAATCTGACCTTTCTCGCCGGAAGCCACTGAGTGGACGCAGTTCATTGGGAAGCTGACTCAACATGGATGTCGATTACTGGCCCTCAAGAGTTAACGCTGCTAAGCACCTCTCTGCTTTACAAGCTGCCACTTACAACTCTGGTAATCGCTTCATTTCTCGAAAATGCTTTGATCTTTTTTGCTTGTTTTAAAGTTCTGTTTTGTTTTTTGAGAAGCCAGAATCTATTTGTGAGGTTCTGTAATCTGGTTGTGTTTTGAGTGAATCTTTGTCTAGTTGGCATGTCTGAAGAGCTTTCTTTTATTATTATTATTATTTTCTTTAAAAAATTTTATATATAATAAATTGTCTGGGATAATCTTTTGTTTTTATTTTTTTTTGAGGGATTTCAGGAGAATCATGGGTTTGGGAAGTAGTGTCGTATTTTTTCTTTTTTGTGCTCTGGTGTTGTTGTATGAGCTAGAGCGAGTTTGAGTCTCATCTATCTCAGATTAGTACACAAGTTGAGACAAAACTAATTACTTGGTAGAAGCATGTGATTAGACTCGTAGATTCTCCTTGACGGCTGTGGAATTTTGTTACTGGGTCTTTGGAATCTTGGGAATTTTTATTTGATCCGTTAATTATATACTGGAATTGTTAAGGGTCTTTCAGATTGATTTAAATATGTCAAAGCTCCAGAGGACTTTATTCTATGAACTTGATGCATTAAAGTTGTTGTTTGGTTTTCCAAGGAGAAAAGATCAAAGCTTTCAAATGCAAAATAGAAACTTTCAAGCCAAAATCAAACCTTTTGATCAAGTCATCTGGTTCCTTGAATTTAAACAGGACAGTGATGTAACTTATTTTGTGTTGTATATTATGCTAATAGCGAAGAAGAATTTTACCATGATGAATCAGAAGATGAAATAAGTTTTGGGAAGGTGGGAGGTCTAACATTTCGCTTGAGTAGCCTAGTCAGCGTGCATTAAAAGGATGAATTTCAGGGAATTTTGAGTAGAAGCTTTAGAAGGGGAATAGTTCCATAAGAGATTCAGTTTGAATTGGTTCATCAGTCTTCATAGATTCAGTTTATTTAAATATTTACTGCTCATTTGAGTACTTTTTCTAGGATTGTTTATTGAAGGTTCAGAGGTTGAGATCATTAAGGTTTTAGTTTAAAGCAAAGTGGTTGAAGTTTATGGCTATTTACTTTTTAGAGATTTGCTTGGTTAGAGCATACCCATGATTTGTGGATTTATAAGTATCTGCATGAGCTCATTCCTCCGACTAGAATTACTTGAGATATATTTGTAGATACTATTACCTTTATGGGAAATTCTTGTTTAGATCCTGTCTACATTGACCTAAAGTGCAGTTATATAGATCCCATTTTCTTTTATGTCGGTCCAATGTTATTGTCTTTTAGATTCATGTAGACTAGGTTGAAGTAAGTATTTTCCGATTAGTGCAACAATTGTTTTGAAAAGGATATTTTCCTTCTCCTTTTTTCTTTCACTTCCATTCTTTTGATTTGCATTTATAGAATTGGTGTTTAGTGGAATCCTAGCTGTACCTTGCTTTCGAAACCATTGTATACTCTTTTTGTCCTTACTGGTCACAACTACTGCTAGATTGATGAATATGTCATTCATATAACTCTTTCTTTTTTGCTTCCATCCATTTTGTAATCTGTCAACAGATAATCATTTGGCAATTGATGATTCAGATGGAGATGAGGATGCTAGAGCTTACTTTCCGTGCCCATTCTGCTATGTAGACATTGAAGTTCATTTGCTCTGCAGCCATCTGCAGGATGAACACTGCTTTGACTTGAAAAATGCAGTATGTGCTTTTCTTTATCTGATAATATGCGGTGTACATGCATGTTCCTTCGGCTTATTTATATGTATCTATAGATATATTGGCAAACTTTCATTGGTAACTAAGCTTTTGATAATGAATCATCAAGTTGCATTGGTATTGATTCCTCCATTGACGGTAGCTGCTGTGGTTCCCTTCCAAAATCATGGGTCGCGCCACTGACAAACATGACATTTGTTATGAAGTGCTTTAAAGATATTGTTCAACCCAATCTGTTTAAGGAGATAAAAGTTGTAGCCAGCATTCTAATTGGTTATCTTGCCCTTCAGTACTTGATTCTTTATGCCATTGGATGAAATTTGAATCTGAAGGTAACTTAAATGTTGTTGTTTCAGGTGTGCCCACTTTGTGCAGCAAATCTAGGGAAGGATGTAATTGGGAATTTCATAGTACAACATGCAAGTTCATTGAAGGTTATTTTCTCTCGTTTTCGATCTTCCCATGCTTGCAACTCAACTCATCCTTAGTCTTGAACTCAGGATTTAACATGTGCATGAATTTATAATCTTTTAAGCATTATTTTATACTTTGAATTCACATGTTTAATTCCTTTGCAGCGAAGGAGAAAATATCTAAAATCTGGTCTCTGGGCTGGTAGTTCAGCTATGATTGGCAAGGAGCTTAGTTCATTTCTTGGATCTTCTACAAATGGCAGGGCAAACACAAATGAACCTGCACCAGATCCACTTGTCTCACCATTTCTTGATAGTTCATCTCATTCACACTCTAAAGGAAGCCAACAAGATGAATCTTCCAACAGAATTGCACAGTCTAAAAGGTATGCTCCTCTTGTGGCATCATGATTTTTTTACTATTTCTGGGTTCAGGCGAAGCCAAAATCAAACTTGATTTCCATGAAATAAGTGGGAGATCAGGAAACCAGCTAGGGAACAGAAAATGCTGCTGATTTCCTGTCATTTACTATGAAGGTTTAGATATATAAGAAGCATCACATGTCATCAATATTTACATGGATTTCTGCTGATTTTCTGTCTTTACTATCGATAGTTTCCATGAGTTGGCAAAATTTTGCTCATTTTTCATAAACGTGCTGGACTAAGTTGCTGATATTTCCATAAGTAAACTCCACGGAGAAGAAAGATGTGTTATGTACATTTAGTTCTGTTGCACTGTTCACTTCATCTCCACTACCGAGATTTGGGAGCAGAAATTTATGGTATTCGATGAGAGATGAACTTCTGAAACCAAAATAAATGAAATTTTGAGGAGATTTGGAAATGGGAAACCACTAATTGCATATTGCATTTATTACGTGCAGCACTGATATATCTTCACCTGATGGAGATGAGGAGGGCTCTGAAGAGAGAAGGCAGAGAGCAGCATTTGTGCAACACTTGATTGCCTCAACCATCTTCTAGAGCTTTGTTATCGACTCAGGGTGTTGAAGTTTTCCACATATGATGCAAAGGGGCTGCATCACTCTGCATTCACCACCATGAATTATGCTGCATACAGACACTGGAGGGTTTTTAGTACTGGTGCATGATTTTAGGAAAGGCAAATAGTCTCCATGTTAGGTATTCTAATTCTAGAAATAACATTCCTTGAATGGCTAATAAGTTTGAACATATGATGTATATCATTAAAAACTACATTTATCTAATGATTACTGAGAAGAAAAGTGAACTCTTCTATTGTTAATGGTAATGCTATATCTTACTACAGTAACCAGAAACAAATTTTAATGAATAAGTTGGTTAACATTTGCTGATGGGAAGTGGAAGGTGTCATTAATTTTTTTTTGTTATTTGCCTTCTGCCCTTCCCGGATTTTCCACCTGCCCTCTCAGTTGTAGCTGTTGGAATTTTTTTTTTTCTTCTTTTTTTGTGTTGTCTAAAGATGTGATTTCATTCAAATTGGCATTGAACAATAAAAAAGCTTTCTTGTGCCAAGGATCATACAGAAAATTTTGATCACGTAAGGCTCTTGAAGCAAGTGAATGTGCAGCTTTGTTCGTCTCCCTATTGACATGTGAGAAGCTAAAAGACAGCCCTCCTTTAGCAAGATCCTGAATATCTTGGACAATTTTATAGGCCCCTTTACAGCTTGAATGACAGCCAGGAAATCACGCTCAAAGCATGCCTCGTCTAAATTCTGAAGAACAGCTAAATCTGTAGCATCTTTACATGCAAGAGCCTCCAGGATTAAGGGGTCAGATCGCCCCAAAACCAATTTGCAAAGCCAAAAGATAGGAGTTCCCGAATGATCATGTGCTACTACAGCAATGGTGCCTTTATTTCTAGGTTTATCCTCTTGAGCATCAAAATTGAGCTTAAAAGAATTTATATCAGCGGTCCAATCAAACGGTTGTGCGAGGATCATATTGCTCTGGATAACACCCAAAACATCTCAAGAATTTGCTCTGTTGAACTCCGAAGCATGTTGTTCAACTAGAGATACAATCCTAGTTGCCTCCATAGAATAATTTCAAAAGATGAGATTATTTATAGCTTTCCAAAATTGCCATAAGAGAAACACTGCGGATTGTATTAGAGGAGCCATCAGGCCTTTCATAGAGAGGACCCGTAAGAACATCCCAAGCATCTTGGATATTCAAATTTGGAATGCAAGCTGATCTGAATCCAAAAAAAGATAAAAGTCCAAACACTTGCTGACCTGGGGCAAGAAAGAAAATGCGAGGCTTCTGAAACTCCACAGAACAGAATTGACAGAGAGGTCTTGAGAAAATTTCGGTGCAGAGCCACATAACAAGGAAGTTTATCCTGAAACATGAGCCGTAGAAAGATAGAAATTTTCCTCGGTAAAGGAATTTGTCAGTTTTTTTCCATAAGGCTGAAAAATTAGAAGTGGAACTAGAGCGTGCAATAACAGAATTATTAAGCATAGAAGCAGCATACAGATTCCTGGCAACCCAATAGCCTGATTTAACAGAATAAATCCCATGCTTGATGAGCTTGGTGAAGTCTCATCATCCCTCCTATAGAGACTGATAGTTATGGCTAAAATATCCATGATATCTACCTCCAAAAAGTTAGCCTTAAGAGCTCGAAGATTATAAGATTGATCATGGAAGTCTATCAATTGAGAAACTCATACTACGCAGTGATCATGGTCTGGTTTAACTCTAGGAGCATTAGGGAAGGATTTGGGAACCCATTTATCAGTTTTACACATAATTGCTTCACCATAGCCAATGCTCCAACGAATAACCTCTTGCAAAATGCCTCTGCCCCAAATAATGCTTCGTCAACCCTAGGAGCTTCTACCGCCAATCCTAGCTTGCATGAAAGAGGAATGAGGAAAATATTTTGCCTTTAAGAAACCTTGCCATGAGAGAATCAGGTTTAGAAAGAATTCTTCAATCCTGCTTTTATCAATAAGGCTCTATTAAAGCAAGCCGTATCTCTAAAACCAAGTCCTCTGGACACTTTTGGTTCACAAGATTTCGCCCATGTTACCAATGAAGCTGTTTCTCATTCTCAGTTTGTCCCCACCGAAAATAGGCTTAATACAGAATTAATAACTTCGCCAGGAGAGTAGGACTCGCTTTCTTGTCTGTCATGGATCTGTCAAATCTCCAGCGTTTCAAATGAAAGACAAAAGTTAAAACGCGAGACAACTGGAGTTTTGTGTTATCACAGGCTTTGGAAATTTAGCCACCGTGGGAAGTTTACGGACTTCAGTTGTGCAGAGAATCTGCTCATCAGGCAAAAACAGTTAAACTCTCCTTGCATCTTGCTAGAATATTGACGACCCACTTCAAAATTGGAGGAATCCACGTTCAAATCATACACTTTTTCAAACACCTCTAGTGATCCAAGATACCTGTATATTGAATATAAAAAAAAACCTTTCTAAAAACCTGCATTTGCCCTGACTATAGGACAAATGCAGGTGGGTAGGAGAATTACCATCTAAAGAGCTGCAATAGACTTGAGTGTCAATCAAGAAAATTTCAACCTGAGCTTTGTATTGAAACACACAATATTCAAAAGGGAAAGATGCAAGATAACTACAGGAAAGAGCCGTCCAGAAGAAGGAAAAAAAACATAAATATAAAACACGACCTACCAAGCATTATGGAAGAGAACCCTTCATGACATTGAAGAAAAGCACAAAGAAAAGTTTGCTTACGATGTAAAAACTGATCCCAACGGAAAAAAATATTTCTCAGGGAACTAGGGACAGCGCACTGATGTTGTAAGTCTAAAGCACCTCCGCAATCCATGAACCTACATGCAATCAAACATGTATTCCTACTTTATAGTGCACGTAAGCCTGTGCCAGTACTGACTTTGATAGCAGTTAAATCATGGTCTTGAGAGAGAACAGACATTCTACAATTCTTCATATGCACGACCTGAGAGAAGAGAGATATGACAGGAATTCTGCTCATAAGAGTTCCAAACACAGAACTTGAATTGAAAGACGGTCTAACAAATAAAATCAGCAACCACAATCTCTTCTTGATACATGTAACTCAAAGCTGTTGAAGTTTAGCAATTAGAAGCAAAAAACACGGGCAACAGTGGATGAACAAGTCAAATTAAAATAATGACACAAATATAATTGAACAAGGCTAACAGTCAAAAAGTGCAAAAGAAGAACAAAACTGCAAAATATATGATAATGGCTTTGAAAAGTTCTGGCGAAAATGGTGAAACTAATTGCTCAACTGAGTACATAAAGTTCAAAAATATTCAAAAAGCCAAGAGCATTTCCTCGTACAGTATCTACTATCTACTCAATGATAGACTGAATAACACCAGCTCCAACTGTCTTCCCTCCTTCTGTCATAGCAAACCTCATCCTTTGTTCACAAGCCACAGGCACAATAAGCTCAACGACCATCTTCACACGATCACAGGGCATAACCATCTTTGACTCCTCATCCTTGTCATTCATAATTCAAGAGACCCTACCAGTCACATCAGTAGTCCTCATGTAAAATTGAGGCCTATAACCAGCAAAAAATGGTGAACGCCTACCACCCTCTTCCTTCTTCAGGACGTACACAATGGCAGAGAATTTAGTATGCGGAGAAAGTGTGCCAGGTTTAGCCAAAACCATTCCTCTCTGGATATCAGCCTTTGGGACACCTCTCAACAGCAATCCCACATTATCTACCAGCCATGGCTTCGTCCAAAATCTTTTGAAACATTTCTACTCCTGTCACAGTAGTATTCCTAGTCTCCCTCAACCCCACAAGATCTACTGTTACCTTAATAGTCCCTCTTTCAACCCTGCCTGTAGCCACAGTACCACGACCAGTAATGGAGAACACATCTTCAATAGCAAGTAAAAATGGTAAATCAGTCTGCCTTTGGGGAATTGGAATGTAGCTATCCACAGAATCCATGAGTTCATAAATCTTATCGCCCCATTGATTTTCTTCCCGCTTTATACTAGGATTTTCCATCAAGGCCTCCAAAGCCAAAAGCGTAGAGCCAGAAATGATGGGTATATCATTACCAGGAAACTCATAAGAAGACAATAACTCACGCACCTCCAATTCCACCAGTTGCCAAAGCTCCTCGTCATCAACCTGGTCCTGTTTATTCAGAAAAACCACCATGCTGGGAACTCCAACTTGTTTTGCCAGCAAGATGTGCTCCTTGGTTTGGGGCATGGGGCCGTCGGCGCCGGAGACGACGAGTATTGCACCGTCCATCTGAGCAGCACCTGTAATCATATTTTTGACATAATCAGCGTGACTAGGGCAGTCCACGTGGGCATAATGGCGGGACTCAGTCTTGTACTCCACAGTGGCCGTATTGATGGTGGGGGCGGCATCAATTTCATTGTATTTCTTGGGTGCGCTGTTACGGGTAGCGGCTAAAGCCATGGTAAGGGCAGCTGTAAGAGTGGTCTTCCCATGGTCGACGTGGCCAATAGTTCCAATGTTGACATGGGGTTTCTTTCTCTCGAATTTCCCTCGGGCGGCACGGACGTTAAAGGAGCGGCCGCGGGTAGTGATGGTAGAGGAAGATAAGGAGAGAGTGTGGTAGAGAAAGATGAACAAGGAGAGGGTGTGGTAGAGAGGCAGGAGGAAATGAAGGAAGAGGAGAGTAGGGTTTTGGGAGTTAGCTTGGTGGGTTTTGCAAAGGAAGGGGAGGCATGAGGCTGAACTAGTGTAGAGGTGGTGAGGGCTGTGGCCGAGGCTGGAATTGCCATGGAGAGTGAGATTTTTGAGATTGCCAAGAGAGCACATAGGGAAGAAAGGATCCATTTTATTATCTGTTTCTTCAGTTCAAGCTGAGTTTATACTTTCTTTTTGCCTACAAATCAAACATTTGCATTTCACGGCTGCAATCTGCAGTAAGGTTTCATTACAACAAGTATAGTATACTATTGCCAATCCGGCAAAAATACATTATGTTGGCAAAGCTTAGCTACAATATATGCAACAATATTTACTTGACAAAAATCACCGGCAGCAAATATTTGAGATGTGAGAGTAAATATGGATGGTAACTATAATAGAAAACTCTAATATCTTAGAGCATATGGTGAACCGAAAAACTAATAGCACTGCAGAATTAGAATCAGAATTAACTTTATATGTAATGGATTGAAAGTCCGCATTTTATATTGGAACTGTAAATGGCCCTACTAGAGTGATTAAAGAAAGAAACAAAAAACTTACCCTTAATTCCTTTGTGGCCGATCAAGCTGCTCATAGAATAGATAATCAACCATCCTCGCTATAATGAGCAAACTTGCTAATTTCAACATTAGATTCCACATAACTCGTGAAACCATGCATATGACACCAAACCAAATCTCTAATTAAAGTGAAGTAATGAATTTCTCATCATCATCAAAACATCCTCATTTGTTTCACTTTCGTACAGCTGCTCTCTACTGTTTGTTTTTCAAACCTGTAAAGTTTTTAGTAAGGAAGCTAGGAGATCATATATAATCAGTCAATTTTCCCTCTAAAATAAAGTTATTTTTTAATAATATTTTTAAAAAATTCATGAATTTTTAATATTTGAAGTGAAATATAAATGTTTACTCACTTTAATCAATAAAAAGTAAAAAAAAAAACACACAATTTTTTAACAAAATTAAAGGTAAATAAATAAATAAATATAATTTTTGAGATAGAAAGACTGATTGATTAATATGGACATAGGTCAATATTAACTTAGGAAGGGATTGGCTTTTTAAATCTTTCCTAAGATATTGAATGACATTAAATTAATATGATGCAAAACTAATATAGAATTAAACATTAAAAATATGGATGATAGCAAAAAAGAAAAACACACGGAAAAGATCAACCCAACTCACAATCACTTACCCGACTTAGCCGCGAAGGCTGGGCAAATTGCCCACCTTATTTTTTTTTCCATTTTATTTTTTTTTTAATTTTATAATTTAAAATTAATATTTGGCACACCTTATTTTTTATAAAAAAATTTTAAAAAAATTCTCATAAATGATATTAATATGAATTGAATTAAAATTTTGTAAATATATCAATATAGTGGTGTTACTAAAAACCTAAAAACATAAGTAAGCATATTTTATTGCTTAATTTATAAATTCATAACTTTTTGACATATGTTATAATTTTATTGATTAAAAATTATTTGTTATCATACAAATAACAAATAATTGATTTTATAATAAAATTAAATATTAATAGTTAGTTAAATATTATTTGATCACATCTATTAAGGAATATGTTTTTAAAAATATTAATAATTAAATTATATTAAATTACATATATAAATTTATAAAGGATATACATATAATTTTTAGTTTCTTTAATTATAAATTTTTTGTTTATATAAAAATTATTTTTGTTCTATAAAATAAATTTAATTTAATTTTTTTTTTTGAAATGGGAAACGGGGAATTAAAGTTTAGATCTCCCAGATTTACTCGGATGCATTTGTAGTTAATATACTAATAAATATTGTTTGATCTTTTATAATATATTATCTACTTATATTCCTAGGATTAAGCAAATTAAATTACTATTTATTTTTAGGATTAATAAATTTTATTTTATTTAATACATATTAAATATGAGTATAATAATAAAATAAAATAAATTTATATTTATAATACAATGTAAGTATCAAAATCTACCCTTAAAGTTGAAATCCTCACTTTCCCATTGCCCCAACTTGTATGCTCTGTTTTTTATATGGCTCATGTTAATTAATAATAATAATACCCAAAAGGTAAGTAGTTTTTGCTTACTGCTCTTTAGTTAGAATCAAATTTCTACACACTTTCAAAGGCCATAACAAGCTAACCACCCATTTGGAAAAAGAAATTGGAGCTTCTCAAAGAAAAAAAAATTAAATAGAAACAATGCAACAAAGTCTGTAACCGTAATTTAAACCAAAAAGTTTCATAAAACCTATGTACACCTATACACTCCACAAAATTTTGATCATATGTATCAAACTGCAAACCTTAAAATGTCATAGAACTTCGTGTGGATGTCGTGATCAACTTCTATGCAAAAAATCAAGCATTACACAAACACTACTTATTGATCACGCATACCTAAGCTGCATAATCTCAAGCTAAATGTCTTGCATGACGATCTCCTCTATGGAACTCATAGCCACACTGTCTGCTCTCAAAAATTGTCCCATACCATGACCTTTTGCTATAGAGATCTTTAAGCACTTATGAGATGTTAGATGTTAGCATGCTTTAACTTTCTAAAATCTTTTGGGTAGAGTAGCAACTTAAACTAGTTACCATCTAGCCTCAAATTGGAGATGTGCAAATTGCATGCTTTTTGGTTTTTAAAACCCGACCGCCCTCCTCATTTCTCATTTGTGACTCTGCATTGCTTATCACCATTTCATAGCACTTTGTAATCAGCCATCTTTAGCTTACACAAGTTTAAAGCCTGCTGACTAATTTCTGGAGGAACTTCATTTAGAAGGTCTGATATGGCTACTTCATGCTGACTTTTCAAGTCATCAAGTTCCTTTTGCTGCTTTACCAACAGTTCTTCAAGTTTTTCGGCAAGTACCTTCACATTCAGAGGGACACTGTTGATATCACTAGATTCCACATTAGTCCCAATCTCAGATTCCAACGGGACAACTGAACTAGCAGCATTTTGACTGTCAGCATCATGGTGATTATTGAGAGAAGTTTGGTGGAAAGGCGAGTTCGAGTGGCCAAGCCTACTTGGAGAGCTTCCACCAACTACCCTGGGTGAGTCAGACCAATACTTCCTACCTGAAGGCAATCTCTCTAATGCAAGACTGCTGGAAGAAGTCTTCAATCTCTCTAATGCAAGACTACTAGAAGGAGTCTTCAATCTCTCAAATGCAAGACTACTAGGAGAAGGAGTTGATTCATTGTTTATGGTTGGATAATCCCTGCTTTCGGAAGGAGATTCTGCAACTTCTTCAGAAATATTATCTGCAGAAAATTTAGAGGTTCCCCAATTTGGAATATGTGACTGAATTTCTGAGTCAATCATTGCAGCAATTGTTGAAACATCTTGATCAGTCAGATCCAACTCCTCCACCATTTCACTAGCAACTGCTATCGCTGTATCTACCTCAATATCAAAGGGGAAGTGGATATTACGGATTTTACCTAGAGAATGTAACATTTTTAAATTGACAGTTATGAATAATAATAGACAAAATCTTTATTCTCTGGAAGTGGAAGTTGAATGAAAGAGAGAGTGGGAGAACCTGTGGAATCAGCCATGCTTAGTTTCAGAAATATTGTGTTAACATTTTTCCTCTGTCCTTGTACTGTGAAGTCCTTACTTCGCTCAGCTGAATCAGAACTATCACCTGTATCTTCTCATGTTGAAATTCAAAACAAAACATTAGCACGGGAGGAGGGGAAACATAGAAAAAAAACAAAAAAAATTGAGAGAATGGATTGATTTAAAATTATATATATATAGTGGAGGAGGGGATTTATACAAATTGGGAACTTCACTTCATTTGGAAATCAGTAAAAAATTCTATTTGAATTCTTAAAAGGCGCTTATTTTCCTTCTCTTCAGGTTCTTTCCAATCACCCCACCCCCACTCCCTTGTTTTCCTATAAAACAAATATATGATGAGATTTTGACTTTTATAGATCTCAGAAACCATAACCATTCATATTTACCTGAATGGTGCAAATTGAATTGTAAAGAACGTTCCTCATCAGATCGGAGAAAAGGATCCATCAACAGTTCCTTTGCAGGCAATCGGTAGGTGACATTCGCAATGCATTTTTCTATAAATGCTTTCACAGAATGATCAGTCACCTTTGCTAATGATGCAGGCTTTATTCCCTACCAAAAAAAAAAACGTGACAAGTAAGTCCTTGACACCAAGATGTGTAGCAATTTTAACATGTGGTGGCAGCTGTTTGATATGATGAGTGTGAATTTATGGTTGCATAGAGGCTGGCTCATGGTGTCTTCTTAAAACATTTTGAAATTTGTTCAAATTCTTTAACAATAATCCATAAGAAATTGATGGTAATACATAAAAAGCAACTTTGTTAGTATAATATCAATCTTTTCAACCAGACAAGATTCCACTTTGATAATACAAATCCACTGCATATAAAGATTGAAATTGAGGAGAAAGGAAAAGACAATTTGAGCTCTCCTTTCCTCTTCTTATATTCCAAAATATGCAAACAATAAACACATGCATTACCTACAAAAACATGATCATTGAAGAACTAAGGGTTATCAATTTACGAGTTTCAAACGAACCCTAAGTTCAAGTACAACATTTTCGCTTTCACCCAATACCCAAAGCGTAACACATGCATTACCTACAAAAAGTTATCAATTTACTAGTTTCAAACAAACCCTAAATTTTCGCTTTCACCCAATACCCAAAGCGTCATATATCAGTTAGCTGTCATATGATAGCCTATTCAAGAAAAAGAAATTTCGTGCATGTGATAATGAAGGAGGAAGACAGAATATCCACAAAATGCATATAGAACTTTCTATTTACCCTGTATATAAACAGCCAATGTCATTATGTGTTCAGTAATGAATGAACAAAACTAACATCATAATATATAAATCTACAGAAATAATCTTCCCAAACTAAATCAGCCAAAGTACTTTGCAGTTTTTAATAAGAGCCTACAACCATAGCAAGATATTGAATTAAATTACAGGGGATGATGAACGGTTATGGGTTGCATGAATAGCACATGAATACAATGGGGCAAGAATCTCAAATGCCTTACTGATGTCACTTTCTTGTATATTTGAGCAGCATTCGCACATTCAACATAAGGGTAATCAAAAGTCACCAACTCCAGCAAGCACATGCCAAAGGCATAAATGTCCACAAGCTCATTGTATTCCTCCTCATAAAGCTCTGGTGCCATAAACTCCGGTGTACCTAGAGTCACATTTGTGATAAAGATGCTGTTATCATATAAAAACACTTCATAATCAAGAAAGTAGACAGATCTCTAGAACACTGTCCTCACCAATGACACTATGAGCTGAACGTGCCTGCTGAAGAATGGCAGCCAAACCCAAGTCACCAATTTTCACCTCACCTTGGTTTCCATTAACAAAGATGTTGTCACACTTTAAATCTCTATGGATGACTGGGGGGTCATGACTGTGAAGATATGAAAGGCCTTCCAAAATCTGCCTGGACCATTTTTTCAGTGCTCTCAAATCAACGTGCTTATGTTTCTTTCGGTACCTAATACAGATTTAAAACAATGCTCCTTTTTAACAAATAAACTTATACTGAAATGCAAACTTCTGTAGCATTGTGATTAAAAAGCTTACTGCCGCAATGTCCCAGAAGTGAAAATCTCAGTGATGAAGTTGATATTTTCATTTTTGGTGTCGACCCAGGAATTATAAAATTTGATTATGTTTTTGTGCTTCAGAGTCTTAAGCAAATGAACTTCAGAGTACAGACGCTCCAAATCAACAGCATTACGCAAAAGATCCGCTACCTTAACCTGATTCCAAGCTACTTCTATTCCTTCCAATTCATCAAATGCTCTGTATCTAAATACCACGCAGCTTTATCAAGGATAAACAGAAATTATACCCGCAATCAACCCTTATGAAGTACTGATACGTGTATTAATCGTTGGCATACAAAGTTGTTTTTATTATCCATAAAAAAAAAGCGATGAAGAAGAGATCAGAATGGCACAAAAAGGATACACTTTTTTGAAAGCCCCTCTCCCTAGAATCTCTTTGTACTGCAAGAAGACAATGTAAAACCAAAAATCGGCAGCAACCCTCCAATTAGAATGAACCAAAACGCTAACTCATATAATAATAATAATAATAATAATAATTGGGGCTGAAAAGAGAAATGAACGAACAATAATTATTAAAAGAAAGGAGGAAAAACTGACCCGACCATATCGACCAGTAGGGTCAACCTCCACGAACTCAGCATCGGAATCGTCAGGGTCTTGCTCGGACTGGGATTCCTGAGGCATCTTCGTCCCTCAAGCACGATACCGATTCGAGAAAAAAAAAAAAAAAAGATAGATACCTAAATCAAGGCATCAACAAAAGATTTCGGATAAATTTTATGGATTAGTAAAGCGCTACGGTTGTTTTTTCTACCTATTGTATAAAGTTTGCAATTGACTTTCAAACTTTAAGTGGGATCCGAATCAAAAATTAGCGAAATTAAACGATTGGCTGATAGGAAAAATACCCTCGATCAGGAAAGGGAAAAAAGAAAAGAAAAGTAGCGGGTCAGGAAAGATATTTAGAGTTTGAGAAATAGGAAGAAGAAGAAGAAACAGTTGGGTTTGTGAAAGGAAAGCTAAGCTATAAGATCAATGGCGACGGCCGAGTCAGAAGAGAGCTACTGGTGTATAAAGGTAAGATTTGGATTTACATGTGAATACGGAAAAGTATGAAAGAATCTTCCCTTATTCTCCAAAAACTTCTCCGTCATTGCAACTGCTTGCGTTGCGTTCCTCATTCCATCTTTACTCAACCTTCTGTTTTTTTTTTTTTTTTTTTTAATTCTTTTCTTTACAAGTTATTAATAAATTAATAATCAGTAAACATAAAAGAATAAATAATATATCATTCTAAAATTATTAATTTTATTATGATTTACGGATTTAGCCGCTGTAAATATAACCTTGAAAAGTTCTAGATCAACATTCAATTCTGATTTTCTTTTTTTTTATAAATGAAATTTATTAATTTCATTCGACATATTACTTGGTTAGAATTGTATTGAATATTTGCTAATATTGATGTATATATTTTTATTTTTTGAAAGAATCACTAATGCTAAGATTAGGTATGGATTGATTAAGTCAGCTTTAAGATTCTACTAATACTTAAAAAGGCTTATTGTACCATGAGAAGTTCTAGTTCAACATTCCAATTATGCATTTTCTATATAAATAAATTATTATGAGATATTATTTAATTAAGGAAAGTAGGAATTTTGTTATGATCAGAGTTGGAATTTTAGTAGATTAAGTGGGGTTACTTAAAGGGTTTAACTATAATTAGTTTTTTTTATGATATATTGTGGCATTAGTTTTGATTAAAACGCTGTTTTTTTAATATTTTTTATGTTTAAGGTATTTAAAAATTTTATTTAACGAAAAAATATTTTTTTTAATTAAAATAAAAGTTAAATTATTTTAAAAAACTAACTTTTAAAAAAAAATGTCATTTTTATATTTTAAAAATTTTAGTAAGACATCAATATATAAATTTATTAATATATTTTATTTTTAAATTAAAAAATATAAAATATATTATCCTATTAAAAAATATTTTTTACAAAAATTATTTTTCACATAAAATATTTTTTAAATATAAATTATTTACTGCAAATAAATAGAATCTAAGAAAATAAAAAAAAATATATATTAAATCAAGTATACTAAATTTAAAATCCATCAAAATCAATTTTGAAATTTGACTATAATTATAACTAATTAAAAAAATTAAATTTTGCTATACAAAATTAGAAGATCAGCTTATAATATTAACAAAATGCAAAGTATTAAATTTTTTATACAATAAGCCATATTTCAATTACTTAATTAGGATGTTGATAAATATAATTTTGTAACTGCATTTTTTTTAAAAGCTATAATTATATTACTAGTTATTGTAATTTTATAGATAAATTATATTTGTCAAAAAACTGACAATTAATTATTTACTAATTTAATAAAAAAATAAATGTAAAAATTTTACATTTTGAAATAAACATATCGTCGTTTGTTAGTAATAGTTTTCTTTAAATGTTTATTAGTAGTTAATGTATATATAAATTATTTCATGCGAAAATGGAGGTGACAAATTTTAGAAGAACAGTTATTAAATTAATTAAAAAAATTATTAAAAGAAATTTAGAAAAAAAAAATCTCCTATTGATTTTGTTGCAATTTCTTTTCAAATAAAACTATTTATTGTATTAATAAAATTTTATCAAATAAATAGGAATATCATCCCAATGAAAGAGACAATTATACCTGATATATTCTATAGCCAAAGTAATAGCAATTAGAGTAACATCACGACGAACCCATGTAATAGAAATATCAGTTATAGAGTCTAATAAATATTTATAATCATTCAAAATCAAACTCTTTTATAAGATAATTTGACAAAAATATTTTTAAGTATGTGTCTAAACCTCTGTATAAGATAATTTGACAAAAATACTCCTCATTTCTCATCTCTCGAACCTAAATCATTAAAATTTTCCGAATAAAGTTACGGAAAAGAGTTTTTACGAGATAAATCTCAAATCAGATTCCAAAACTGACGTCGTTTTTATGATTCCGGAAACTCATAATAATTAGTAAACTTTCATTGAATATTACCTTCCGAAACAATCGAATTAATAAAATTTGAAAAAAAGTCAATCACAAAAATAGACTCATGATTCTTCCACATTAACGAAAGGCCTCCTCCCAATTCTTGTCAAAAATTATAAAAAAATTTTATACGAGAGCTAATAACTTTTGTTTCTATCAAAAATAAAATGTCTGACTTGTAAGTAGGAACCAAATCCTTCAATGCAATAACACCATATAAAAATCATAAGTAATGATCGAAATATCTCTTGATCTCTTAATAGGGACAACATCTTTTTCTTAATTAATAATCAATTGACGCAGATTGTTTTTTATGGAGAAGGGAAAATAAGAAATTAAGTTTAAAGAAAAGAAAAAAGTCAGAGTATCGAGTTACAAAAGGACAAGGAAACTTGATTTTGTTGCAATTATAATCTATATTTTTTTTATTAATTAAAATTTAACCTTTTAAAATTATTTCAATTGTATCCTATTATTATTTATACCGGTAAAAATTAACAAAATTATCACATCACTCGCCATATTAATCCCACATCAACAAGCCATGTCAATAAATTTTAAAATTAACAATAATCTAAAATTTTAGAATAAAAATAGAATTTTTTAATAATTATTTATTTTATTTTTTAAAATTCATTCTAAATATTAATATAATTTAAAAAAAGATGATAGATTATAGTATTATAGTTTAGAGTTAAAAGAATAATTTAAAAAAATATCTTAAAAAATTATTTTATTATTTTTAACATTTTTAAATTAAATTATATTAATTATTATTTTAAATTATTTTTTAATATTTTATAACTAATATATTTAATGAGGTTATTTTTTAAAAAACAATTTTAAAAGTAATGCTAAATAGTAAATAATTGATAATAATTTTAGTTAAAATAAGATCAAGAAATATATTATTATTATAAAATTATTGATAAAAATTAAAATAAAATTGAATAATAATAATAGTAATATTTTATATTTAATTTAAAAAAAACTTAATAATTTTGTAAGTTTCCTAATTAATAGAGTGTATTTGCTCTAATATTAAAAAAAATAAAATTTAATTAACATAAAAGTAAAGTATAAATTTTTTTAACAATTAATTCTAAACTTTGTTAACGTGGAGTGGTAACATGATGATATTAATGTAGCAAATGACGTAGCAATTTATTAGTTTTTTAATGATAAGTACAATTAAAATAATTTTAAAAAATTAAGTTTTAATTAATAAAAAAATCATAATATAATTACAATTACAGATTTTTTTTATCATTAACTCTTTTTAAAAAATAAAACATAGGTATTAATACTTTTGTAGATCCGCAATTTTCATCTAAATTAATGTTTTTACTTTTCATGTGAAAAAAAAAATGATTGTTTCTTTTTAGTGTTATCCCAATAATTAGCAACAGTAACTAGTCAATATTATTCAAAATATATAGTTTTTTATTAATATAAATAAATGTAAATCATGAATAACCAAAATTAAATCCATATTATTAATAAATTAAAGTTCATTTAAATTCGATTTTATATCAATGAAATTTATTCTTTAAAAATCAAGTGAAATTAATACTTGAAAATAACTTATTTCAGAAGTATTTAACTTAACCCATAAAATGATTTTATAGTTTGAAGTGAATTTGTTTTTTTAAAATATTTTTAAAGCTTATAATTTTTTAGTGGAAATGAAGCTTTTCATTTAGTGCACATGAGCTAATTTAATAAAATATTTTACTATATTGTTAACATTTTATTTAAAATTTCACTAAATGTTTATTTCATTAATTCAAATAAATTATTTACACTAATTTTAGCAAAGGTAAAAATTATTTTTGCTAATTTTTCATATAATATAATTTATTTGTTTATTTAATCTAAAATTAAATCATATCTTCACATGAAAGAAATATATATTATAATATCGTAGTAAAAAATAAATTAATATAATTTATTATTTAAAAAAATAAATACTTATAATAGGTATTATTATAAATTAAATCAAGTACCCCACCCTACCAATAGTGGAAGCTTGGGTGTCCAGAAAAGTGGGAATTGACAAATAAAAAGTTCTATTATAAGGATACTTATTTGGCAGGAGATAGTGAAAGACAAAACGGCGGTGGCGGGTGGAGCGCTCGATCCGTCTTATGGGCAGTCGGCCAAAAAAATCTGATTATTCATTGAATATTTCTTTGATATAAAAAGAAATGGAGAGAGAATTGACCCCTTTGCTTCAGTGGAAGCATCGATCACCATTTGAAGAAACATTAACTGCATTCAGTCCACTTCTGTTTTCAGGATTCTTGTGACATTCAGACCAGACCACACCACACCACAACTGGATTTTAATGGACCAGAAAGGTAACATAAGATAGAAACAGACGTATATAAATATAAAATATTTGATTTGGCAAACTACTTCCTCCTTCTATTATGAGCTATTATGCATTTCGAGACATGCAAAACTTGTATATAACAACTTTCCATGATAAACTATAGCTTAGTTATTTTGATCCATCGATTGAAACTTTTTATATTTATCTCTTGTCAAATCCTACCCAAGTTACTGGTATCTATTTTTCATGATTGAAAGTATTTGTTAGTGTAGAGAAGTACAGATTAATCTATATTATGATAATAACCATACATCTAGATTTGGATGCACCATGTGTCACGGTTTCCTAGTCTCTTTTCAAAATGACTTGCCTTTAAAGTTCAAACGAATTTGCAGTCAAACTCAAGGAATGCAAATGTATGCACTAGAATATTTTATCATGATGCATAGCTATAAACACATTTAAATCTTTTTTGAAGCTTGCAGTTCATCCACTGGCAGCCTCACATAATATATTTTCACCATCCTAATTCTCGCAATTTCAAAATCGAGGGAAAAGAGAGAAGGAACTAAACCTGAATAGCATCAAAATTTTAAAAAGGAATGCAAATGGTTCTCACTTTTTGCCAGCATGACTAACTCCACTTTCTCAATGAACCGATAATCAAACTCACGCTAATTATCAAGTTTTCTACTATTTGTTAAGTGCATTCATCTTGTCTCTGAGATAGTACAGCTTGGCCCTCCGCACTTTCTTCTTGTCTAGCACCTTTATTTCCTTTATGTTAGGTGAGTACCTGTAATCACCATTCATTTATAGGATCATCATCTAGAAGCAGAGTGCAGAAAGGATAAACAGTGATAACAATTGAAAAACATTTTTTGAGGAGGTGGAAGGGGAAGGAGGGGGTGAGGGGTGTGGACTATAAAACGAAACCAACCAAAAATTAAGGGACAAGACAATGACTACTTCCATTACCTATCTGGGCACATTCTTTTCTTTGCTGCAAGGTTGCAATCTGTTACTTCTGTATAATTCATTTTATACTGCCCTTATCCGCAAAATTCTTAAGCTATGCAAAACACTACAAAAAATTTATTTAACTCAAAATTATACATTACATTCAACGACTAAAATGATAGACATTTCTCTAGTCACATTAATCCTGTAGCGAGCTGGTATGCAATAGAAAACAACAATGGTTTTTCTCTTGCATCAAGTTCTGCCTCAATCTATATTAGTTTCCTCCCCCAACCATGACAGGGTTGTTTAATCATGGAAGAAGATGATGAATAATCGTCTCCATCTGTGAACAGAGGATTCTATATCTACATGTTGCCACTTGCCACTGTCTTATACATGGTAATTTTCACCTTAAATTATTTAATGTATATAATAAGGCAAAATTAGGATGTGTGCGCCATAAACCCAATAAATCAAAGTGAATCCTTAGTATATCACATTTTGGAGAAACCTAACCATTAGAAATTGGACGGTACTTCAACTTCATCAATTTATGTGACCCATATTTCTATGCACCTTCAACCATAAGCAAATTCACAGTCGTACTCCATCGCAAGACACGTCTCTCATTCTCTGGTACTTCCTGGTCATATCAAGGATCAAGATGGAATAAAACTTTGAGTCCATTATACAAATTTTTTTTAAAAAAAAAAAAAAAAAAAACTCTCTATTATCCCTCCTGCAATTAACATGTGACGACACATTAGTAACTACAATAATAAAAAAGATATACCACTTTGAGTTGCACAATATAACCGGGCTTAATATCAGTTATCTCCCTCTGTGCCCTTACTTCTTGCACTGCTTCCTTGTCTAGAATCTTTTAACAACAATATCATCAATAGCTACAATGATAAAAAAAGAAAAACTCAAGTACTATCAGTAATATTCAACTCCAAACTGGACAAATGGATGCATGCCTGCATTATATGCCTGGCAGTTTTATCGAGTCTCTTAAATTTGATGCGGGAGGCACCATCAGTGATGGCTTTTGAAGCAACTTTTGCAGCCGATTCAGCAGAATTTCCTGCCGTTGTCATGGTCCTGCTGAGGAATGGAGGTCCCGCTGCCGTCCATAAAGACCAATTAAACATAGAACTTGCATCTGTTATTGAACCAATTTTTGTCTGCAAAAAGAATTTCAAAGTGATTTCGTTTAAGAAACTGTTCTAGAAGAATGGAAAATTGTCTTTCACAGGATTCCAGATAATGGCAATATACTGAGAGTCCAACATAAAATACAATCCCCGTTAACAAAGTAATTGATAGCGGTTGTCGAAGCCGTCAAAAATAAACATATTATCAATCAACAAATAAATTTGTAGATAGTGGCAATAGGGTCGAACCACAAGGACTTGACACTACGGATTTTCCTAATAATGACTTTGGACAAGTAAATAACAAATAAATAAAAAGATGGGGGGTTTTGATTTGATGATAATGAATTAATACTAAATAGCAAGAGAAAGCAATAGTTTAAAAAGATAAGAATTTCAATGGGAGAAGGATTCTAGTTGAAGTATGGATGTATTCCAGTTTGTTTAGAATTGATCATTGATCTTAGAGATACTCCTATTTATTTCAATAAATTAGTTTAGGATGTGGAAGACGCTTCTCACAATCCAAATTCCTCCTTAGTTCTAGTTTGATTAGGAAACGTTCGCTAATCAAACACTAGTTAACTAGCTGCCAAGGAACGTCCTTTGGGCCTTTGGCATCGAACAACTGTTAACTGCATTAAGACTTAGAGAAACCTAATTCTAACCTTGCCAACCGCGTGGTCAAGTTTAGATTATGCAACTTGATTAAATGTGTGTTTAAATAATCTAAGCAATTACGGACCTAAATTATTCAAACAATTGTTACTCAAGCAATTAAAAGCAATAGGCCTAAATTGATTCTAAAAGCAAAGCAACAATTATAGAAAGATCAAATTGTATAAATATTGAAAATAAATAGAAGTTTAACAATGGAGATTTAAATCTCCCAATTCATCACAAATCTGAATTTTCCAACTTCAACTAGAAAAGAATGGATTTAGCCACTCATGGTGGACAAAATCACAAAAGAAAAGAAGAAAAGAAGATGGAGAGTGGCTGCTGTATTTTTCTGCAGAGTTGCTGAGGCTGAGAGATGATTTTCAGATGCCTTTGATGCTGCCCTTATATAGCTGGAGAGTCCCAAGTTCAATTTGATTAGGGTTTTGCAATTTCAACTTGATTTGGTCTTCTTTGTGGTCTTTGATTCCTCTTTGAATTTTGTGTTTGATTGAGAATGAAACTCTCTAAATGAGGGGCGTGGCTCTTGGGATTGATCTTGTAGTGTTTGAAGTGGATTTGGACTTCTTTCCTTTGATTTTGGAATTTCTGCTCTTTTCCCGCATCTGCTGTATTTTCTGTTGTCAAAGTGATTTGCCTGGTGATTTGAGTGTTTTGGGCAAATCACTGACCCAATCACTTTTCTGTGAGTCAGTCCTCTCTGTTTCTGCGAGTGATTTGACCAGTGTCTTCGAGTGTCTTGGGCAAATCAGTGGGCAAATCGCTTCTGCCTGTTGCCTTCAGGTTTCTGCTTCAGTTTGATTTGGGCAAATTTGGGCAAATCACTAGTCCAATCACTTTTGCTGTCATTTTCTGCACTTTTTCTCCAACTCTTCAATTTCTTCCTTTTCTACAAAAACAAGATAAAAGTCATAAATTAAACTAAAAAATGTGTAAATAAACAATAATAATTATAATAAAAATGTGGCTAAATTATGCTTGATCAAATACTCCCACACCTAGTCTTTTGCTTGTCCTCAAGCAACAAATAACTTAGCCAATCAAGCCCCTTTTTCCTTAGAGCCTAAGTACCACTTAATCAGCCCCCCCTAGACTCCCAAATTGAAGTATCACAGTATAGAATACATGCACCAAGGTTGTTTTTTCTTTTCCTTGTTTCCCCTCACCTACCATGGTCAAAAAAAAGGTTTTTGATTCAATCATGCATATTCTCTTTATATGAGCTCAATGCAACCTCTAAGAGTGACTTGCCCTTCTTTGAATATTTTATTTTATTTTATTCAGCAGCACTTTTCATTCTTGCCTGAAAAAGTCACCAACCTTTTTACGCGAAGGTGCATATTGGTGATACCCACCCCCGGTTACTCAGTTAGTCACTTGTTCAAGTGGCTACTAGCTCTGTTCATAGTCTAGACCATTGAAACTTATTTCTGCCTGAAAAAGTCACTAACCTTTTTACGCGATTGTGTACATGGGTGATACACCCCCGGTTACTCAGTCAGTCACTTCTCCAAGTGGCTATTAGGCTCAGTTCATAGTCTTAGACCAGTGGAACAGGTTTAATTTGTGCTTTTGTGCTGGTCTTTTTTCTTTTCTTTTCATGTCAGTTTGGGCAAATCAGTTTTTAGAGAGTTACACTAACTTTTTATTTGCATGTATTTATATTTTTATTTCCCTTGACCACAGCAAATTTAAGGATTCAATTCAAGAAAAGAACTTTCAAAGTGAAGGTAGCACACTATAATTGATTCAATTTAGGCTTAAAGGGGTGGTAAATCAATGGGGTCATGAGATAGGAAGCTCTTTTAACCTTGTTATCTATGCTGAGTAGAGCAAAAGCTAAGTCAAAATTCTGTGTGTGTGTGTGCAAAAAGTGAAAAAAATGTGTGAAAAATTTTGGTGTGTGTTTATGGGGGCAAAAAGATGCAAAAGAAAGCAAAAAGAAAGCAAATGATAATGTAATCAATGCAAAAATAACCTAACAGTACCCCCACACCTACTGCAAACATTGTCCTCAATGTGTAAACATATATATAAAAAATTTAAGAAGAAAAGGGAAAGAGACTTCCTGGCCTGGGGGTGATTTGGCCAGTGATTTGGGCAAATCACTGGTCAAATCACTGTCTGTCATGGTGGTGGGGCAGAAAGTGTTGAACCAGCAGATGCAACATGCTTTCCATGTGCTGCACCCTGTCTTGAGCCTCCACCGAATGGTCTTGAGGTGCCTTTTATGTCCTCCAAGGTCCATCCAATTGCTTTCTTGTGCTTCCTCAACACATCAATGAGCTTTTCCTCTTCTTCTTGGCTGAGCTGGTTGGAAATAATTACTGGAAGTGTATTTTCAGCTCTCAAGTAGGCATATTTGAGGTGGCTAGGCAAGGGTTTCAGATCTGGTGCTTTCTCTGTCTGCTGGTTTTCTGTCTGCTTGCTGTCTGATTTGCCCAGTGATTTGGGCAGATTATCTGGTGATCTGGACAAATCACTGCTGGACAGCTCAGTTTGCCCAGCGATCGGGTCAGTTTCTATGAGTGAATTGGGCAAATCACTGCCCTGATCACTTTCTGGCAGAATTTCTTCCATGGCCTGTTTTTGCAATTTTTCAACCCTATTGTCTTGCAACTCTTTTCCACTCCTCAATGTGATGGCACTAACATTTTGCCTTGGATTTATTTCAGTTTGGGAGGGTAGCTTCCCTTGAGACTCGTATTTGCTCATTGAAGTGGCCATTTGGCTCACTTGTTGTTTCTTTGCTGGCTGTTCAAGAGCTGTTTCAGTAGTGTATGTTGCTGGTTCAGCAAGTGGAACAACTTCTGGTTCAGCAAGTGGAACAACTTCTGGTTCAGCAAGTGGAACAACTTCTGGTTCAGTTGTGTCAATTTCTGAGGTTGCTGGTGTTTGGACAGCAACAAGGGGTGCAATGGTGGCAGATTCAGCACTTGCTGATTTTTGGACAGCAGGTTCAGCAATTGCTGGTGCAATTGTGGAATTTTCAGAAGGTGGACAGCAACTGCTGTCTCTATTTGCAGTAGTTTGGACATGTAGATTTTCAGCTTGAATTTTAGCTTCTTCACTTGCAACAGGGGGTTCTGCCATTGCTGGATTTTCTGCAGTAATCTGGAACTTGGTTTCTGGTGTAATTTCAGCAGTGGCCGGTGTGGCAGTGGGTGAATTTGCTGATGCAAAAAATTCTGCAGCAAGTGCAGAAAATTCTGCAGCAGGTGCAGAAAATTCTGCAGGTGCAGAAAATTCTGCTGGTGCAGAAAATTCTGCTGGTGCAGAAAATTCTGCAGCAGGGGCTTCAGCATGTTCGACAGCAATTGCTGTCTTTTCTTCGGCAGTTTGGACAGAAGCTTCAACAAGCATTGTTTGGGCAGTAGCTGGTTCAGCTTCAAGTGTAGTGGTGATTTGTGCAGCAGACTCAACAGCTCGGTCTGTTTCTTGGGAACCTTCGTCATCGTCCCATAGATCTTGAAGCTCTTCCTCTCTTCTTAATATGTGTGTGTTCCAATGGTCAACCGCTTGATCCACTTGCTGTTGGAGAATTTTCCCAGAAATTTCCAACTTCCTTACCATCTCTTCAAGTTCCATAGTGGAGTTTTGAGGTGTTGCTTGGGCTTGATAGTTTTGGTAGTAGTTAGCCCTTGCATAGTCATAATTCGGGTGGTCCCTCCAACATGGATTGTAGGTATCAAGGTAGGGATCATGTCTTGGCTGGCTATTGAATCCTCCAAAGGCATGTACTTGCTGGTCATATTGATAAAGTGTGGGACATTGATCAGTTGGGTGTCCCACATATCCACAGATCCTACATGGTCTTGGTGGCTGAAAGTGTTGAGCTCGACCTATGACATAACTATCCACAAGAGAGGTTAGTTCAGAAATTTGAGAAGAGAGAAAAGACATACTTACCGTAGCCATACTTGTAAGGTCTTGGTAGTGCGTTCAATTTCAGGATCGTAAAGAAGAGCTTCTTTATGATCAGCTCTGATCATAAAAGGAAAATACGTTAGTTAGATCAAATCCCCGGCAACGGCGCCAATTTTTGATAGGCGGTTGTCGAAGCCGTCAAAAATAAACCTATTATCAATCAACAAATAAATTTGTAGATAGTGGCAATAGGGTCGAACCACAAGGACTTGACACTACGGATTTTCCTAATAATGACTTTGGACAAGTAAATAACAAATAAATAAAAAGATGGGGGGTTTTGATTTGATGATAATGAATTAATACTAAATAGCAAGAGAAAGCAATAGTTTAAAAAGATAAGAATTTCAATGGGAGAAGGATTCTAGTTGAAGTATGGATGTATTCCAGTTTGTTTAGAATTGATCATTGATCTTATAGATACTCCTATTTATTTCAATAAATTAGTTTAGCATGTGGAAGACGCTTCTCACAATCCAAATTCCTCCTTAGTTCTAGTTTGATTAGGAAACGTTCGCTAATCAAACACTAGTTAACTAGCTGCCAAGGAACGTCCTTGGGGCCTTTGGCATCGAACAACTGTTAACTGCATTAAGATTTAGAGAAACATAATTCTAACCTTGCCAACCGCGTGGTCAAGTTTAGATTATGCAACTTGATTAAATGTGTGTTTAAATAATCTAAACAATTACGGACCTAAATTATTCAAACAATTGTTACTCAAGCAATTAAAAGCAATAGGCCTAAATTGATTCTAAAAGCAAAGCAACAATTATAGAAAGATCAAATTGTATAAATATTGAAAATAAATAGAAGTTTAACAATGGAGATTTAAATCTCCCAATTCATCACAAATCTGAATTTTCCAACTTCAACTAGAAAAGAATGGATTTAGCCACTCATGGTGGACAAAATCACAAAAGAAAAGAAGAAAAGAAGATGGAGAGTGGCTGCTGTATTTTTCTGCAGAGTTGCTGAGGCTGAGAGATGATTTTCAGATGCCTTTGATGCTGCCCTTATATAGCTGGAGAGTCCCAAGTTCAATTTGATTAGGGTTTTGCAATTTCAACTTGATTTGGTCTTCTTTGTGGTCTTTGATTCCTCTTTGAATTTTGTGTTTGATTGAGAATGGAACTCTCTAAATGAGGGGCGTGGCTCTTGGGATTGATCTTGTAGTGTTTGAAGTGGATTTGGACTTCTTTCCTTTGATTTTGGAATTTCTGCTCTTTTCCCGCATCTGCTGTATTTTCTGTTGTCAAAGTGATTTGCCTGGTGATTTGAGTGTTTTGGGCAAATCACTGACCCAATCACTTTTCTGTGAGTCAGTCCTCTCTGTTTCTGCGAGTGATTTGACCAGTGTCTTCGAGTGTCTTGGGCAAATCAGTGGGCAAATCACTTCTGCCTGTTGCCTTCAGGTTTCTGCTTCAGTTTGATTTGGGCAAATTTGGGCAAATCACTAGTCCAATCACTTTTGCTGTCATTTTCTGCACTTTTTCTTCAACTCTTCAATTTCTTCCTTTTCTACAAAAACAAGATAAAAACCATAAATTAAACTAAAAAATGTGTAAATAAACAATAATAATTATAATAAAAATGTGGCTAAATTATGCTTGATCAGTAATCAAACTCTCTATTCACTTCAATAACTACCATGGACCAAAGCTATCACAGTAGTGAATGTAAATATGTAATAGAAAGAAAACTCTATCAACAGCTAATTAAACATAATGGATTCATAAATTTCTTAATCCTAACTCCATGCGTAAAATATCAAGTATAGCAGAAGTCCTACAATAGCCGAAGAAATAACATACAGACTTCAAAGAAGAGAGAGAAGCGAGCTGGTGAAATCATTATGATTATACTGAGTTTAAACCGATGTTTAACTAAGTCAGATATTTAAAAAAAAAAAAAAAAAAAAAAAAAAAAAAAAAAAACCCTCTCCAACAGGTGAGATAGATCCTAGAAAAAAAAATTTCTTACAAAAAAGAGAGATTCTGTCCATTTCTATTTCTTTAAGAATAAATTTATACGTGGGATACTTCTAACATGTCATGTTGTTGGAAGAATAACGAAGAGCATACCTATTTGCAGTTTGATGTTTGAGATATACGGCCATATTTCTTCTACAACATTCAGGATTTTATTCCAAGGAACAATCAAAGAAATAGGACTAAGACCCATAATTTGTAATTTGGAAAAAATGTACCTTTATTATCACTGCCTTTTCTACCTCTGTTCACGAATTAGCTGTCCTCCAACATCCTGCTTGATTAACACTTGATTTAGTGCTATCAAAACACTGTTCACTCGATTTGATTTGTGTGGGCTTAAGTTTAAAATGATTAAATTAAAAAAAAATTGTTAAAAAATAAATTTTTAATATTTAAGTTTGATCCTGTTCATATTGGACCTGCATACGAATATGAATAATTTACTTTTTTTTTTAAATTAAAAAAAATAAATTAATTTTATAATATTAACTAAAATTACACATAATAATAATCACGATCAATCAATAAATGAAAAAAAATTATAATTAATAAATAAATTTTAACTCTATATGTTTTAAAAAAAAATTTAAATAATAAAATAAATTTATTAAAAACTATACAAAATAAAAGGAAATATTAATCAACATTATCTTTTCTCTAAATCAACAATATTTAAATTTTATTTAAAAATTGATATATATTTTTTATTTATATTTTTATAACTAGTTTGAGTAGGCTCGATTTCAATCTACATTTTTAATTAAAAATTAGTTTGCGGAAACTCGATTCAGGACAGATCAAATAAAAAAAAATATTTAAAAAAAAATCTCAAATTCCTTATTTAAATCTAAAAACATACGGATGATCCAAACTATCCGCAGATTTAATCCTGTTTTGATAGTAATAAAAGGAAATTGGAGTAAATTATTATTACGAGGTGTATTTTATCAAGATTTTTAATTATTTAAATAAAAAGTTCATATATTTATATAATAAAACTATTTACTTATTTTATTATTAATTAATTTATTTAATACTAATAAAAAGTATAAATAGTTAAATTAATAATATAAATATTTAAACTTATAAAGTCTAAATAATATAAATATTAAATAAACAAGTAGACTAATATTTTTTTTCCAAAAAAACTAATGAATTTGATTTCTTTATCTTAACTCTTAAGTGAGTATTTAAGAAATAGAGCTTAATTAGTGAAGATAGAGTGCAAACAAAAATGCATACACAATCAACACATAAAGTACCTCAAATTAAAATTAAATATTTATCTCATAAAATAAAAAAATTAAAAGTTGAAATACCAACCAATCATAACATCACATTAAATCATATTTGATTTATTTTAAAAATTTAAAAATCAATTTAAAAAGAATCAAAGAGGAGAAGTTATATTTTCGGAGATCAACTATAGCTAAACTCAAAAGAGGGGAGTACTCAGAATTTTACTAACACGTAACATATTTAAATTTAAATCAGGTCTAATTTTTTAAAAATTTAAATGTTAGTTCAAGATGAGAAATGTCTATAATCTATATAGAAGTATATTATTATTTTCCTTCGATAAACTCCATTAAAATTAATTTAAATAATTTTTTATAATTGATTCAAAATGATTAATTTAAATTATTCAATAATCTCATCCTAATTAGTATAGGTTTATATTAAACATGCTAAGTTGTGGACGTGGGATTTCAAATCCCGAAACAGCAAATCCATACATATGTATATTGAAAATCCAGCTATAGCAAATAATGGTTAATATGAAAAAGTTATTCATACAACGGTTGAATTAAATAATGTTTCACTTCTAAATCAAAACTAAACTGTCAAATTAACTAACATAAATCATCATTCCCATCATTCTCTCCACTTTTATTTTTCACTTTCAACCCAAAATCATTATACCAACAGCATTCAACAGTAACTCATAACTGGCTGCTTGTTTCGGGGACCACTCTTTTCTCCTTTGATAATGCAATAATTAACATGCAAAACTTTTAAATTAAAACTTCAGTTTTTACTGTTTAAAGGTTTCTGCTAAAACCTAACCGTAAAATCCGTTGGGTAAGCAAAAGTGAAATTGGACCAGATCAGCAAATGCAGCTGAAGATTCCTCAGAATTTTTCTGCTACTGGTCTCACTGCCAGTTCCTATAACCTAGATTCCTTCCTACACCAAAAGGAAGTTAAAAAGTGAAATCACACCCACAATCCTAACTGTATTAAAATGATCTTAATTTTTCTCAAAATATGAAAAAACCTTCATATTTTAGAAGTGATATCACATGTAAGAGTTTGTTTTCATATCAGTTAAAGACAAAGCATTAGTGTATTAGAAGATGTAATATGCTTCTATTATTTTTTCAAAGTTATTTTTATCTGAATTAAATTTATTTATATGAGTGTAAATATATAAAATTTTACGTGAATTTTATTATAATATTTTTTAAATTTTTTAATGTTGTGTTTTGACTGATCAAGTTTTACCATTCATGACTTCATGTGCTGTCATACTCCCAAGGGAACCTACTGTGCACGTAGAAATCTATGCCCCAAATCTGGTGAAAAATGACCTTCTCGGCTTTTAACCATGTATGGGAATAAGTAATTTAGTGATTTATCTGTGTAGAATAACCAAAACTACATCGGATTCAATAAAGTTGTATTGTTAAAGATAAAAAGGGGAAAAAAAAATTTTATATAAGGTCAAGGGAACAAAGAAAAGAAATACATGTTTATGAAATACAAAATCCAGGTAAGAGTTTGAGCATAATTGAATATAAAAAGAAGGGGATCTTCTTCACTCACTCTCACTCACTGCCATCTATTTGCCACTTTGAAAATATTTCTTTATTTCCATTAATGCTGCCGAGAACACCTCGATCTGGCAGCATATGTGACTCAACATATCTTGTGATAAGCAAGATCTCTCTCTCTCTCTCTCTCTCTCTCTGCATCTCCTTTTATACAATTGAGTTCTGTCCAATTCATTCACCATCATCCTGTTGGGTCACTCTGTTTCATCTTGGTCTAAATTAGGCTAAACCCATTAACAAGCTTTCTTTCAAGGTGATCAAAGCCATGCAAGACCACCCAATTGGAATTCCTGCTTGTTTCACATCTGGCGAGAAGTTAACAGATGATCCTGCCACAGTAACCAGGTCAGGGCAGAGCGTGTTCATGTCTGTTTATCGTACAAAAATTGTAGATCAGTGCCGTCTGATCACCATAACATGGTGCAAGAATTTGCTGCTCCATGGCCTATCAGTTTCAGTGGAAGGTCCTGAAGGAGACAGCCAGTACACCTGCAAAGTGGAGCTGAAACCTTGGTACTTTTGGAGGAAACAAGGCTCCAAGCGCTTTATAGCGGATGGAAAAGCTATAGATATCTTCTGGGACCTGAAGGCTGCAAAATTCAACGGTGAAACTGAGCCACACTCCGAGTATTATGTTGCTGTCGTCTGCGATGAAGAGGTTGTACTACTTCTGGGTGATCTAAAGAAAGACGCATATCGAAAAACTGGATGTAGGCCTGCCCTTATTGATCCAATTTTAGTTTCCAGGAAGGAGCACATATTTGGCAAGAAGAAGTTTTCTACAAGGATGAAGTTTCATGAGAGAGGTAGGTTTCATGAGATCTCTATTGAATGCAAGAACACAAGTCATCACAATAGCAATTCTGCTAATGGGGTTGAGCCAGAATTGGAGATTAGGATTGATGGACACTTGGCAATTCATGTGAAGCATCTTCAATGGAAGTTTAGAGGTAATCAGTCCTTTAATCTTAATAAACTAAGAGTAGAAGTGTACTGGGATGTCCATGACTGGCTATTTAGTCCTGGTTTAAGGCATGCTTTGTTTATCTTTAAGCCAACATTGCCATCCATATACCTTTCCTCTCAATCAACATCATCTTCATCACCAGCGTTATCGTCCTTGACATCGACACCACTGTCTTCTCAGACAGGAAGTTCAGGTTCACTAGAGGGACTTAACGCTGGTGGGTCATCCGATTTTTGCTTGTTTCTCTATGCCTGGAGAGTTGAATGGTAAAAGAAGACGACATAGCAGCAAATATGCACCACCACCAACACCCAAAATAAGAAGGTTGTAAAAGAAGATGTGAGGTGTTGATGTTATGGGCCAGCATGTGGAGGTGGTGAGGATACAGATTGGGGGGAGAGAGGGACAGGTGATTAGGATGAGAAATGAAGTAGGACCGAAGAGAGAGATTGGGAGTTAGTTACAGCTGGAGATGAACAAGTGGGCATAACTGGACAAGACAATAATTTAACATCAAGAGGCATCTCCATCTGTTTTTTTCACAAAATTCTCATATTTTGTTCTTGATCTGATCTTGAAATATGAGCAATTAGCCTTTCACTTTGTACCTAAATCTACCAATATGTATGTTCCTAAATTTTATAAATGGGAAAAAGAGATATCTAGACAAGGAGTTCTGAGTTCTCCACAGGTTGCGCTGAATGTCTGTATCCGGCAAATTAAACAGAGCCGGCTGGTGCATGTGATGAAGAGTGTGAAGGATTGGTTCTTAGGTGGGGGCTGCTGGTGATGAGAATAACTAATTATATTGCAAGAACTTGCTTGGCATGTGTATTGCACATGAACATAACAAATTTACATCATCCTTTTTCATTTGCTTTTGCTTTTCTTCTACGTGTTCCAAAATTAGATCCTAACCTCAATAACATCAAAAGCAGATGCTTTTCCTGTAATGGGAATAGCTTCATTGTCTCTTTCTCTCTCTCTCTCTCTGTTTTTGGGGAGCTCTCCCTTACCTACTGTCAACTCGATAGACAATAATTTCTGTTTATCCTACCATTTCTGAATCTTCTGCAACCAATCCAATGATTTTAATGAAAAGGGCAGACTGTATATCATAGGATACCATTTTTATATTTGAAGTCAAGGGCATTAGGCTGTATCGAATATTTTTAAATTTTTGCAGTAATTGGCTGTTGTTATGATAAAGTTGGTAGAGCAAAATAATCAACCTGCAAACTATATGATTGCAAAACCAATATGAAGCATCACATATTGTTTAATCATCTTTATAAATCATTAGAAAGGTGATGTTTACCTGCCAAAGAGACTCTTCTCAAGTGAAGAAAAATTCTGTAACGCATAAATCTAGTCCTCTGGCATATGAAATGAAACGACTTTTTTTTTGTGGTCCTATTCTTCCAATTATTTGACAAGAACAAGATTTTCGTCGTCAATAAAGATGGCTAAGTATTAGATGATGTTATCAATCTGACTGTTATTAAAACCTTTTGACATTATTGTCTGGTACAAAAATAATAATAGAATAAGCATAGCAGCCATGGCCATTTGACTATGACTTCAGGACATTCTGCTCAGCTATTTCGATCATCCCTAAGGGAAACGTCTGAAGAAAAAAGAAAAGTCTAATCTCATTAAAAGTTAAGGTTTCTGCCACAATGAGCAAAATGATGAGTGCAGAGTTCTGTCATCATTTCCCGAAACCAAACCACCTTGCCAGGAAGAACTTACTCTTTCCGCGAGAGGAATCAGAATTTGTTTTCACAGTTTCGGCTGCAAGAATAATTAATAGATAAATAGGAATAGCTAACTAATGAATAATAAATTTCAAAGCTTCTCTTCTTCAAAAATGGACTGCTACCTGATTTTGGTGTGTCCCCGTTGGATTTTGCATTTTTCACATCCTTAGACTTCTTATCTGAATTTGGTACACTGGCTTCACTGTAACAGATAGAAGTTGACTTTCTCTCTGCTTCTCTCTGCTCCATCTGGGTCGTGCTGTCGAGTCCTCCTTCGTTCACCAAGCACAGTAAAAAAGTATGCAAGCTTTGTAAGAAGTGAAACAGAAAGTTGCAAATGCACAAGAATTTCAGACCAGACACATACATAGATTACACCTAATCCCTTAAATTTGTGGAGTGATTGATTAATCATTCATTTGGTTAGTTACCCAATCCTTGAATGAATCCAACTGCCACAAGGACTTTAATTTCTAAATTATAGTAATCAAGTGACATGCATGATCATAAGCGATTTTACTTTCTCTCAACTAATCCTAAAGGATCTTCACTTAGATACAAGAGAAAGTTAAACAGCTTACTCTCACTAGGTGGCTTTCCGTAGTTGTACCGCAAAGTCTCAAAGAAGGAACTGTCTCTTTGATCTTGAATTACTAAATAAAGAGAAAAAGAAAAAAAGAATACAAATCATGAGATGAGAATGAAGAAATTTGCTGATGGTTTGGAGAAGCAGAAGACATGCATTGTTCGAAAAGGGCATTTTGATAATTAGCAGTTGAACCAACTAGTAGCAACCGAACTGCCTCTGCATCCCTTGTCATTGACAACTTAGTAGATGCATTCAGATTTTGAGTATCTAAAAGGATACCTGCAAGCTGCAAGATAAGGAAATATTAAGCCTCAGCCAAGAAAAGCCAGTCTCCTTTTTACACTAGAGCTGTGATATAATTTACCAAAAGCTTTTTGAGCACTGGGGTTTGAAGCAGATCATAAGCATCTTCACAGTAATTATCAGTAAGAATAGTGCACTTAGATCCAACCTGCAGAGAAAAATAGAAGGCCAAAGTAAATATTGAAATGGATATACTTTTGCCCATTTGATCTTTTATTATAACATGTACTGACCTCATTATCAGTTTTCAGTATGTCCTGTCCAACCACAAGGATGGTTAATTTCCCTGCCATTATCAAACTCTCCAAATCCACCTGAATTACAGTTAAGGATTAGAGAAGGGTGGCAATTCAATAAGTAAGAAAAGTCTCCAAAAATTATGCATTAAGGAAGGAACAGAAATGGCATTAATTTGGAAGCACCTCATCAGCAAAGAGCAATGAGGTAGTCTCAAGGCCAACATGGTGGAAGAGCCAAGCCGCCTGCCTTTGCTTCCACATTCTGCCTCTCCTTACATTCATCACCGGCACCACTACATCACGGTCTCCATCTCCCTCTCCTTTATTCTTTATGAACCTATTCTCCAACAACCATGCATAGCATATTGCCGCTACCATTGAACTTGTATCTGCCCAAGAAATCCATCTCAGACATTACTAGAACTACAAATCAACGTAAAAAACAGTAATTCAACTTTGTTAATCTTCTAATTCATATATAGAAGTGTTCGTAAGTTCTTTTTAATTTGAGATATTGATATTCAACTTCGCAGTGAACTTCAGTTCAAACCGTCGAATTAATATCTATTCATAAAGTAAATTGTACTAAACTGGTTGAAGTGCCAGAAAGGATAACTTTGGCCTTAGAATCAATCTCCCCATTCAGAATCCTCTCAATCTTGATTCTTTGGTTCTTAAGGAAGTCATTTAGACTAACGACTCGTTCTCCCTCCTCTTTCTGTTGCCACCCATTTACATGAGGCTTTGGTGCAATTTTCCCAACAGAGCACGTCGACCTCGTTATTGATCTTCTATGAGCAGACTCTACGACATTCCTCGGTGGAGACAAGAGCTGTTTCTCCGGTTGGGAACATGTCGAGGATGATATTGATCTCCGGTGAGCTGACTCAATGAGATTCTTTGGAGGAGAGAGCATCTGGGTATCAGGTAATGGGGCTGCTTTGAAAGTTCTGCGTGACGGTACTGGTACTCCTTGGGAAGCAGGTATAGTTGGCTCAGTTTGGAAGCGGGACTTGCGATATGTTGGCTGACGAGGCAGCACTGTGGCTACTGGATCAATGGAGGGGGTGGGGGAGTCGTTGGGTTGGTGGGATTCTGGATTGTAGGGTTTGAGCATGTTTGAAAACCACTGTTGGACCTGTAATGCAGGGGATGGCTCTGAGGGAGAGCTGGGCATGCTATCTAATGATTCTGATCTATTACGGCTGTGCTTTGCTGATTTTGCAAGTATCTCTCCACTGAACCCTTCTATTGCTTTGTGCCTGTGAAGAAAATACTAAAAATTTTGGTATCATTCTGAGCTTCACAGTAAAATCTAAATGTAAATCATCACAAAAACGTACCTTCTAGCAGACCTAGAGAGAGGATCCCTCCTATCAAGTACAGAAGGTGATGAAAGCCTGCCAGGAATAGCTGCGAACTTTGGCGATCCAGCAACCTTGGTAGGCGAGTCACACCGCGTAGGAGATGAAGCCATCATTCGTCTGGCCTCCTCTAGCCACTCTTGTGTTAACCTGCTGCTGTTACTCCTGGTGCTGTCATCGAAACTTTCTTCGTCATCATCCTCCGAAGGACTTCCAGTCAAGTTATAAGCTTTCTTATCAGTTTGCACAGTTCCAAAGAACATGTCATTCATGAAATCTGTGAGGTCCGGTGGTTGTTGGGTTTTGCTTGGTTGGCGAGATTCTACTAGCTTCTTTTGCAGAGTGACAGAGCCTCTTGAGGACTCCTTGCTCAATCTCCTTTCCATCATTGTCTCGGAACACGCAGAAGGAAAGGTGTTACGATTTTGGTCAAGAACACGAGGCAAATATTAATGTACATTGACATATATGTTCTGTCAATGAATCGAGACATTGATAATATCAGCAAGAGGAGAATGTTGGCCGGCAGTCTGTGGGAATGTCATTTTCCTTGTAAAGTTTGTACAAAGCTATAGCCGTTGACAGGGACGACGAGCAATCTAATCCTATGCAGTTCTTGTTTGTCTTTTCAAGAATTTGCTAGCGGAACGATCAAATTACTGCGTTTTAGCAAATACGAAGCCGTGTGTGTGCTCTCCTTGATTTTTTATCAGATTAAATAATTTAAAGAGCAGCCCATGAAAGAATACTATAAAAATCTAAATACTAGATCCAAGCCCAATAAAAAGGAGCCTTAAGAAAAAAAAAAAAAAAAAGAAAAAAAAAGGGGGTGAATCTAAATCCTTTCTAATATTGAGCAGTGGCGCATATTTTGTTCAGCATAGCCAAGATGAGAGGACTTCGTTAGCAGCCGATAGCATCTGAAGAGGAAAAGATCAAGAGCAGGAACAAGGGAAAACCAGCAAACTCTTCTGTTAATTCCCGCAAAAGCTGCAGCTGAATTTTTAATCGCTTGTTTTGCACGCATACAGAATGACAGCGTTTTGGCTTGCACTTCTTATGCACGTGATGCTGAGGCTGCTGAATCAAAATGACATAGTTTCGGGCTCGTTTTCTAATTTTTATTTAAAAATCTTAAAAATTTCAAACTTCATTTTCATATAATTTTTGAAAATTCTTATGGATATATAGTAATAAAATAATTAAAAAGAGCAAAATGATAATAAAAAAATATTTGGTTAAATAAACAAATGAATTGCATTTCATTATTAGACAGTAGTAAAATTGATAACTAAAAATGATTGGAAGAATGAGAAAATCATTATAAAAATGTTAGAATATGCCAAATAAGAAAGAACAAATAGAGCAAATACATATAAAATAATCAAATCACTTAAAATAAAATAAAACTATAGGCAACAAGAACATGCCATCTTAATTAGATAGAGGGGAAGTTTTTTCTTATGGACATTCCTTTCTATTAAGTGGTTGGTCATTCATTCATTAATTAAATTTATCAATAATATGATTTAAAAGGAAGTGTTGGATAAAAATAGAGAATTAAATACATATATATACAAAAAATAAGGAAATTTAATTAAAAAAAAAGACATGCAACAGTAATAATTTATTGAAAAACTAAGCTATAACAAATATATGTGGTCTGTGAGAAAGAGAGGTTGATGAGTAGGAAAAGAAAAACAGAAACTTTTTTTTTCTTTTACTTGTAAATCAATTATTTACATGGTTACCACTTGCAGCAATATTTACAGTAAAAATTATAAATTTATAATATTGTTATCAATTTAGCGATAATAAATATTCTAAATAAAATTTAATTATCACATTTATAAATTCATTGGAATGCACATGTGACATTTAAAAATAAATATTAAAAATAGCCATAATTAAATCCTAATTTTTTCTTTTAGGGTATTGCACATGGTAAATTTCAAAGAGCTGCAAAAGCACAGTTTGATAAAGAATAAACCTGGCTTTTCCTTTGATTCTGCAGCTCAGCCTCCTTCGTCTCCTTCCCAATTCTTTGTGTTTCCTTGTTGATTTGCTCTTTTAGGTGTAATGGGGGACAAAATCCATGGACTAAAATAATCAACAAGTATTATCACCAAAGATATACATGTCAATTCCAAATTCACACTTAACCCTATCCTTTCCACATGCTTAAGGGCCATTTTTATTTTATTTAATTTAGTTTTCTCCCACTAAGCATGGGCAGCTTGGCCCATTGACTCTTTCTCCTTCATCCTTTGTGCACTTGTCGTTGCCTTGTATAAAGGCAACCACAGCCCCAGCCCCCACCTTTCCCATCATCAACATCTCTCTTCTAACTTTTCCCACCTTTTTGGCAGTCTCGTTCTTACCTCTAAAGCCCAAGTATCAATAATGGCAGCACATAATCTTCTATTGGCTTCATTTCTTTTCTCTTGTTTCTGTGGTTCCTCTTATGGATTTATCCTCTTCTCTTCTCTGCAAAAAACTCTTCTACTCACTGCTTCACCAACACCAGGACAAGGTAATCAATCTCTCTCAGCTTGTTCTATATTTAATTTCTTTTTCTCAATTCTCTATTTCACATAAAATTGACCATCTTTTTGTCAAACTTTTTAATCCAGTAGATCTTTTCTCATTTTTTAACTTGGGTTTCTAAGATTCAGCTGTTTTCTTTTTCCTCTGTCTTCGGTAAATTCAGAATAAATTTAATTAATAATTAAAAGTTGCAGTTCTTAAAGCTGGGGTGGACAATATCACTGTAACCTGGGGAGTAAACCAGACGCTCCCAGCTGGGACTGACTCGGCCTACAAGACCATCAAGGTGAAGCTGTGTTATGCGCCTGCAAGCCAAACGGACCGCGCGTGGAGAAAAACCGAGGACAACCTATCCAAGGACAAGACTTGCCAAGTCACCATCGTCTCCAGGCCTTACGCCAAAAACAACCAATCCTTTACATGGACCGTTGAGCGTGACGTGCCCACTGCCACGTACTTTGTACGCGCCTACGCCCTCAACTCTGAAGGGGCCCAGGTGGCTTATGGTCAGAGCACAGATGCTCACAAAACCACCGACCTCTTTGAGATACAGGCAATCACCGGACGCCACGTGTCACTCGATATTGCCTCAGTTTGCTTTAGTGCCTTCTCTGTTTTGGCCTTGTTTGGTTTCTTCGCGAACGAGAAGAGAAATGCCAAGACAACTGAAGCAAAGTGAAGACAAAAAGAAATCCTGAAGGCATTTTTAGTTTTATTTTATTTTTGGTGTATTAGGGTTTCCTTGTTTTACTGGGGAAGGGATCATCAAGGGTAATGCAAGCTTGGTAATTCAATGTTTAATAGATAATTATTTCTTAGCTCAAAAGAAAATAAAAGAAAAATACATTACTTTGCAGGTGATCTTCTATATTAACTTTTGTTTTATTTTATTGAATAAAATTTATTTTGTCAATAATACTATTACATGAACAATTGAAATATAATCCAAGTGTGGAATATAAGAAGTAAAAGCAAGCTAACAATGGTGGTCGTTCTCAAATTATTTAAGCAGAAATTTTCTAATGTGCAATATTTCTTGGGAAAACAAGTAATAGATTCATCAACTTGCTTCTCATTTTTCTTATCATGTACTGACTAAGAATGATCACGAGATACTACTTGAGCAGAACATAGTTTCAAGACTAAAATAAACAGAGCAATTTTACTAGGTAAATCCATGAATGCATGGAAGTGTACAAAGTACGAAAATATTTATCAATTTATGTTTGTGATTCCTCCAATATCTTTTGGGGATGACAAAGGAAACCGGCTGCAGAAAATAAGCGCAAACATCCATAAATGGCATGATAAACTTTGGTTACTCTAAAATTTGAAGGATCATAAGTCTATTATTTGTTCAGATATAGATACAAACTGCTTTACAGATTTTCAACCTCAGGCATTAAATAAATAACTGAATGTTTTAATCGTTGGCTAAGGGCATAATTTACCCATTTGAGAACATGGATATGGCCTTAGAAAACGTACCCTGAATGCAAATGTATTCCAGTGTAAATCTTGCACTTACAAAACAATAGAGTATTGCATCCATACCTTTTTCAGTAATTGCAAAGAAACCTCATGCTCAAGTGATATGAATGTGTGATCTTCCATGACAAATGAATTTTTCTTTAGAGGCTTTTGTTTAAGATAATGTACTCTCTTCTATTAAAGAATGATTTAGTACTGTCATATCCTGAAATTTTGTTCAGGGCTTGAAATGCATATCAGTGCTCTCCATTCTATCAGTACCAACAAGCATTAACCTGTCATCAAAAACTTCAATATATCCAAATGCATCTGTACCAGGAGGGCACTCCAGTGCTGCTTCAAACGACCTGTGATGTATTCCACGGAAGTCAATTGAATACCCACCTTTGTGATCATGACCAGATAGGCAAACCTTCACACAATTGTACTGGTGTATCACATTCATTACTTCATCATAATTCCACAAAAGTGCTTCTTGGTATGATACACCAGGATCCAATGGCAGATGGCAACAAACAACCACTTTCTGTTTCAACTTTGTTGCATCCTGAAGTACATCATCCAACCATTTCATCTGTTCTCCCCCAACAGCTCCATTGTACATAAGGAACCTCCTCTCCAGGCCTAGCAGTCCGTCTGGGCTGTTCTTTTCTGAATTTGGGTTCTTCTTCCTGAGAAATTCTAATGCCTCTAATGTTTTAGGATTATCTCGAGGCCATCCAATGGCACTGATATCATAGCCATCAAGCACAACGATTCTGTATTCTGGAGAAGGTGAAAAATCATAGTAGGCATGACCATCAGGACTGGAAATCTCCAATATGGGGAGTAATTTCTCACGGGCAAGATTGTAGAGACAGTGATTACCAATCATGTGATAGACGGGGCAATTCGATTTCCTAAATTCGTTAGTTATTTTCTTCACAGCATTTAGAGAATCAGCCTGAGGGCATTTTCCATCAACAATATCCCCAAAGTTCATCACAAACTTAAGCATCCCGTGGTTGTTCCATTTTTGCACTGCTCTTTGCAATACTTGAATACTATGTCGATAATAACGGGGAACACCAATGAACGAGTAACCATCGGAAATATCAGCATATTGGACATCAGAGATAACTCCAAAAGAAAAAAGAGGTTGCTTCCCCTGTACAGTAGCTAAATCACTTGTAGAACCCATAGTGTAGTAGTACAGACAACCTATCAAACAACATGACAATATATTAGCAAAAGTGATCAAATAATGAATTGAAGCACACTAGCCATGACTAACAAGTCTGCAGAAAATAGCAAATTAAAAGTTCATATGTTACTTGTGTCTATTTTCCTAGTTATCTATGTCTTTTGATAATTTAAATATTTTATTTTCAAAATAAGAGAGCATAAAAGCATCTTAACATAGCTGGCAATACAAGTTTCAACCTAAAAGTGTTAAGTTTAACAATCCAGTATCAGAATTGATTAAATTCACAGGTGCAGAACAAATTACTATGATATGTGGCTTAAAGAGTCAAGATAAAGATAGTATCATGCCTGCTGGAAATAAAATCATCTGAATATCTTACATCATAATTCTACATGATTAACTTGTAGAGAATACAAAATTGAGTAACCATTGAAATTAACAAATGATGCAAAATCATTAAAGCCATATTAATCAATCAGCAAATTTTCTTTCCTAAAATGTAGCTTTTAAAGGTGCAAGACATTGTGAATCAATTAATTCCTTTGGAAAAATAAATAAATAAACCTCCAATGTTGGAGTTTGCAGCATCTCTGTTCTAAAGTATTCTAATGATTACATAAAACAGAAACTAACACTACACTAAATATGTCAAACTGCAAAACACTAAAAGAACAAATTTTGTAGTCTTTAGAATATATACCCCTAACCAAAGATGTTACTATGCATATATAGTGTACCCGAATCCCACAGGCATAAAAACCTTTTCTAATGCTAACTTTGAATAGAAAGCTAACTTACAAATTAACTGTATAACTCATCAAAGCTAAATAATGGTCATCCTTATTACAACCTTTCCAACAAAGTTATAAGCACCTATATGACTATTAATAATGCTGAACACTCATATGCTTACAAGAAAACAAACACAACAACCAAATTTCCCTGGAGAAGGACAACCGCCTTTCCATTAATTGAAGTTGGCTCCATAACAGAAGGTGCCATTTGCTTGCATGATATAGGATCCGAAACTGATAAAAAAATTATTATTAGATAGAAATGGAGTTTCAAGTTGGAGGAGATACATGAGAGTAATGAATAAATTTGAGCTACAAAAGCTTTTAGGTCTCATCTATACATGAATAAACTAAAATATTTTTTTTTTTTGGAGAAACACTTGTGACATTACGAATTTTTTGCTAATGAGGCCTTCGATTACAAACAAGTGACTAATTTTATTCCCCCAAATCCTTAATCGCTTAGGTTTTGACAAGCAACAAGCTATAAGCTAAATCTAGAAAAATTATGACAAAATGCTAGAAAAATTCATTAGATGCCCTTAAACTCAAAAAGTGAAGGGATGCAGATTTGGAATTGAATATAAGAGCTTGAAAGAAAGATAAATTTGCTTAAAACCCACGCAAAAGATGAAAGTCCCAAAACGATAACAATTAAGCATGAGGAAAGCATAGCTCTATATGAAAGAGAAAGAAGAAGAAGAAGAAGAGGAAGACAAGAGAGAGTGCAGAATGTTTAGGGAGCGTACAATTGTTTTTGGAATCGATCCGTCGAATTTTGGTGGAGACGAGAGACAGCGACCATGAAATTGCAGCTTTGATTAGAGTCCTGGCTGCATCAGGAAATAACTTGGTCAGAAAGGATGGGCTGCAGTTCTTCACTTGCCAAAGTCTTTTATTTTATTTTTGCCAAAATTTTATTCTATTTTATTTTATTTTTAATTGTACGCCAAATGACATCTTTACACCTTGAAAAATCTACACCCTTCAAACTTTATATTAAGAGGTTTTTTTTATGTCGGTGGGTAGGAACTAATAAGATAAATGAAATTTCGATTAATAAATTGGGTGAATTTTTTGAATTTTTTAAATTAATTTAAATTTGAGAATATTATTTTTTAATATAAAATATATGGTATGAATTTCAATTATAAAATTCGTATATTATATACATATAATTATAATTATTAAACAATGTATTGTTAATGGTAAATTTAAATTAGTAATTTGAATTTATAAGTATATATTACTACTTTGAGCTTATATTAAAATTATAATTTTAGTTTTGTGCCGTGGGATGGGAGGCTTCTAAAATTTAAAGTGCAATAGTGGCATTTTAGTAAAATTTAAGATGAAAATATTTTGCCTCAATTTTTTCTACACTAATTAATATGTGATAAACCCTAAACCCTAATTTGATTTTTTAACCAATAATATGATTTTTAAAAACTAAAAAATTACATTTAAAAAAGAAAAAAAGAGAGTGCAAACCAAATTAACCTTTCTTTTACGAAAGTTAACTCTAAATGATTTATTTTTGACAAACTAAATTGGCTTCTTAAACAAACAGTAATCGAATCAATTAGTTAAAATATATCTCAAGTTCTATTATCACATTATCAACTTTAACAATGAATTGCTTGACGATCATATTTTTTTGTGAACTTTGATAATGAATTATTTTTTAGATTGTTCTTGATAAGTTTATCGCTTTATAAACCTTAGCAAGTAACTGTTTAACGATCTTATCTTCTTGTGAACTTCGACAACAAAATACCTTTTAAGTTATCCTTAACGATTCTGTCGCTCTTGCTGATCTTGGCAATGAATTGCCTTTTAGGTGTTGAAAATCATGTTACTGGTGGCAACGTCAATTGGATCATTGCCTTTTAGGTGTATGAATTGCTTTTCAGCGTTGGGAATCATGTTGTTGACAGCGATGTCAATTGGGTCAGATGTAATAGTGGACAAAACAACAATCACCCATTTGTCTATATAAACCTGTAAGAGTAAAGAGAACACTAGTTAGACCTACCTGATATGCTCCTTTCTATAAGCTCTCATGATTTTTTTTTTTTAATAAAGCTGAAATTCTTTTTATAGTTCACTGTGGATATGGATTCTAAGTTATTTTTTTTATCACTTAGGGTTAAGGTGGATTGTATATTTGAAAATTTGATTTTGGATTGATACCAAAATCAAAAAATTTAACTTTTAAGTATTAAATTCTTTTTTGAGTGTTGAATTCTCTTAGTGTTTTCATTTGAAGAAAGAAAACAAAAAAATTGATCATTCTTTTAATTGTTAAATCTGTAATTATTTCTAGTATGGAATGAGTCTAACATCCATTATTTCAGAGGAGTAATTGAAATTTAAGAGTTCAGCTTTTTCATGATTGAATCCAAAATTCAACCTTTCATGGCCAAACTTGAGATTTGGCTTTTTCATGACCAAATCTTTTAAGGGATTCAATCTTGACCCAATCCTTTGAAGGTTCGGCTTCTTAAACCAATGCATTGGGAGCCGAATCCTCTTTAAGACTTGACATCGAAATCTTAGATTTTTTATATTAAACCCATGAATATCAATCCATGTAATTTCAGGTTTTATTTATATAGAAGTATCATTAGTTATTATTATTATTATTTAATCATCTTCTTTATATGTTCTTTTACATTTCATTTTTTTTCCTTGATTCCTCTATGATTATACTTTTATCTCTAATAAACTAATACAATATCAAATAGTCGATTAAAAAAGTAATATAGAATAAAATTATATCATTTTATATTAAAAAAAAATCTATTTATTAACATTTGAAATTAAGTTTATGATTCACTTCTTTTAATTCTTAATGTATAAATTAATGCGTTTCTCTGTTTTTGTGTTTTTGTTTTACATCAAGGAACCAGTTAGTTGTCCTTCCGGCGACGGAGGTTCCGTTCCTTTACCCATAAAATGAATTCTCCCTCCTCTTCTCGTGTCGTGTAAATTTATACATAGCATTTTATTGGTGGTTTTAGTAAAATCAAAATGGAATATGAGATGGTTTGGATAGATCTACTTACTCCATTTTCCTTGTAGAGAAGATGTTTGGACCAAAACAGCTTCTATCTGGAGGCAAAGCTTGTTTGTGCATGTAGTGAAGGATTCATTAGTCTGATTCTTGATAGAGCAAATATCTGTAAGGACTGACAACAAAATCGATAAAAATAAAATTATAAAAGGTGTTGTGTAGAGGGGTTTCTGTTGCTTATTTAGCGGGCAACTTTGGAGACTTTATCTACCGAGCCTAATGGTCAATCCATTTCGACAAAATAATAATAATAATAATAATAATAATAATAATAATGGTCAATCCAGACATATTAGAATGATTGCAGGTGAGCTCTGCCTATCATCCTTTCTTATTTTCGCCCTTTTTGAAGATGTTGTCTTGTTGATGATGGAGTTGCCTTATTTGTTCTCTTCCTTCAGTGTTGGAGATTGTCCATTCATGGAGTCTTGCTTCTTATTGATGTTCCTAACTCGGCTTGGTCCCTCCCTAAATTCTAGAGAGTGAGACATTAAAACATTATTCTCTTTGTTGTTTAAGCAGTCATATTGGAAAATTGTAACTGAACTTTTCAATTTGACTAAAATTACATAACAAAAAAAAAAAAAAAACTAAAATTAAAAAACTGCATATACATTTAGCTAAAAAAGATAGTTTACCCTTTTATTAAAATAATTTAAGGAACAATTTAAAAGAAAGTTATCCAATGCTCAAGATATCAAATTCAATTTACCAGAACCAAATTTGAATCTCCCTATCCACACAATCTCCTATAAAAAAAAATGCACCATCTTTAAATGCATATAAACTATTTTTATAAATTTCTGCGATTCAATAATAACAATAAGTGCTACTAATACGCTGATTTTGATCTTTATTTATGCAATTATATATGTATATCCCTGTCAAAACTAAATTTGAATAGATAAATTACTTTTACTTTGAGAGTAATAAAAAAAATCCAATACATTTTTTTAACAGTAGGTTTTATTCATTTGAAAAGCTTTAAAAAGCCTATCACCATTGACATTTTCAATACAACATAGCTTAAAATAACAAAGCTTAAAGAACCAAATCCAGTAGCCAAACCCTAAATTATAGTCTCCAAAGAGATGGCTAGTTTCCCATAACTGAGAGATTTTTATTAGATTCAGTCTTAATAGTTAACAAACAATAAAATGTTTGTTATAATGAGCAATGTAGGAGTTCATCTTGTTTAGCTCAAGAGCAAAATATGCTGTTCCCATGAATGATGATCCTAATATACACGCAAACAAATGGTTACAACATAAAATAATGTATCATGAATTTTGCTTCATTTTCCCCTACATCTTATAACACCGTATTCTATAAAAGAAAGAAAAAGAAAGGGGGAGGGGTAAACTATATCGTTGACAAGTACAAAAGACATTGTGTATAACAAAAGTTTGAATATATGCTGACCTGAAAAATCTTCAATGGTAGGGAATCGCTCATTTTTCAGAACCCCCTTCATGCTGGATTCTCTATAAATTAGCATCTCAACTTCCAAGAGGAGGCAGAATTTTTCATTCTTGTTATGTTGGCCTTCTGCTGCTATTGAGGTGAAGAACATCATTTACAAGCTTCTCCGGTAGTTCTTTTCTAGTCTGCAAATGTAATCAAAAGAGAGAGAAGCTTAGAACAATAATGTGATAGATTGAAGATTCCAAAAGTCTAACCTGAAAGTGTCTCATGTGTAGTATCGGTTCACATCCAACTTCTGCAATTGATTTTCCGCTGGGAGTTTGCACTTTAAATCGCTCAGCCTCATATGCCACAATGGCACTTTTCTCATCAGGCAGATGTTGACAAACTTTTACAAGGGAATTAAGAGAGTTCATCTGGCAGGTAACAGCAAATATCATATTAGAGGCCTAAGTTCAGGCATAAATTTCCTCAGGGATTTAAGATAGCATTTACAAGTCTACAAAAGGACAAGAATACTCCAGCTGTTAATAGAAAATTCAACTTCGAAATTATCCAATTCTTTTGTTTAGGACAGGGTTGTTTCACAAACCCAGATGTAATCTTCCAATGCAAACAAGCTTAGTAGAAATTGATAATTTTGAAGGAAGTTTGTGCTTAATTTATTATTAGTTTTTTCTTTTTATCATGAAAACTTCCGCCTACTTTGGCATAGTGTGCTTTAAGTGTCCATCTGCAAAACTATTGCAAGTGTGTGCAACTAAGACAATCAACAAATTGGACTCAAAAACTTGATTTCATTGACAATAAACAGAAATTTATGCAATCAATGAACTAACAAGAATATGCTAACCTTCATGTATGGACAGGAAGCACAGCCACCATGAATAGAACATCCCTCCCCACTAGCAACTCCTGGTACAACAGGTAACATGAAGTCCCCTGCATTCGCTGATTTTAGACCTGGAGATGAATTTGGTGATGTTCTTGTTATTGAGTCTGAAGAGACTGGAAAGACAATTTCAACGGTAATCTTAGCTTCCCCAGATGACTTTCCAGAACCTAGTAAATGTCGAACTGCTGCAACAATTGAAGTGATCATTCCTGATTCTGTTCCTAACACAAATTGGAGATGATCGTTCACATTTCTATCTAGTGCCTCTTGAACTTTCTGCTTTATAAAATCTAATATGTTTTGGGTGGAACCGACTACTCCCATTCCTCTCCTCTTTGCTTCCATTGCCAAGGAAAACATTTCTCCAGGGACCTCAAGGTGAGCCGTTAGGAAAGCATCACAATACATCTCCTTTATCTTATCCACAACTTCATATCCAAAAAGATGATGAACAATACATGTCCCATCCTGACACAAGAATGCTTTATCATCAATAAATTTAGAAAACAAGACAGCAATAGGGCATCAACCTAGAGAAAATAACAGGGGAAAGAGAGTCCATATCCACTCACAGCTTGATAATAGAGAAAAAAACAAATAAGATAAAAGATGATGGACCTCAAAGTTGAAAGATTACATTGAGAATATTTGAGGGGTAGGAGTGAAGAAGTAACGGTCAAAATAAATTTTCTAAAGACATTTCTTCCTATGCAAATGGGAATTACCAAAATAACTGCACAAGACAAGACAATAACATCATGTCCAAAATATATCAGCCAGACATACAATCTTGCATATTTCACTCATAAAATATGGCTGCAGTATCACTAATCACTATACATAGTAACAAATAAAATCTAACTTCACATTCAATGGCTCAGAAAAATTTATATATGCATTGTTGCATTTATCTTATAACTTGAAACTACTGGATTAGCAGAACACAGTACAATAAAAAATGACCAAATCAACAACAACGCAGACTTCAGTAGATGCATTGGACAAATACCTTCTTTCCCCAATAATGTTCACAGTACACACCATATAGTGTATAAACCATGCACAGCCCATTTAATTGATCCTCTCTCAGCTGAAATTGAAAAGAGATATTACCTGATAATAATGCAAGCGAGGTAGCAATGCTTTTATGGTGTCTCTATTATGTGCTTGATGTACTTCAGCAATTTCCTCATCTGTCATCATTGTCATTTGTTGAAACAATTTTGCAATATTGGCACCCATGTATGAATCAGGCCCATACCACACATTTAAATCTGGAATTTGGGTGAAAGCCTGCAGATAAGGGAAAAAAGGGAAACCCAAGATTAGATGCTTCACACCACACAATATGCTGACTTGAGACAGCTAATATTACTCACCTGCAGGATAGTTTGGACAACATTAGACGAAGTACAGGTGATCGTAGGCACAAGCTCATGAGCATAAGCTTTTGTCTCAAGTGAAGTATTTATGTAGACAACATGCAAAGAATGTGGAGACCCAGAAGCTGCCTCCAGATAATTCATATAAGAAGGGCTAGAAGCAGCATCTGCCAAAGAACAGCCGATGGACTCTTTTGACATCCTATAGACACCAACCTGAAGTTAAATGTGACAGGGAAACAATGTTCAGAACCGTTTCAATGGTATTGGACATCAATAGAGTTATGTCTAAATTAGAACTTCATCAAATATGGATATAAAGTATAAAGGTGGAAACATTAACTTCAGAATTTCCTTCTAGCATATAAATTTACCATCAAAACAAACTTTTGATGAGACATTAACTATTAAGAGTAAGTCAAGAAAAAAATATTCAACGCTCCCCTCCCTCCAGGCCAGCAACTTCTTTCCCTTTTTAACCATTTGCATATAATTTGGCATGCAGAATCAACACAAATCACATAAATAAATAAAGACACACCCCTGCAAAGCCCGCTTGATCAAGGATTGCACGCACATTTTCTGACATAAAATCTACACCCAAGACCGTTATGAATTTGCATCCGGCTTTAGCCATCTTTACAGCACTATCTGCCATGACCAATGAATCAGATATGTGAATGTGAGGCCAATGCTTTTGTGCAGCAGTTAGGACTCCTTGAACTTCAGGGTCCATGTAAAAGTGGGCAACAACACCGATTTTCTTCTCCTTTAGCACGTTGACAAGTTCTTGGACCTTGGACTCATCTGGTAACAAATATCTTGCCTATCAAAGGGAACAAAATGCTCTAGTAAATGCAGAGGAGACAAATTTAAAAACGAGGTATCCAATTAAATTTTCACAAACAGAAAGCAGAATTCTCTTGGTTCTATAATCCTGATCACGTTCAAGCAATGCAATTAAAGTCAAATCAAATTAAAGGATTTCATTGCCAACCTGGGCTTCAGCGTAGCTTCCCTTGGCCTGAATAACCTCTGAAGCGATAATCAATGAAGGAAATGGATCGAAAGGCTTCTTCCCCTCCCTTTCCGCTATCAATTTCTTCGTCCTCTTCTGCATACTCACCAACACATTATGCCAAGAGTTCGCTCTCGACCTCTCGCCACCAGGCAACCCCACGTTCAACACCGCTAAATCCTCCGTCTTCAAGCTCAGCACCTCTTCAGGTGCCGCCCCATCCAGCAACGATAACAAACAAGCACAGAACCCTCGCGTAATCTCTGAATCGCTGTCAGCTAAAAATCTCATCTTTCCATAGTGATCAAGCTGGGCATCGAGCCATACTCGGGCCGTGCATCCCATGACCCGGTTAGAATCCACCCGGGACGAGTCCGGAAAAGGAGGGAGAAGAGATGCATAGTGAAGGACCCGTTTCACTCGGTCGACTGATTCCGGGAGGGATTGAAATTCGTTTATAAGATGGCGCAGCTTAGCAGCCACAAGGTCAGTGGTGGGCGAGTGAGAGAAAGCAACAGCAGAGCAGGAAAAGCGAGAAACATTAGGGTTATTAGAAGAATTGGAGTTGGAATCAGGGCGGACGCAATTAAGGGAAGTAAAAGAAAAGGAAGGAAATTGGGTTTTGTGGGAAAAGAGTCTACGATGAGGCGTATTGTTTGGGGAGACAGAGAAAAGAGAATAATAGAAAGAAGAGGCATTCATGGGGATGGTAGCAGAGAACTCCATGGAAGAGGTGAAGTCGAGAGGCCTAAAAGTGCGTGTAGGGGAGTGAAAAGTATGGGTTGGGTTGATACGGATGGACGTGGAGAAAAGAGAAAGCAGGGCCGTTTAAAAGGTCACAAAACAAGGATTCTGGAAAAGGACGTTGGCGCCACTTAGCATCAACCAATAGAAAAACGAATTTATCATTATGCAATTTCTTTGACGACACTCCGTTTTGTTTTTTCCTTTTTTATTTTTATTTTTTAATTAGATTGGGAAAAGACTGAAGGCCCATTACGACAAGGCTCGAGGTCCAGACCATAACACACACAGCTCACCCATTTTAGATCTCAGAAAAACTGGCTGATCCCAAACAACAAATAAACCCTAAAGTCTGCAAGAATCCAATTCAGCAGTATGGCCTAGCAAGCTTTGTTTCTCCACATTAGGTTGCTGCCCCCAAATTCACACCATTTCCGGAGCAATTGTGCCCGGAAAAACCAACCGGAGAGTTGCATCCATAGAGCCGAGAGATTTTAGCAACCTTTTATAACCGAAAACTCCACATGCACGCGACGATGTGGTGGAAAAAAAAATTAATTAAGACTCAACAGGAAGAAGAGATAGAGCTAAAGGTGATTTCAATCTCTTTTAATACATAGAGTAACCATTAATCGAAATTTATATATGATTTGCTATTTAATACAGAAGTACCTGCATATGGTGCAATTACTCATATTAGGGCTTATTTTTATTTTTTTCAAAAGATAACAAATTAAGATACCCACTTTATTTAAAAAAGAAAAGTAAAAAAAGATATGCAGTCCCTCCAATTCCATCCCTTCTCTTTGAAAACCCTCGTCGTCTTCCCTTTATCACTACGCACCAACATGATCAAGGATGGTACAACGTAGGTTGAACACGAAGTGGAATTTTCTTATGAACAGTTATTCCGAAAACTTCAGTCATGTCCAAATTCTCAGGAGCAGCACCACTATCAGGCAACTTCCAGTCAAACCAATATAATAGGTTGGCAATCACAAATTCCGCCGAGGCCATCCCAAAAGCTATACCCGGACAACCCCTTCTCCCACCACCAAATGGGATGAATTGGAAGTCCTGGCCTTTGAAATCAACTGGGTTATTCTCAAATCTTTCTGGTAAAAACTCTTCCGCCCTTTCCCATATTCTGGGATCTGTTTGGATGGCAAGTACGTTCACATGGACTGTTGTCTTGGGAGGAATTTCATAGCCTCCCAATTCAACCTTTGCTGATGTTTCTCTTGGAACCAGTAGAGGAGCAGGAGGGTGCAATCTTAGAGCCTCTTTTATTATACATTTCAGATAGTTCATTTGATCAACATCGGCTACGTCGACGTTTAATTTCTTTCCCACAATTCTCCTTACCTCTTCTTGGGCTTTTCTCATCAACTTTGGGTCTTTTAGAAGCTCTGCCATCACCCATTCCATGGTAGTTGAAGTTGTATCAGTTCCTCCCACGAACATGTCCTGAAATTTGTAACGAGATAAAGTTGATGCTTCGACGATAATTCATGCATTTTTAACTACTTTAACTACAAAAAAGATATGGCTTTCTGCTTTGCTTTTCTTCCAAAGGAAAGAAAAGGCAACAATTTCCGGGGAGGAAGAAGAGATACCATCAAAATTGCTTTCAGATGGTCTGGAGTGAGCTGAAAATCAAGCCTGCAACTTTTCTGAAGAGAAAGGAGAATATGCGCAAAATCTTTCTCAGCAGAGTGGGGTTGATCATCACTTTCCATAATTCTATGCTCTTCAATCACCTTATCAAGAAAAGCATCCATCTCTCTGAAAGATGATTTCATCTGAGGAATTAAACCAGTAAGATTATCCATCCATCGCAACAATGGAAACATATCCCCAATACTTATAAAAGCAGCAAATTGCTCCATGATCCTTTTCGACAACTCTGCAAACTTGCCCTTACCAAATTTCTCATCATCAGCCCTCCGCCCAATAACACATCTGGAAGCTATGTTGTTTGAAATAGCAAGCAACATCTCACTAAGATCAACGGAAGCTCCTGCAGCACATGCACCACGGATTTCGTCCAACAAAATTGCTACTTCTTCTTCTCTTACGAACTGAAACGATTGAACCCTTCTAAGGCTTAGAAGCTCAATTACACCAAGCTTCCTAACTTGTCTCCAGTACTCTCCATAGGGAGAGAATGCGATGTCGGCGCACCCATACAGGAAGATATTTGCAGCTGTTATTCTAGGTCGGTTTGAGAATACAATATCATGGACTTTCATCATTTCTCTGGCTGCTTCTGCAGATGAAACCACGAGATTCTTATTGTGCCCGAATTGCAAGAGCATTAGAGGGCCATACTTCTTAGAGAGAGTATGAAGAGAACGATGGGGGAGTTTACCTAGCTGGTGAAGGTTGCCGATTATGGGTAGCTTTGGTGGGGAAGGAGGTAGCTTCTTGTGTTTGCCACCTCCAGTAAGCTTACGCCAAAAGAGAAGAAATAAAATGACAAGAAGAGAGACAAGAAAGGGATTGAGCTCTGCTACTCCCCTATGCAGTTCTCGCACAATTTGCTGCAAGTATGATAGTATAGCCATTCGGTTGATTTCCACCATTCTTTCATGCACAATGAACTAGCAACAAGTCACCTCTCAATCCATATATATAGTAAGCAAAATGAGTTATCACCTTTCACATACGAACAATTCATGAAGCGGCAAAGCAGAATAGATCACTTGTGCTGTCAAATGTTATGGATATACAGATTGCATAGATTGCTGTGTTTCTGATTTATCCTTCACATTAATACACAGACAAATTCGAACATCATTCCTTGCTGCGAAGTTGATAGGATCGCCCCATCTGTTGTTGTCGTGTCAACGATTTCGTCACCTTTTGCCGCTTATTTATGGAAATGGCAACAGATAGGAAAATTGGGTGTCTGCGAAGATTGCTTATGCTCATCATTCAATGATTTAATGCAATTCCTCCTAAAGATAATTCAATTTATTATTATTGTTCGTATCTTAATATTATTAGATTAGACCTGCTAAGTTTTATTTATTTAATTTAATTCATATTTAGAATAATATTACTTCAACAAATGAAAGAAAATAAATAGATAGGTACCATTCCCAAGAAAAAGACTCATCACATTCTCTGCATGTCTAAGAGAAATTGGATCTTAAATATACTAAAAGACAATTTAATACTAGTCACAACATCTACTTTAATTTATTACTTTTTACAAGTTAAAATATCACTCTGAATAACCATATTATAATAAATCTCTCTTTTTCTAGAATCATAGACAATGATTAAGATTCCAACTCTGATTATTGTGATGATAAATTAAGTATATTCTCTCTGTGGTTTTTTCATATATATCCTCCTTTTATGAGTTTTTCTATTCTATGTATAATTTCAATGTTTTGTTATTTTTTAATTTACGTTTCAATAAAATATTAACTTCATTTTATTTATATAAATATTTTTAGTAAAATTTAATATATTAATTTATTGTTAAGCAGGAAGATGGCGTGGAGTTAGTCCGTTCTTCCTATGTTTGCTGCAAATCCAGTAGGATAGGCATTTTTTACAATTAATACTTTTGCTCAAGGTAGCAAGGTTTATCGTAAATACAGCAGCTTTTTCCATAAATAGATATATTGTGGAAATTATGGAACACCAAAAAACTCAAGTCTTATCCACCTTATTTGGATCTTGTTTTAAGTAGATTAATTTCAACTTTTTGAAAAAGCCACAAAACTCTTTTGTTTGGTTTAGTTTTATTATAATCAATAATTATAATACATATTTATTAAAATATTTATAAAAACTATCCCCTCTTGTAACTTGAAATTAAATTTATTTCTTAGAAAATTATTTTATATGTCAAATAAATTTATCTTATTTAGCTTAATAATTTTTTTCACAAATTATTTGGACAGAAACTCACTGGACCTCATTGGGGCCGCTGCCTGCTGAGATATGGTTGTCGAAATTAGCAGAAGGAAGCCTTCAGTGTAGAAGCCTTGCAAGAGGCAATTCTTGACTTGTAGCCAAGGAAGAGAATCCTAATTTTATTTGAGGATGAGGCTGAGGCTGGGGCTCGCGCAAGCCACATTGATGACATGATGAACGGATAACCCGCAGTCTTAGAGAGAAGGAAATATTCCAAGTGATTAAGATCAGAAAAAATTAGTATTTAGTGTCTAGAGAAATTAATTAATTTTTAAATTTTTAAAATTATATTAAAATATTTTTCATATTTACAAAATGCAACTGGTTAATTCTTACCGTTATTTTTAATACTTGAAAACTTTAGTTCTAATATTAAAAAAGAAGAGAGAATATTTTTCTTCCAAGATACCTTTCAAACTTAAGAAAAATTCTTAATTTTTATTATCACTTCTTTTTCCTCTAGTTATTTGCCATGACAACCAAGAGAAATAAACATCCTTCCTCCTATATAGCTTGAGTGTAGGAAAAGGGCTGAAAATTTATCTTCTTTCCCTAAATCTTTTTAACTCTATGTCCAAAGTTTCTAACTGAAGCAACCTCTTTTTGCTTGTTTAATTGGGCCATCTTCTAGTCTAATCACTGGTTCTTCTGTTCTTTTGATGAACCTTCAATTTCCACACTGATTGCAGCAACTTCATCAACTGTCACAAATATAGATAGAAGCCAACACACTATTCAATTTGGTTTCTTCTCGGTCCATTCAGTACAAGTTTAAGAAATTTAAAATTTATCTTATATGCTTTTCCAATGGGATTTCACCCATTTTGATTTTTTGACATAATTTCGTAAATAACATGAAAATCTTGCAATCACATATCCAACAATAATTTATTTCAAAATAAAATAAATTTTAAAAAATAATTAAAGAAACTAAATTTTAAAATAAATGGGCCACTTCTAATATAACAAATAATAATAGTAACTTCACTTTTTGTAGCCCTTAACACTCTTAAAAGGAAGAACTTATTTGGATTATAAGAACCAATCTTGTTCAATCGATACTCATTCTCATACAATCATTATCGAGAACAGAAAAAGAAAAATAGAAGAAAAATCTAAAAACCTATCTTGTTCAATCTATACTCACTCTCAGACAATCATTATCCGAGAAAGGAAAGTGAGAAGGTGAAGAAAACTCTCGGAGCATGTGTATTAAGAGAATGAGCAAAAAGAAATTGAAGATCTAAGATTTTTTCTCTTTTTCGATAGTTAGTCTAATACAAAATGCTCCTTACACCAGTATTAGGAGCCGAGATACTATAGAATAATACTGAACAAAATTCATACATCTCCCTCATTAAATATTTTAAAAAATTCCTCCTACACTTTAAAGGCGAATATTGGGAAGAAAAAGAAACATGGTCTAAATACTAGAAGATTGTGAAGATCCTTCAGTTCGTCTATTTGTCAAGTGTGTTTGCTAGGGAGTTTGGTTTCCAACGAATTTAGACGCCAGTGTAAAGACATGCAAAAAATGCAACCCTCAACGGCACACACCCTTCCCATCGTGCTTAATAAGCAAATTCAACTCCTCAACTCCAACCACAATCACAAATGACAAAACACGCAACAAAATTCTCCAGGGAAAAAGCACAAGTAACTTCTTCATTCCACGTTGATAATTTTTAATTATACACATGGCATTGGGTTAGTGCAGGTTTAACAGAGCACTGGGTGCAAATTTTACCGAGATGGCAAGGCGAGGCCCAGGCATAGCCGTAACATCCCTGGGAATAAGAATATATTTATTATTTACATCTATCGATTGTCAACCATCTGTTGGTCATCTCCTTAGATGGTCCCCTGTGAAAAAGGGATGCCTTAGGGCTTCACGAGCTGTTAGCCTATCAGAGGGTTCATATCTAAGCAATCCTTGCAATAGATGTATCAGATCTCCAGCCGAATGATCAACATGCTGCATTACTAGATTCTGCAAGTACGTAGGTCGCATAAAACCAATTAAATTAATAACCACAAAACTAATATTACTGAATTTTATTTACAGACTACACAAATCAAACACCACAAAACCTGAAGACGAGGCAACTTCAGAACAGCTTTAATACTTTCCCTTGAAGTCGCACCTTCAGGCCAGTCCAATCTACCCCTTCTAATATATTTCTCTGCATGTCGACTGTTCAAAACATGAAAATATAAGTACAGTGCACAATAAAACGTTAAGCATTCATGAAAAAGCAGGCATACTAAGCATACTCGATTCTCTTCAACATATGCTGAGGCAGTGGCCCAAAGACCCTTTCCATCATAGCCAGGTGCTCCAAATTCTCATGAGTTTGGAATAATGCCTCTCCCTGTAAAAGCAGTATCCCGAGTTGTAAATGTCCATGTCAGCACAAAACCCAGCTGCAGCTATATATATATAACACTAAAAAGCAGCAAGCAAAATTCAGACTCATACAGTGCATAATTCCACTAAGATGCAACCGACGCTCCATATATCACATGGATAACTCCACCCAAGTCCTAAAAGAATATCAAGAAATTCATCTTCTGCTCAATCATTAGAACAAAATGGAGAGCATAACAAAATTAAGCACTTACCAAGAATAACTTCTGGAGCACGGTAATGTCTGGTAGATACAATGTAGTTCTGATCTTGGCGCTCATAAGTAGTGCTACCAAAATCAATCACCTTAATAGCACTCGATTTTGGGACTCTTTTCAAGTAGGAGCTTTCCTTTGGTGCTCGGGACGAACCCTACAGACCACTAGATACATCAATATGCTAGTTTCTTATGGAACTCTAATTTGTTGGCAATAGGGGATTGCAATAACAGAAAACGAATAAAATGTCACAACAACAATAGACAGGGCATTACCTTGTAATCAAGAACTTTAATATAATCAGCAGAAACAAGCAGAATATTCTCGGGCTTCAGATCAGTATGAATCAGGTGCAAGTCATGCATAACTGCAGATTTCAACAAATAGCAACATTTGTCACTCAACCCTATTAAATTAATAAAATTATGCAATAACAAAAGTTTCTGAACCTTTTTCATTTTTGTTAGGAGAAAAAAAAGATGTGAATAGTTGCTACACAATAATAATGTAGCATTTTGTGGGTACACAAGTGTGAAAAAAGCACATCTCATAATCAGGTATGGAGATCATACGAATAACACAGTTGAAACCATAACAGGGAAAAGTAAAAATGCAAATATGCATTGGAATAAACTAGCTTAGGTAATTACTACACACATGCTACACATTCCAACAGTTGTCTTCCAATCTCACGGACAAGATCAATGGGAAATGAGCGATAATTGTTTTTGCGTAGAAAATCGTATAAACTTGGTCCAAGCTTCTCAAAAACCTGTTGAAACCATTAACATTCACCCAGAAGTCTTAACCCCCTGATTATTTCTGAATTGGGGAAATCAATCCATCACAAATCAACCATATACTTACAATACAGATATGGTTACGATAGTCAAACCAGTTCCGTATTTGCACACAACTGCAAGGAATAAAGCCATTTAACCACTGACATAGTGTTTGAGAAAGCTTGTTATAGGGCCTGCAATGCCAATATGAACTAGTAATAGAAGTTAAAGAACTCACCGATTGCCACCCTTATCATGTTTACCAAGCTGTTGCAGCACTTCAATCTCTATCATAGCTGCTTCACGATACTTCTTAATCCCACGGACAATTTTGATTGCAACCATTTCCTTTCTTTCTCTGTCCCAGCATTCCAATACTTGACCAAAGGTGCCTACACAAATAATAAACAGTCCCAGAGTTATGCCAAGTGAATGATGGGTAAACCCAAAAAACAACGAAGAATTGACCTGACATACCTTCACCCATCTTGCTGTGTATCTTATCTGCATGAATGGAAGCAAAAGGAAAGACAATAAATTTAGTGAGTTTGTACAACAACCAAACATAGCAAAATTGATCAATATTGTTAACAAAATAGCTTTCATAAGGGAACAACCAGTCCCATGCATGGTCTTAAGAAGTTCCCAAGAACCAAGACCCAACCCCTCCCCCCCCCCCCAAAAAAAAAAAAAAAAGAGGCAGCAACATCACCCAATGCACTAAAACATCAAGATCGTGCATCATCAATAAAACCTGCTGTCATGATCAACATTAATTTATTACAAAACCTACGAACTGTTTAAAAATGTAGAAAGATAGTAAAGTGTAATTACAGCGAGAAGTTAAATTTTCTCCAATTGCAAACATGTAATGGCCATCCTTGTCATCTTCCCGCCATGGGGGAGAACCATTTCGAGCCACTCCCTTTACAAATAGTGAACTAGAGATAATATGGTCTGGGGTTGCTCCAGAAGATGCATAGCTTGTTATACTGCCAACCTCTTGTCCACAAAATATTCCTACCTGAGCCTACACATAGCCACCCATTCATGTACCATTTTAAGAAATTAAATGAAAACTTCAACCTGATACCATCATACCCTTGGGAATCCCGTTCACTAATTGATAAATACTCATTCAGGAAAGAAGAGAAACAAATCCCAGTTGACAAAAAACCACAAAATCATATTAACAGTAGAGCAAAAAGTAGATAATACAATATATACAGTGAGGCATCCTAAAAACAGGTTAACATAGATGAAAAATCATACGATTAATAATTTCAGCAAATTAACGAAAATACAAAGCATGATTTCTTTCCAGGTATACACAGTCAAATTTCTCAGATTTCTCAGCATGAAATCTAAAATACAATTATCCACCGCAAAAAAAGCACAATCTACCTGATAATCTCAAGACGAGAATAACAAGACGCATATCACAATAACCTAAACCAATACATACATGTATATGTACAGATCTGTTATACAGGAAGAAAAAGAAACATGCTAAGAGCAAAGAAAACCCAAGAGGTGTAAAATTTAAACAGAGAGAAAGACCCAAATACAACGAAAATGTTAGATCTGCATAAAAATAAAACCAAAGTTCTGATATTATGCAACATGAGTAGGTGAAAAACTAGAAACAACCCTAACTGATATATCGCACAAGTAAACCTAAACAAAATTGATCAGATCTGCAAAAGTGAAACAAAAAAACAAGCGACATAAGATCGAAAGAACAAAAGCTGCTACCTTGGGGACCTGAGAAACGTCCCAGCCCAGACGAGCCCTCTTCCTGGGTCGGCGATCAAGGTGCGCCAGGGGAAACTCGGTCACGCGCTCCATCTCCATAATCGGAAGCTAGATCGGAGAAAATCAAAAAAGAAAATTGGGAAAAACAAATCTTGGAACCCTGAAGAGAAATAAACAACCAGACAACGGAGAAAGATAAAATTCGTTGGATGAGGAAGAGCTGCAGCTAACCCTAATTTTAACCTGCAACAATGTGAGTGCTAGGCGGTTGAGACGAGATTGGGCCGTCCAAGTGTCTTGATCTTAACCGTGGGTTTGACCACGACACGTGTTCACTAGCTTTCAATGGCCTCAGTTAATTTGTCTGTTTAACCATGGTTAAGTTACCGTTAGTTAATAGCGAGAATAACGGAAAACCATTTTTTATTTTTTCCATTCTTTTTATCGCAACGGAAAACCATCCAAACATACTTTGTTAGTTGTTAATGCGTTAGTTTTGACGGTAACCTCCGTTTAATTTTTTTTTCTTTTATTATTATTATTTAATTTTTATAGTACAGAAATACTAACTATTTTTTAATTTTAAAAAATATATTAAATTATTTATAATATTATGACGTCTTAAATTTGAAAATAAATTTTGAATTATGTGAATTTTAGAAAATCTAGTTCTTCCCTTTCTTTTTTATTTTTATTTTTTATTGTCTTTTTTCAATATGCAACTATACTTGTACTTTTTCTGTTCCATTCACATGGTCAGTCTTTATAGGGGTAGTGTATCCTTCCTCTTGTTGTTATTTAATTCATATTTTATATTTTTTTTATAATATTTATTGATCAAAACTAATAGAGGCACTATCTAATAAATCTTTTAAAATTTTAAAAATATATTAATATATTTTTTAAAATTTAAAAATCAATTAATAATTTTTTTTACCTCTATTAAGTACGTTCATCACACTTGCATTCAATTATCAATATAAATTTTGAGAGAAAAAATAAATAAATAAAGTGAAACTTACTCTATTAAAACAAAAAAATCTTATAGAAATTTTATATTTTATAAAATAATATGTATTTTTATAAAATGATTATTTTATAAAAAATGTTAAATCAATAAAAACTGAATGTGTCATTAGTTAAAAAAATTATTCCATTATTTATAAAAATACATTATTATAAAAAAAAATAAAAATAATAAAAAGACGAGTGAAAAGCTAAACTTGCATCTTCTTGGCGAGGCCTTTATGTGAGTTTAGAGGTTTATAATTTTGTTGCTTCACATCCCATGTTCTTTAGGCAGGGGATTATGAACTTTTTGGATCAGCCAGTTTGGCGAGATCTTCCTCCACTTTCTTTTTGATGGTGTGGGTTGTTTTTCTAAACGTGCACAGCTTTGTGCTCTATAATTTTGGTTCAAAAAATTCTGATTCCATTGGAATCTGTGGATAATGCTACTGTTATTTAATTACAATGTTCTCTTAAGTTCATTGCTCAAGTATCTTCAAGATCAAATCAGTGTGACCTTATATCCTGAATATAGCGGCTTACTTGCTGAGCACCAAGAAACAAGGCATCAGCAACGAGAAAGACTCCAACCTGCATCATGAATAAGAATGGACATTAAATTTCTAAGCCGACAACTGCTCTTCCTATAATGTTACTTTACCATTAACGCGAATATTGTAGTTACCAGACGCGCAGAGAATAATAATCGATAACCCCAACCTTCTTTTGCAGCTGCAACTCTTTGTTGATCTGTCCAACTAAAGATCCAATACAAGATAACACATAAGATCAAGGACTATCATGTACGTTATAAAAATTAGGAAAAAAAAAAAATACACAACATTTATTTCACTAGACTAATTAAAAAGAGGAAAGGATGAGATGTATACCCAAGGAATTCGGAAACCCCACCAATTCCAGCAAACTTAAGAGGCTGAGGACCTTCTATGACAAGATCCTACTCCATTCAAGTCACTAGATGGGTTAAATTTCTTTTATTTAATCAGTATAAAAAAATCAACTAAAAGGAAAATCAGAATCATAAGAACTGAAGGAAATACCAAAATTCACATTGGAAATCTGTATACCTCTTCTTCAGAAGTCTCAAGACCTCCTTGAACCCAGAAAAGGTTTCTGTAACCAGCATTGTACAGCAATTCACAAGCAGCTAGAGATCTGTGAATATTCAACATAAAGCAGAAAATTTATCGTTAATATATAAACTTAAATAGGCAATGCAACTCTAGGTGTCCCCTAAAGCTTCCATAAGAATTAAATTCACTTCTTCAAACATGTGGATAAATTGATATCAGAAACTATTATTGGATTAAACTAAGAATTGACCTCAATCCTCTCTGGCATGCAACTATCAGGTCCGCATCTTTTGGACACTTCTCCTCAACCTTTGGTATGAACTGGCTGTAAAGACAGAAAACTAGTGAACAAGGAAGACATTCATATGCAAACAAAAATATGCGCAAGTAATTAAGAAAGTTAAACCCATTAACCACATACTTATCATAGGACAATGTAGGCACACCACTCCACCAGCCACCTACAAATGCACAAGCCATTTAAAAGGGAAAAAAATGAACACAACTACAAGAAAATTAAAAGTGATCAAAGGAACAATGATCTTTATATGTGTTATTTAACAGTGACCCATTTCAGTCAGGCTGATCAATCCAATTAGGCCTACAACCAGTGTTGTTAGAATTGTACGATTCAAGCCAATTCCCCTTTCCTACAAATTTGAATATATAAGCTAGAATCACAAGCATACCTAAATCAGTGCCAAATCAAATTAATAGCGAATTGAATGAATTGACCAATTCACTGATTTCTTTCGCTATAGCGTTTTTAAGATCCAACAAGTGTAAAAATCAAATTTAAACATTGACCTTAGCAAGAAAGAATATTAAACCCTCCCCAAAGTGATCTGCACTAAATTTAAATTTTAAAAACTATTTTTTCTTTTTTTTTTTAAAAAAAAAAAAAACTCCCATAGAGTAAATAAAACCAAATGACTGTTCATGCATAATGCACCTGCATCTTCTACTCCAATTGTATTCTTCCACTATTCCCATACTTCCCAAGCAAACAGAGACTTGCTATGCCCATTTACAACAATAAAACTATCTACCTACATTTTATAATTTATATTGTATTATATTATTGTAAAGAGTATCTTGTTTTTCCCTTTAGTTTATAATTGTATTTTGCGTTTATTTTATTTTTCATATTGTTAGTACTCTAACATCTTATTAAAATATAGTTATAATTTAGTTTATATAGATTAGCCATCAATTTCAGTTTTAAAGATCCATGATTTGTACTCTAAAGCACTATACTTCTGAAAAAAGATCTATATGTTGATGCATTTGCAAAAATATATCATAGATGAATGTATTTTACACTGCTATATATATTGTTTAATCATTTTCTAAAATTCATATTCAATCTTATAATTTGATTCAATTCGATTCTCAATTCCCAATTAACAAAAGGAGGGATTAATCTTGATTAGACGACTATGCCTATAGCAATTGTACAAATATGATCATTTTACTATTCATCTGCTGAAATTATTATATATGATAACCAAGACAGATGATGAGAATGGCATGGCTATGCAATAAGATTAATGAAATAGACAAGAGAACAAATTAGATGATACCCATCATAAAATTTGTGACTTTTCTTGAAATAGTTCCCATCTCAAATCTATCATCAACTTCAAAAATTGGAATCCAAGTTGAGCCTTTTACCCATGCCTTCAAAACAGGTGAATCATTAACAATTAACCCAATGGAAAAGGAGATTAAAATGTGCACTAAGGAAAACAAGTCATGGTGGTGAAAGAATCGGTACTAAACATCAAATAACACCAAATGGTGGAGTAAAAAGATTAATTCCAGTTTCTCAACAAAAATTATAGCAAATGAGTCAATAAGAAGAATATAAAAGCCAACTTGCTATTCATTACACAATTCCATTATAGATCTTTCGATCAACAAGACTAACCAACAAGCAAGTTGCTAACATACAAGATCAACCATCACATTGCAAAATCAGTGAAATTCTTGCAATGACACGCACAGATATTATTGGGCTATTAAGAAATTGCCCTTGTAAATGTTATAACCATCAAATGGAGGGAGTTAAGTCACAAAATATGCAAGAACAAAAGAATAAGAAAATTAGAAGTTCCAACATTTGACATTGAACAAGGAACAGATAGAAAAAGGAACTATACCTTTTTCCTCTCAACAGAGGGTCGAACATCCAGTAGGGTTCTGTTATTGAGTTGAATTGCATAACCTGCTTCCCTTGGTGTAAGAATATTTATTTTTCCTTCCCTAATCTACATATGCAAAACAGTATTAAAAAAAAGGAATAAAACAAGCAAAATTTATGAACTCTCTAATCAAACTCCAGTCCCTCAAATTAAAGATTGCAATGCATTAAACTAAAGATGCATTCAACAACAACAACAAAAGTTCCCTTTCTTACGCATACATCATCAGACACACACACATTGAGTGGCACGCAAATTAAGACTCGCTACAAGGGTTCCAGCTTTCTCGACTGCTTATATTAATGTTGTATCATGAGATCATTACCATAGCGTCCCATCTCCTCTTTGCAGCAGCCATGTCTCTCATTTGCTTCAAATCATAGTCTTCATCTTCAGCTTGCATTTGGATAACCCTCCTACGCTGTTTTTGAGGGAAAAATATTTAGTTGATAGCCGGTATAAAACCAAGATAAAACGATTTCTTTTCTTTTTTCTGGAAAAAAAAAAGCATGAAACAGAGCTCAGAGAAGACTGAAGATTGGCATACAAAACGGTGAGTTCTAAGAAGGGGGCCGAGTTTCAGAGAAGGGGACATTGAAGAGTTGAAGTAATTCAACTTTCCCGAAAATTGAGCGCTCTGTTCTTTTTGAAAGCTGGAATGTGTAACTGTAAGAGCATTGAGAGAAGGGAGTCGTAAAGAATCCATTGCTGCGAGCCTGAAATTGGGAGACGAGACTAGAAAAAGCAGTGAACTTTTTCACGAACTTGCTGATCCTGGATAATAGTTTTTTCCTCGGAACGGCTTTATCCAGATTAATCTCGTCTTTCGCATAAGTTTGACGTTTTGTTCTTAACAATTAACAAATAAGTTGGTCCAAGCGTTGCCGTTTTGGGCTAAAGATGAAACGCACCGTTTAGAAATGTTTTGGCACCCAATAAATGTCGAGGAAACTCATCTCTTGCTATGGTATGTGTGTTTATTTTATTTAAAAAAAGAAAAGCAATTGATTGATTGGCCCTAAAAAATCCAGAAAAAAAAAGCCCATTGCCTATCCATAACTACAATGAAAGAATTGCAGGCCATTTTGGACCATCCACCGAGCCCTACTCTTTGTTATTCTGCGCTCGCTGTCTTTTGATATTGTACCTACCTCTCTCTTCCGCTCTCTCTCCCTGCAGTCTGTCCCTTATCCTCAGTCCTCAGCCTCCTCTGAACCCTTCTCTCTTCCTCCATTCAAATGTCGGCCACAGCTACTCCCACCTTCAAGCCTCTATCGATGGCGGACTCATGCCTCCTTTCACTCCCTTCCATCTTTGCCTCAAAACCTCCCTACCAATGTCTCTCAATCCCACCCAAACCCATTAAGCTTCACCTCTCCTACTCCTCTCACTCCCTATCGTCTCTCTCTCTCAAACCCAAAACCCATTTCTCATCATTTATCTCCTTTGTAGCTCAGACCTCTGATTGGACCCAAAGAGAAGAGGAAGGCGACACCACAATCACTCTATCAGAATCTGAACAAGAAGAAGCCACATGGGAGAATCAACCAAGTGGTGATGTTGAAGCCCAAGTTTCTGATTGGGAGTCAAATGGAGAAGATGAGGTGGTGGAGGCAGATGGGAGTGATGGTGAGAGTTCTGCTGAGGGGGTTTTTGAGGAGTCGGAAACAGAGGAGGGCTTTGTGGAGCCACCTGAGGATGCGAAGATTTTCGTGGGGAATTTGCCTTATGATGTTGATAGTCAGAAGTTAGCTATGCTATTTGAGCAGGCTGGAACTGTTGAGATTGCTGAGGTATGAGTCTCTGCTTTCTATTTGAATTTTGGTTATTTGTATCTTTTGTGGTTTTTATGGGGGTTTTCATGATGGCCTTTTTTTTCGTTGAATCTTTTCGTTATAGGTTATTTACAACAGGGAAACTGATTCAAGTCGTGGATTTGGATTCGTTACTATGAGTACCGTTGAGGAAGCAGAGAAGGCTGTGGATATGTTTCACCGCTATGTAAGTTCCTTCTTTTTCTTTTTCGTTTCCCCTTCCCTTTGGCTTTGTATAATTTTCAACATTATCTGAAGTAACTGCATAAGAAATGAATAGTAGCAAATGGGAATAGGAACTGATTGAGATAATGATGTTTATATGCTAATCATCGGGTGAAGAAAGTCAATATCATTGCAGATGTCCCTGGTCTTTTGCTAGCTCTTCTGTGCCACTGGCTCTTTAAGATTAAAGCTACATGTATATATGATATTAGAAGTATCCAATAGTAATCATTTCATTCCATTTGCCTCAGTTTTAAGTTTAGACCTGACTGTTATATTTCTCTTCAATTTCAGAATACTGTGGATTGAAATGTTTTGCTATAAACAACACTTCAATACGTGTTTCCTATAAAAAGTTGCTACAATTTTGTGATTCAACTAGAAAGGGATTAGAACTCGCTGATCAAGCAAAATAGGCTTTTGGTTTCAGTTAATATTTTGTGGAAACTAGGTTAATAACATCAATAGTAAATGCCTAGCATTGGGATGGGAATTAGTTGTTAAACTAGTCTTTATCCTGGGGCAAGTAAATGTTTGCTGTGTTCTGATTGTGTATGCATCTACTTGAAGATGGCAAAATATTTTAGCTGGTAATTGGTTGTAATAAGCTTGTATATTGGCATGCTAATCTAAGTAACACTATGTATAAGAATGTTAGTATTAGATTTTCCTTTATTAATTATGTCGCCAATGATTACTCACATCCTGCATTCTCTATATGTGTAATCTCTGGCTTTAGTTTTCCCTCTTAACAAGGTTGTTTCTACTTCATTTGTATTTGAACAGGATTTAAATGGTAGATTCTTGACTGTAAACAAGGCTGCTCCTCGAGGATCAAGGCCTGAACGCCCTCCTCGTGTCTATGAATCTGCTTATAGAATCTATGTGGGTAACTTGCCGTGGGATGTAGATGATGCTCGCTTGGAGCAAGTTTTTAGCGAACATGGTAAGGTGGTGAATGCTCGAGTAGTTTATGACAGGGAAAGTGGTCGCTCTCGTGGTTTCGGCTTTGTAACCATGTCCACTGAGACTGAGTTGAATGATGCTATAGCTGCACTTGATGGGCGGGTACGTAGTAGTTTACTTTTCATAAAAGGAAGCTATTCTAGAACTTGGGCATTCTTCATAATTTTACATGTGGAAAAGCAAATAGCGACACAGATTTATGTTTGGCAACTCCTTTTCTCATGTTACCAACATCCACTAGTTTGGTCATGTATACTTGGAATTCAGAAAAGAAATGGATGTAATTTTCTGTTAATGGGGTATTTATTAGTGCAAGGACTATTTATGTTATATGATTTCTATTTGATAATGTCTGTTTGTCTGGTTTTTCAGAGTCTTGAGGGGAGGGCAATCAGAGTAAATGTTGCTGAAGACAGACCAAGGCGCAACTTCTTTTGACGTCATATATTTAGATACAAAGTTTCATGGGTAGCATAATTCTCTTCTTTTTTTTCCTGTCCTTTTTGTGAGTGAGTTTTATAGTATCAATTTTTTGTCAGCTAGTTTTGTGGATGATATTCTTTGAGGATATATGAAGAAGCTATCCAAAAATTGCTTCACGTGTTCCGTAAAATTTGTTGCTCAAGTTGACAGTTCAGTATAATTTGTGAGATAATTAGTAATTTTCTTACTGAAAGAAAGTTTATGGTGCTGAGACAATCTTAATGAAACTCTCCTGGAAGGCAGTTTGTAAACTAGATCTGCTGAGCCTGATGACCTGCAATCTGAGCAGCATTGAGCGTCTTCTGTTGATGCTTGTCTTGGCATTGGCATGTAGGTGGAAGGAAACCTTGATCGCATCATTCTGCAAATGTTTTGTAAATGTGTTGCATTGCTCTCGCTGAGCTTATATCATAACACTAGCATTTGAAACAAAATTATCGCAGAAGCAGCAGGAGGCGTTGATCTTATGGTAGGACAATTTTCATAGTTGAATTTCCAAATGGTGCTTGAAGATATTCAAGGATTAATAACATGCAATCAGTAATGGCAAAACCAGTTGATCAAATGTTGATTTAATGAAGAAAGCCAAGGAACTTGGTGGGGCTGTCCTTGTTGAAATTCGGGTGGATTTCATGATAATTTCCCGTCCTAGAAAAGTCTTGAGGTCTTTTTTTCTTCTTCTTCTTTTTATCAAAGAGTCTTTGAGGTCTTAATTAATCATGGGTTTCAAAGTGATGAGAGAGAAATGGATAAAGTGAAATAGAAGGGAAGGGTTTGGATTGAGATACCCGGAGACGAAATGTATAATTTCCTTTTAACTGCTGCCCACTTTAACCTATTTATCTGCCAAGTTTTAGAAACTTTTTCACCTACACATTTCCTATACTTATTCAATAAATTTTTATCCTAAATAAAATTTTAAACACCATACTATCATAAAGTTTTAGCTTCAAATCAAATATCAAATATCACAAGTAAAATCTATCAAATATCAAACGACACATGACATTACACAAATGGTGAAGACACAGAAAACGCAAAGATTTTGATAGGAACTTTTTTATAATTACTTATTATTATTATTATTATTTACAAGTCCGCCAAAGCAAAGGCCTCCCACAACAAAGGAACAGAAACCAAAACATGCAACAGCAACGTCAATCCTGTACAACTGTACAATAGACTTGTGTATATCAAAATGCATAAATAACCATAGTCATCTATCTGGACTTGATGATAACATCCATAACTCAATAACCCCGTAGCTGGGCTTCTCGACTCGTTAGAGGAACATAACGAACAGAAGTTTCGCTCCGGACACTAATGGAACCATCCTCGTTCTTGTCGATAACTTTCAAATCCTGGAATATATTGCCAACTGGAATCACCATTCTGCCACCAGGCTTCAACTGCTCAACAAGTGCCGGTGGGATTTCTGCTGCTGCTGCACCTACATGTATGGCATCATAAGGTGCAAACTCCGCCCAACCTTGTCTTCCATCTAACACCATTATCACAACAGTTAAAGGCAGTTAATAAATTATTGATTGCAACTGAATGTATTTCATAAACAAGATTGGTGAATCAAATAAACCCAAAAACAAAAAAGGCATCAATAATCAACGGACTAAAATTCCCAGCTTATACCACCAGTAGAACTTAGTCTATTAGGTTACAAAATACTAACAGTTATGGCCCAAAAGAACCTACAAAGTGAGGTAGACATGTGCAAGTATGCTATTCAACTGCTTGGCCAAATTAACTCCTTAAACGGCATAACAAAGGGAAATACATGTCCTGTAGAAAAAGTTTTTAGCCCATACCACCAACATGTACCGAGAGAGAACCTTCTTTCAGTAATGGAGCGGCTGCACTTTTTTCAATATTCTTGATTGAAGATGTGACAAGCTCTGGAATATGTTCCACACCAACGGCACGACCTTGTGGTCCAACCATCACAGCAAAGCATGCAGTTAAATACCCAGTCCCTAAGAGAAGGAAACACACAAAAGTTGTGAGTTTTGTCAACTGTGGAGAGAATATTGTGTATATGACAGCAACAAAGCCTTGATCCCAAACTAAGAGAACATTTTGCATAACCTAGAAAAATCTAGGACATCAATAATGCTATTATTCTTAGATGGTACTATATTCCAGGTGATAACCTAGCTACATTGTTCAAGATATTGAGTAAATCAACCTCCCCTCTACATTGCTCAGGGAAAAATAAACCCTCCCCCTTCACTGCCACACCACCAAAACAAACAAAAGTGTGTGTGTGTGTGTGTGTGTGAGAGAGAGAGAGAGAGAGAGAGAGAGAGAGCTTTGATCATCATTATCTTAAAGCTCCAACATCAAAACAAACATAACAATCAACTCCTTCAATGACTAATTTTACATGAACTTAATCAATAGTAAGGAAAATAACCTGAGCCAACATCTAAAGCATGCATCCCAGGTTTTAAATGCTCCTCCAACAACTGAAGGCAAGTTGCATGCATATGCGGTGCAGAAATAGTGGCATTGTAACCTATTGCCATGGGGCTGTCAACATAAGCTGGAGATCCATCAGGTACAAATAAAGCCCTATCAATAGTTTCCATTACTTCAGCCACCTTTTTTGAGCTGATCACTCCATAATGCTGCAAATGTGCCACCATTGCTTGATTCTTGTTGATGCCACTTCCAGCAAAGAATCTCTGTTAATTGTCAACAGAACCACTTTAACTCAAATCTAGCACAAAAAGAGAATAAGCTACAGTAGAATGAAAAAACATGACATAATGCAATTAAATTTTGCACCAAAAGAAAAAGAACATGATATATTAAACACAATACATAAGCTCGATACTTTTGAGACGCCATACTACTTCTCATACTTTAAGAAGGATGCATAACCAGAATCTAAACTGCACAATAGTAAAATCACAGAAATGCACTGAAGTCTGTCTGAATCTGAAACATGGAATTGAAATCTTCAAAGTATGTAGCTTCTCATGCATCACCTCCAGAGCACAGGCAGCCAAGGGTTGAGTTTGAAGGTCAAAGGTCCTCGTGCTTGTGTGAGTTTGGGTATCACTTACAAAGCAATCAACCCCAGTAACAATGGCCAGTAGTACGTAGTACATCCACCCAACTTGACATAAATTTCCCTGCAAATACACACATAAAACAACCTAAACAGGACTAGTTTTACTACGAGTTGATGTCAGCAGATATCTTCTTATACACAAAAATTTTTTAGTAACTGCTACTGACAATCTCAATTTCTCATCAACTTATATATCACACAAAAAGCCAATAGATCCTACAATAGTTTATTGATGACCAATCATAGCAGAACTCTCCAAAGACTGCCTGCATTAATATCTTCAGATGCATTGAACATCCGACCGTTAAAAACATTCGTCAAGAGAGCGCACGTTGTAACAATAAACATTTTACATCAAAATCACAATTTCTTAGTCTCCACTCCATTTCCGATTCACACACACAACAAACACAGTTAAGTAAAGGTCTTTCATCAGCGGTTGAACTTGCCACACTCGCTATAAGCATCAATCTCCCAAAATCCTTCCCTTTCACAATAATCACACTTCAAACTAAGAAAACATCCACAGTGTAGCCATCATACCAGCTCGACTAGCCTATTTAATAAACTTCATATCCAAAAACATGTCACATCTATGTCCAATTAGCCACATAAGCATTTGATTAAAGTGAACAAAATGTCAAGAAACAAAAATCAAAGGATCCTAGAGATATCCTTTGCTTTGCACTTGATTTCTCAGCAATATAACTAATCAAAATAACAGAATCAAACAAAATAATACATGAAATCAAAACCCAACTATAATTTACCAAAATAAAACCCGAAACATCCATCTCTTAACAGTAGGGAAGAGAGATAGAGACAGATAGCGAGTATGTTACCTCCATCGGGAAGAAGAGTGAGTGTATATTACCCGTGAAGAAACGGTTGAGATTTTCGGGGAGATGATGGAAAGAAGATAGAGGAGAAAAGTGAGAGGGGAAATTCAGACTGCCAGTGCGGAGGAAATGAAGAAGACGGCGACGATGGTGATAATGAGAATGGGAGGAGTAGGTTAAGAGGCGCTTAAGAGGAGCCACACAGTTGCGGCAACCAAACGCTATTACTGGGGATAGAGGCATAGATACTGGCATAGCTTTTTGGTTTCTGGTTCATTCTCTCACTCTCTTTCTGGCTCTCACACCTGTCAGCCCATTCTCGCCGCTTCCCAACGCCGACACATCTTCTATTTTTGGGCCTCCTAATGGACCTTTCTTTTTCTCAATTACTTAAAGGCCCAAGCTCCAAAGAAAACAGCAACCGCTATCTATTTGGATCTGTCAGCCCATTCTGCTATCTAAATGAATTGCAATATTTTAAAAAAATAGAGAGATTAATTTTAGTTAAAAATATAAAATTTAAATTAAAAAATAATTTTATTAATTAAATACAATTTAAAAAACTAAATTTAATAATATATAAACTAAAATATAACATTTGCTAAATATGTGACTTGTAATTTACCTATAATATTTAATCTTTTTTCCTAACAACGTGTAAACTTGTCTTTTGGGTACTTAATTTCAATGCAATTCATCTAAAAAATCAATTAAATTTTATAAAATTCATTTTATTTTTTTATAAAGAATATATTTTACTAACAGAAATACAATAATAATAAAAATAATATATAAATATAATTTTTGTAATTTTTTAAATTACAATCTATAATATTTTATCTCTATTTTATAAATTAATAAAAGATATATATGTCTAAAAAATATTAACACTTTAAAATATAAATGTAATAACCTACTTTGTAAATAACAGAATTAACAGTAGTATTATTAAGTTAATATAATTTTATTATATTAATATATAAAAATATATTTATATAATTAAAAAATGATTTTTTGTTAATTTAATATATTTTCCATAAAATGATTATTTTACAAAAATAATTATCACTTTACACAAATTAATAATATAAAATATATAAATTAATAAATTTTTCAACGTCTGATGAGATGAATGGTAAATTTCTCAAATAACTCATTTAAATTGTTGAAGAAAAAACCAGAAAATAAAGCGATTGACAAATCATGTTTGATGATTCGTGGGGCCTACTACTCTTTTTTTCTCTCACTGTGTATGCTTATATGAATAATATAATTCAAAAACTAAATAAATAAATAAATAAAACACCGCTGACCAGTGCATCACCAACCAGAACGGGAGAATTTAAAACCCTGGTTCAAACTCCCACCCCCTACATTTCGCCGGAAATGGCTTTCGAACCTCATAAGACCTCTCTTTACCTTCTCATTTTCCTCTCCCTCCTCCTCCTTACATATGCAAGATTGAATCTCGATCATTCAGACCTCAAAGCCTACTTCATCATCTCCAAAGACTTGGGCATCAGCGGTCAACACAGCTCCTTCATCCACCCTTGCAGCAGCCCAGGTGTGTTCTGCGAGAGGAGACTATCTAACAACAACACCTATGTTCTCAAAATCACCAGGCTTATCTTTAAGTCCCAACGCCTCACTGGGTTCTTGTCTCCTGCGATTGGCCGCCTCTCTGAGCTCAAAGAACTTTCTCTTCCAAAAAACCAACTAGTTGACCAATTCCCTTCACAGATTGTTGACTGCGAGAAACTGGAGATTATTGACCTTGGAAACAACCAGTTTTCCGGTGAAATTCCCTCTGAATTATCTAATATTTTACATCTTAGAGTTCTTGATCTCTCCAATAATAAGTTCTCTGGCAATTTGAGTTTCTTGAAGCAATTCCCCAACTTGGAACGTCTCTCTCTTGCAAATAATCTCTTCTCTGGAGTAGTTCCTAAATCTATACGTTCATTTCGCAATCTCCAATTCTTCGACTTCACTGGAAATAACTTCCTTGAGGGACCTGTAAACAAAGCTGGATCCATAGAGTCTCAATACCCAAAACGTTACATTTTAGCTGAGAATAATACAATCGGGGGAAGCAAAAATGTTTCTTCTGCAGCTGGACCCACTGCACTCGTGGGTTCTGCTCAAGCTCCTAGCCCATCGTCGACAAGAGGCGCCCATCACAAGAGCAAAAAAACCAAAAAGAAGCTTAGTAGGTGGATCATAGGATTTCTCGCCGGAGCAGTTGCTGGAGGTATATCTGGGTATGTGTTTTTGGTAATGTTTAAGTTTGCGTTGGCAGCTATCAGAGGTGGAGGAAGAGACTCAGGGCCAGCAATCTTTAGTCCTCATGTGATAAAGAAAGTAGAGCATTTGGCTTTCTTGGAGAAAGATGATGGGCTTTCTAATCTGGAAGTAATTGGAAGAGGAGGATGTGGGGAAGTTTACAAAGCTGAATTGCCTGAAAGTAATGGAAAAATGATTGCAATAAAGAAGATCGTCCAACCATCAATGGATGCTGCAGAACTAACTGAAGAAGATAGCAAGTTTATGAACAAGAAAATGAGGCAAATTCGATCAGAGATAAACACAGTGGGTCAAATTCGACACAGGAACCTTCTTCCTCTCCTGGCACATGTGTCTCGGCCCGATTGCCACTACCTTGTCTACGAATTCATGAAGAATGGTAGCTTACAAGACGCACTGAATCACGTTTCAATGGGGACGAGAGAATTGGATTGGCTCGTCAGGCACAGAATTGCTCTAGGAGTAGCATCAGGCCTTGAATACCTTCACATGAGCCACAGTCCACGCATCATTCACAGAGATCTAAAGCCAGCAAACATCCTTCTTGATGATGACATGGAAGCTCGAATTGCAGATTTCGGACTCGCAAAGGCAGTGCCTGATGCCAATACGCATGTTACAACTTCCAATGTTGCAGGAACAGTGGGATATATAGCACCAGAGTATCATCAGACACTGAAATTCACAGACAGGTGTGACATCTACAGCTTTGGTGTGCTACTTGGGGTTCTGGTCATAGGAAAGCTTCCATCTGACGAGTTCTTCCAAACCACCAGGGAAATGAGTCTGGTCAAGTGGATGAGAAATATCATGACATCTGAAAATCCAGAGCAGGCAATCGATCGGAGTCTGATTGGTAAAGGGTACGAGGAGCAAATGCTGCTGGTCCTGAAAATTGCTTGCTTTTGCACTTTGGATGATCCAAAACAAAGGCCTAACAGTAAAGATGTTAGGTGTATGCTGTCTCAGATCAAGCACTAATTGAGTATGCAACCCTGGAAGAATAATTGGGCATGTAAATGCTTCTTTTTTAAGTTTGATCCTGTCCAATGCGATGTTTTGCATTATAGGAACTTGAGGTACATTTCACCTTAATTTTAGTTTTTATAGTGAAATCATATTCAAATTTCAATTTGTATAATAAAATTCCTTGAATTGAAGCCCGTGACTACGGGTGCAGTTAACATAGTTCCATAACTAAAAGGACATTCAATCATAACTAAAAGGACATTCAATTAACTTTTGGATTACTGGGCTTCATGAGAAAGTTTGTGCTGCAGACGTCGTCTGAAATTCCTTAAAGTCAGCCGTTCAGGTTCAATAAGCGCTGTCATTGGGAAATTTTATCAAATGATAGAAGAGCTTACATGTTTAATTTAGCCTTATGGATCGGCTCTTCGTCTTGGCATTGCATAACTTAAAAAAAATTGAAACAAAAGACAAACGAGATCCACAATAAATAGTAGACAGGGAGTTGAGATCTGTTCAGGCTTGAAAGAGGCTTCTATGAAAGAAAAAGCGGAGAGCTTCATCCATGCTGCATTAATATACAAGTAATTTATGTAGATGCATGCTTAGTAGGAACAGAAGAAAACGGGAGCACTAACTTGAAAATAACGAATCAAATAAATGGAAGACAATGAAAATGGAAGAAGCAGACGAGAAAATTTTAGTATAGACATGAAAGTTTCTCTCTTCTTTAAGGACAAGAAGAGAACATCAACCATTTATGCTGATTCATTACATCAACGTACAAAAAATGTGTTGTTAAATAGTTACTATTTATGCGAATCAGAATTTGGGAAGAACGAATTCCAGCATAAGGAAAAAGAAAAAGAAAACCATAACCATATTTTCTGTATGGCTATTATAAAAAAGAAAAAAGAAAAAAGAAAAAATCCATAAGGATTTCTATATGCCTTTTCAAAAATCCATAAGTAACTGTGGTAGAATCCTCTCCAAGTGAGTAGCTTCAATCTTACTAACTCCCTCTGCTTCAGCAATGGCAGCAGCACGCTGCACAGCCTCTGCATGGTTATAAGTGTTTCATCAGAATGTTTTATCATAGAAACTCAGTTTGGTTGACAAGCATTACAAGTTAGACATCGTTGTGTTGACAAGAAAGCACCAAATTTTTTGAACGTGGTTCAACCTGCGACAAAAACTCTGAGAAGTTCACAGCTCAGCTTTACTGCATTTGAATTAGCTGCATCAGAAAAAATCAACACAAGAATGATAATCAAACGGATGGATACTTGCTACATCACAATTGCGGTTCATTCTAAATGAATTAATGCATGCGGAGATTGGGGGAAATGCTTAATAGAAAAGGGTGTAAATATATAAAGTAGTTATGTGAGATACCAGAAGTGGGCCGAATCTTCTTAGAGGTTCCAACTCCTACCTGCACCAGTATAGACTGATGAGAGCGAATACATAATTCAACATTCAAGAAAGCGGACTAGTGCAGACTAAAAAAGAAATAGGGATACTTTAATCTGGAAAAAGACATAATCCACCAGATACTGATTTATTATACAATGCACAATCTTCTGAATGATGCATGAGTTCATTTTTCTTAATATTATATTGTTCCATACCATTTACACGGGAAAACATTGGCATTCTATTAACTACCTTACAACTTAAGGATTAAAAGGAGAGGTTGCCAGCCAACAAATGAAGAAGTAAAATGAGGCTTGTTCAGAGGGCAAATCACGGCACAATCAGGTGGGAAAAGATGCAAATGCAAAATCAAATAATTAATGAATCATTTAAGATTCATATGTAAAAGATGAAACGCCAATAACTCAATATTCTCCAAAATAAGAAACAGGTCCAGACCCACTCAGCTACAATAATCTATCGTCTAGAAAAGCACTATAGCAACTTAACTTAATTAAAGCTAAGATCCTACAACAGCAAGAAATGAAGAGGGGAAATAGACATTGATGATGCATTAGAAGCACAAATATCTGCCTACTTTGGATCAGAGAACAAAGAGTTCAAAAAAAGATCAAGGAGAAAGAAAAGGAAAAGTTACATAGAAGAGAACCATAGGACAACATATAAACATCTAATCCACCATGCATTGTTGTTTCATAGGGTGATGAGCCCATGGGGCGAAATCTATTAAATGTTTGGTTTTAAGATAAACTACGAAAATGCACGTTATTGTAATTGAACATGGCTTTGTTGTTCACAGAAAGGATAATTTGCTGACTTTTGTCCAGATATTCATCAGTAATCAAAAGTCCCACACAAAGAGTTAGTAGCGAGATGAACCAACACCAAGTCTTGCTTGCATTGTACACCCACCTATAAGGATTGCAACATATCTAATTTTAAGCATGCTGGAAAGCAGAATACAGGAATTCTTCAGTCCGCCTCTTGAAAATGGAAATACAGAACCACATAAGAGTGAAGACTAATTCCAAGGGCATCCAGCTTCAGAGATTTTTAAAGAAGAAACAAACTTGAAGCGGTGTGATTCAAGATCAAATGTACAAAAAAAAAAACTGAAAGAATTTATGTATCCGTATGAATTCCAATAAAAATATTCTTAAAAAACCAGATGATCCCAAGTTATATCACAAAGCAAATTGCATCCTTGCATACCCAGAATCAGGAATCCGATTCCTATAGTACCATGGAAATTTTAGCAATCATTGCTTTATAACCTAAAAAATAGATGAAGCATTGGAGTATAGATCTTAAACATGTGCACCACAACACGATTCAGACCTTAAAAAACACAGAAAAATCACAAGTGTGAGACCGCAGAAAGTATAAAAGAGACCTCGCAGTCCACAGCATCAGCTCCTTCATTTTTCTCACGCTCTGCAACACGGCCGGGAAGTTTTAACTATTTAGGTCAAATACCAAAACAAAGGGGGAAAAAACAGATGGTTATATTTACAAACCGAGGGCTCTTCTGCTCCAAACGAGCTTGAAAATGGCGCGAATCAAATCCTAGAAAAAAAAAACCCTCATAAATTATTCATACAGTTAAATACATTAGGAAATATCAGGAAATACACATACATACAGGATCGAAAGCGTTGTCATCCATGTGAGTCCAGCAAATGCTCGCCTGTGACTCTTGCCTCAAAAAATTCTCTGCTTTCGAGTTTTAGCAAAACAACTATAGAATAATTTCTCACCTTCCAAACATCAAGCCCCTATAGCTCAGTGGTAGAGCGTCAGTCTTGTAAACTGAAGGTCCGTAGTTCGATCCTGCGTGGGGGCATATATCAATTTTCAAATTTTTTCTCCTTCATCCATATCACCATTTTAAACGACGCCGTTATGTTTTAAGCTCCCCTTGGGTTGTGAGATCCCATTAAAATCTCTTTATTACAGCTTTCATGGTGAAAGGCGAATTCCCCCGATGGCGAGCCTAATAAATCAGCTCGCTCGAAAAACGACCCCATCTGTAAGAATTGTAGCAACAGCCATCAAAACTCCGCTGCTCTTCAATCCCGTCCTTCACGCTACCAAACCCGATATTGTGAACAGTTCAATTTCTCTCTGGGACTCAACAGCCGCAGAGAACAACTCAATAACTCAAAACCCTACTAAACCCCTCCAGGTTTGTTATCCCAATTTCCCGTTTGGCTATTCCTTAAACCCCATTCCTATAATTGGGACTGATCAATTGAAGGATGTTGGGTCTGGTTTTGCTGAAAAAGATACCGATGATGCGAGGACCATGTGGGCTGATAGCGTGAAGAAGAAGAGGAAGGAGAAGATGAACAAGCACAAGTACAAGAAGCTCAGGAAGCGTCTTCGACGAAAGGCACGATAGGCATTTGGTAAAAGAAATTCCATGTTTTGGTGGTTCATTGACATTGTTCTTTTTCACTGATTTTGAATTAGAATATGAATATTCAATTGGGGTACCAATAGCATCCCAGTTTATTTAATGGATTGAAAGGACTTATTTCTTGATGATTGGGATGGAAATTATTGGAATTTATATATTTTACCTTCTCAATTTGTTAGTAACTAGAAACAGAAGTTAGCTTTTCCCCCTTTCATTCCGTTTCTAAATGCGTAAAATTTGATGGAGACGCAGCAAAATTGCGCTGTGATAGCATTGGCAAAGCTAGAAATTCGATAGATGGTGGAAAAAAGCTCATGCGCTTTCATAAGCTTAGTGTAGGAAGAAGATTTCTAGAAGACTAAAATAAATGGCAAGACTTTTTTATTCATGGAGGCGATTTATTATTGCAGTTGGATGGTATTAAGATCATAAGACTTATCTTCATATATTTATGTATATACATAAAGTTGTCTAAAGAAAAAAGAAGACATTAATTAACACAAAAGATATCTAGAAAAGAATATAAGACGGGATTAAGACCTGTTTTCATGTGGAATTAGCCTTATGATCAGATGCAAATGGCTAGGTGGCCTGAGAGAGATCGAAGTTTGGAGAAACGTTAATCGCTGTGTATTTACATGTCCTTTTTGAATGAGGAGAACACTGTAAGAACAAGAAGGATATATATTGAGGAAATGGTCTAAGGTTTAGAGGATTTTGGTTTAGGCTCACCACACTTCTTTGGTTTAGGTAAGAACAAGAAGGATATATATAGATTTTGGCATTCTGGTCTTTTGTAGCTGACCACACTACTTTGGTTTAGGCTTTGTTATGTTGAGACCTTTCAGAGATACGATGCAGTCCAAGCATATGAAAAAAAGAACTTTTTTTTTGGTCTGTGGGCATTTTTGTAAAATCAATTACATGTTTACAGTTAGAAGCATATAAGTATCAGCAGCAAAAGGCTTTATTTTGTTCCTCTTTGATGACAATTATACATGGTATTTATCCCCTTTTCATCAGTTGCTTTGATATCATTCACAATCACTGAAGTAATTCTATTCTCTTTGAATGACTTTGAGAATCAAGATATAAGGTATGCTATATTTTAAAGACTTAAATGGAATCGAGTATTTATAGTGATTTATATGGAATTTGTCAAGTGTAGACGAAAATTGTGTTGTTCTGCTAAATCTTTGCAACTGTTTTGTTATTTTTGGATGTCTATATGATTTTTAGCATTGTTATTCAGTTGAGCATATAATCTTCATGCCCGTAGATGCATGTTGGCACTTTTGAAGCAGATTTTTTTTGGGAGGCAAAAATATGATTTTATGATTGTACTTAAATTCTGCTGTGTCCATGTATGTTCGCGTTGTTATGCATCTCCATTAGATAGGTATCTTGCAGTACAGAGGTAGCAACAGTCAATGGAGTTTTGATGTCTGCTTCTTGAGATTGGACTTTCGAGTAATAGTATTTAGCTTTGCCGGCAAAACTACTGACATCGAGCTGATATTCTTATGTTGATCTGGTCATACTTCTATGTCTTCATCCAATGCATTATGTAAAACTGCAATTTGGTGAATCCTATTTGTGGCTGTCAGGAAATGTTGTGTTTACAGTTATAATTAAGATGAATTGTTTCACAAACTTCCAATCAAAGTGCACTAGTAATAGCAGATAACAAAGGAAATTTTGGAGTGTCACTGAAACAGAAATGTGATTGATGTCAACATGTGGTGGAACTGACACTACAAGGAACTAGAGTGCTAGACTATAAATAATAAGTTGAGAATTTCTGTTCCAACAAAGATTGTTGGGTACGTGGGTGAGCAAAATACACGGACTTAATTTAAGTCAATGCCACCGTCAAGAGGATTTGTTAGATTGATTTGGACTTCTTCTATCCTGTCCAAAATTTAGATTCACGTCTGAAGAGAAATATTCATATATGGGACAAATTGGTGTTTTGATTTATGTAATTAAAGGTGGTGTAATAGCTGTATCGTTTTGCTTTGTGTAAACAACCTCCCCCCCCCCCCCCCCCCACACACACACACAGTCAGTCAGTCAGTCTTCTTGGATATTACCCTTGTGTTGGCATGGTCATTGTTATAGAGGCTGGAGTGTAACCTTGGTACTATTATCTGATGCAGTCGGGTCGGGAAAGATTCAATGTAGACATTATGTTGATTCAATTTTTCGTTACAAGATTAAGACATATTATTTCTATGATTATCCTACAAATATTTAAAGAGTTGTGTTAGATTAGTATTTTCAATAAATAATAATTTTGAAATAATTTAAATAGAAAAAATGGATAAAAATTATGAAAGGGATGGGTGGAATGATAATAATAATTAAAATTTGAGACTGGGTTGGGCCTGGGCTGTCTAATTTCTGTCCAGGGCTGGCCCGAAGGGATACTTGAGACCCATAAACGATAAACTTTGTCCTGGGCAGTCTGCTTTTATGAGGTGCACGGGGAGGATAACCTTGAAATACATTGTGATCCAATTGGAACTGCCTCGGGGAATGCTTAAGCTTTAATCATATAGATTCCATTGGCAAAGGTTACCTTTCAATTCCAATAACATCACCAAATACCAATCACTGTATCATATGATAAGCTTGGATAATGGTATCTTTTTGTTAATTCAAGAGGAATATTTGGGGTAAACGCAATGGTCACTCCATAATTTGATACCCAAATGAAATATTATTCTATCATAGGGCTAAACTAAATTTAGTGGATTTTTACAAGTGTGCCAATCTCAATATGGAATTCAGCCATATTATATCCTCCCTCTATATTATTTTATTCAATTGTTTAAAGTTTTTCACATTAATTTAATTAATATTTTTAAAATACTTTATTTATTGAAGAAAAAATAAAATATATATATATATTTAATAAAATACTGAAATAAAGAAACTACTAAAATGATAGATTAAAAAAAAAGGAGTATTTTTTTTTTTTCTAATGTCTTTGGCTGGTAGGAAGATCAGTCCACAGTGAAGTTGCACATGGTATTGTAAGGTAACCTTGCTGAATATTATCACTTATATATAAATAATATTTTTAATTTTTTAGTTTATATTATTGATAAGTATAAAATTATTTAAAATATTCAGAGTTATTTTTAAATTAATAAAGAATTAAAATAATAAAAAAGAATAATGTTACTTCAAAAGAAACACCTTTAATTATTGTGAGACCATAAAAAGCCAATAATTATAATTATGAAGCATCGGCTGAGGATGTGTTTCTTTTTGAAGCTTTGAAATTGCATGCGTAAGCCCTTACGCAAACACATTACTATTTTATGCCGGCCGATATGGGTCAACTTTCTTAAGTATCCATCTCACATCACATGCACCCATTTTTCAGAGCTAACATCTTTCTTAAGTATCAAATTTGCTACCAATTTCCACACCCTCATTTGATTAGTGATCCAAAAATAGACTTAAATTCAAATCTCTATTCCTCATAATTCGCTGCTAGAAAAAATACATATATAATTTATAATTTATTTAAAAAGTGACTTATTATAATAATTAAATATAATTTTCAGATTATTGAACTTATGCGCAATGACTTTGTTCCCAAAAAACCTGAAAAAAAAAAAAGGAAAGAAATGGGTTTTGATTAATGTATAAATGACACATTAACTAAAAGATGCTTATAATTAATTGAAATGTAATCAACGAGACAACCTTTTGTTGAATGTAATAATCAGGGAGAATGTTTTGTTTTCTCTTTTTTTTTTTATCAATTATGACCAATGAAGATTTTTAAATAATCCGATACATTAAAGTATTAAAGTGAATTTTATTTATTTTTTTCTAATAAAATTCATTTAATTATTTTCTGAAAATCTATTGATTCACAATGGATCAAATCCAGATAAATATTTCACAAATTCCACAAAAGCTACTAATTATCGATGGCCTATGATCTGTAGATAATCCTCCTTAGGTTCTGACTTCCCATACTTTGATCTCCCCATCAAGACTTCCACTACAAATTGACAAGGACGAACCACCATTCTCATACTCATCTCTTCCTGCAACTGCCACAACCGACTTAACTGGCTGTTCATGCCCCTCCAAAACCACCACACAGTTATATCCATGCCTTTTCCCTTTTTGCCAAATCCTCACCGTCCGATCTGATGACCCACTCACAAGCAAATGATCCACGGTCACCATGCATAATATTGGCCCTGCATGACCCCGCAGTGCCTCCACAAACACCATTTGATGTTCATTTCCCTTCCTCTCCCACACGGTGATCGAATCACAGCCACCAGAGAATAGCATTGATCCATCACCGTTCAATGCAAGCGCATTCACTGTTGGCTTATGCTTCTCCAGCGTTGCAACCAAACTATGGTGTTTCTCCTTGCCAACTTTCTCCCAAACCCTAATTAACCCATCAGCACAACCTGTGTAAACAGTTCCATTTTCACATACAACCAATGTATTAACAGCATCTTGATGGGCTGATGATATTGACTCTAAACACCGATTGTTTTCAACATTCCATGTCTTAAAACTCTTGTCCCATGAAACTGAGTACAATAATCCTCCATGCACAGCTAACCCTGAAACTGTATCCCAGTGTACGCCTAACGCTGACGTAGTTTCTTGGGAAGACGAAATGGCGAAACCGGTCTTTAAGAGTAGGGAGAGTGGAGATAAGGTGATGTTGTTTGGAGTGAGAGATTTGCCAGACTCTGATCTTACAGTCCTGATGAGCTGTGAAGATTTTAGCTTTATGGAATGCTATAGACTTGATGAAGCCGGGAAGATGGATCATTAGTAGTAAATGTATCAATGTGGGTGTAGTTAGATAAGTCAAAAACATTGATTTCATTGATTGAGGCTGCATAAAGGAAGATGTTGTGGACTGCCAAGCAGCTGATGCGTGGTGTTGGGGTTTTGAGAGTGGTGACGCAGTTGTGCTTAGGAGATTGGAGATGGGAATTGAGTTTTTGAGAGACTTCAATAATACACTGATGAAGCACATCGGAATCCATGCTTGAGCTAGGTGGATTGGCACTAGCCTTCCATATTTATGCAATGTTAGAAGATCATGTGGCAAGCTTATAGACATATATTATTATTGTTATTATTATAATAATAGAGAGTGACACTTGGCAAGAACTGAAAAGATGAGATAATTTAGCAGGTGGGCCCTAAAATCAACTGAAAAAATGCATCTCACTGATCATCAGTCTCCCACTTAGCAGGTTCCCAGCAACACTCTAGTTATACATCTTTCTGACTAATGCTCCATTTTTCTGCCTTGTCTTGTCTGAATTGAAAATGTTTATTGTTTGTAAATTGGTGATTAGTTTAGTAAAATCATGTGATTAACCACTAAAATAACACAACAGTGTCATGGTTTGTATTCAATGACGTGTTCGGTGATCCTTGATCTTTTTCTCTAACATCTCGGCCCAGGTAAAAAAAACATGGCTTAGATATTTTGTTGGGTTTGAAGCACGTGTACGTGAGATCCTCAAAATTATGGGTCTAATCGTACTTTCATGAATGGGCCACTCAGTCTAGACAATGGGTTTATCTCCAAATAAGTTGGAGGTGATGGCCTCGTACATACAGCTTTTCCTCATAGTGTTAATGTTGGAAAAAGAATTTATGATTGTATGAAGCTTTCAAATATGAAATCTGAATCTGATTGAAAAAATTAAAAAAGAAGATGTGGGGAAGCAAGTGGCGACCCATACAAGGAGACATGTGGGTAGTCAGTGTGTTATCGAGGATATTGTCTTGCCCTTCACCAACATACTCCTCTCGCTCTCGTGTCTTTGATCCTTGCAATTTCCCACCACCACCAATATCTATGCTGCTCTGCTCTAGGCTTTTTCGCTTTTCTCACTCTTTCATTCTCTCTCTGGGATTCGATTCTCGCAATTTCCTAAAACAATTTCACAATTGATTATTATGTAAATGAGATTATTATTATTATTATAACCTCGCAATTTCCTAATACAAGGGCGTTTAAGATTTTTTATATAAATAATATTTACTTCCCTCATTTTTCATTAATTTAACAAGAAATATTTTGAGTTAATGCAAATAATTTTCATTTACGGTCATTAAATTCAAATCACTATTTTATTGCAGGTTTTTAATTTTAATTACTTTAAAAAAATAATCAATGTTCACTCAAATAATTTTTTAATAAATGCACATGTGACAGATTCTACATGACTCAAAGAAATTCATTTGACACATCAAATAATAAAGTTCTTTTAGGATCATTTGTACTAAAACTCTCACATCTCCTTAGCAAATTAAGAAACTTCCCCACCTTATCTCCTCTCTCTCCTCTCTCTCTATGTATATCTGTACACCAACCATGGATAGTCCTCGAAATATACCTAGCAAGCACCACTCTCTCCATGCAACAGTGGAATAAGAAGCTGCGTTTCCACCTCCCTTAATTTCGAGCTTTGGATGATCAGTAATCCATTCTTCTCGAAATTCGATCTACTATTCGTCAACGAACTCTTTGTTGACGGTGTCCTCCTTCCTCTCATTTACTCCACCTTGCTGGGATCGGATTCTTACCATTGAGCATGTCAATTGCCATCTTGTTATGACTATTCTGGACTTGTAGCTCTCTTGCTAGATGAATACCTTCATATATTGCCTGTAAAACGCTAGTCTTTGGAAAAGTGGTCTTGAAATCTTGAATCCAAGTGTCGTTGCAATCTCAAATCAAACCTCCTCCATATCCTATGTTAGTATCGGCGTACCATGCTCTATCGACATTGATCTTTAGAAAATTTTTTTTTGATCTCATCTATGTAATCCATCTAGAATCATTTGTCTCCTTTTGCCCATTCACTCGTTTCATCACTTTATTGCTTTTCAAGAATCACCATTATTTTTTATACCACTAAGAGCAGAAAAATTAGACCTATTATTTTCCTTTTTTAGTGATGGATATGGTTTCTTCATCAAGCACTCTAAATCTGGACCTAAGGTGGTCTATTTTAGAAAATTTTACCATATTTTTATTTTGAGAACGCTTATTACGCCTTGTAACCTGCATTCACTCTCCAGATTGCTTATATTTTTCCATCACTATCTCTTTTCTATTCACATCACTATTGCTTGAGACACCTTTCTTGAACAAGCATATCTTTTTTGTGGCGCCGAGAACCTTGTCTCCAAAGAATATTCCTATAAATATTGCAATAAAGCGGTCACGAATCTTGCACTTCTTAGTAGTATGGTCGTCTTTCATGGCCGCTTCCATTTTCTCATTGACATAGGGTGAGCACTTAGAAATCTAGAGAAAATTTTAACTCTATTTGTTAAGCTTCAAAGAAATTTTTTTAAAAAAATATTAAACCACGTGTATGCTTTATTAAAAAATTTACTGAAAACTTATTTATATTACTGTTTCAAGTAAATATTTAAACGTTAATAATTTTTTTAAAATAAAATTAAAATTTAAAAATTATAATAAAATCGTAATTAAAATTCAATGACCACGAATAAATAAATAACACAATGAAAAATTTTCATTTAATTGATAGAATAAAATAGTTAAAAATTTAAGTTTAATAAATAAAAGTATTGGATATATTTGTAGAAATAAAGTACAAATTAACTTTTAATTAAAAACTAAATAAGTTTAATTCAATATTTTTTATCAAATAAATTTCTAAATGTTATTTTTAAGCTCAAATAAGTTATGATATTTTTTAATAATAAAATATCAAAAAATTATTATTTTACTTAACATAAAAATTAAAAAACTACATATACATAGTAATAATTTTTAAAATTGCAAAATTGATATTTATTATTAAAAAATTATTGTTAGAGTATAATATTTTATTATATCATGAATTATTTTGCCTTAAATATAAATTTAGAGATTTATTTACAGGAAAAAAAAAGGAATTGGACTTGTCTTCTGTATAATCTCTTATTAAATTATGATGATATTTCATCAAATTTAATGAAATATTTTAATGTTTTCATTTAATAAAATCATCTAAATTATGGAGATTAAATTTCTCTCTAAATTATTTTTTTCTCAATATTAAATTTGAAATAATAATAAAAAATTCCAGACTCGAGAGTTTAACTAGTAATAAATTGTCAAATTCTTGATGAAAAAGAATAATCTACCAATTAGAAAAAAATAATACATTAATTAATAGTTATATTTATTTTTAGATGTTGAATTGTGAAAGATAAATTTACGAAATTGTTATATTTTCTAATTACTTTTAATGTGAAAAAAATTTGGAAATATTGATAAAAAATACAAGTTCACATAAAATTTTACTTAATCTATGAAAATTCGTTATAATTATTTACTATTTTAAAAATAATTATTTTCTAATATATTAATTTGTGAAACCATTTAAAAATTAAAACTGTAAATAATTTCTAAATTTACATTCTTACATTTTCATATCTATTAAATAATTTCAATTAAATATATAAATTGTAATTATTAATAGCCACACGTACGATCACTTCCATAGTTATAATGTATTTATTATTCTGAAAATATATAATTGGTAAAATGTATAATTTATTTTTTTTAATATTTTATAGAAAGTTATTTTACCCCTTTAATTTTATTTTTATTTTATATTTTAAATAATTTTTAAATTTTAAATAATTTAATTTTTATAATATGATAATATATATATAAGATATAGACATTAAATTATTTAATCATTTAAAAATTAAAAGATTTAATAGGATAAAATTAAAATTGAGAATATAAAATAATCCAGAACATTAAATCGAAATTTGAAAAGGAAGAGAAATAGATGAGTCAACGTCCAGACATGAAAATAGATAATAAGGGATCTTATATTAAAGGAGGCTCCACCTGAGCAATCAAGTGGGTTTGTTTCATAGGAACCCATCATCTTTATTAACATGGGTCCTACTATCTCATTTCTCTTTGCTTTTAAATCTCCGTCCAAGAATTTGTTCATAATTAATTTTTTTTATTAACTTCAAATTATATTAATTTTATTAGCTTAAAGTTATATGATATTTATTTAATTAATTTAAAATTTATTATTCTCATATTTATAATTTATATTATATTTCTATTTATAATAATTAAATAATAATTTTACACCTACTATAATAGGAACCGTTTGATCTTATTGAGTTGTTTGGTTGCATTAATCACATAATCCAACCTAATTCAAGATCTGGTTGTTGGACAAAGCTGTCTTATTCAACACTAAACTTGTAACCTTCTTCTCCTGCATATTAATGGTCCTCACATTTGCTGTTGCTTGTGCTTGCGCTTCAGGGAATACATTCCCAAAACGCTGAGTATTGTTGTTTCTTAATCACCGACACGTGTAAGAAAATGGGACAACCTGGATACAAATCAATGCTTTTGGTGGATTTATTTAGCTTTCATTTCCACCATTTCTTTTGAAAAAAAAGTTTCCACCATTTAATTTTAATAAACTTTAATTAAAATAAATTTTAACTTACTAATTATCTATTCACTTCTTTACAACATTTATAATTTTTCAATTTTAAAAAACTTTAAAAGTAATTTATTTATTTATTTACTTGAGGTATGAATATGAAAATACTGACTAAACTTGCGCTTGTAAATGTAATTGATTATGGTCATTATAATTTTGCAAGAGAATGATGTCCGAGTCAAAAATATTGTTGTTTTGTGGGCCAGCTAGACATTATTTTCTCAAATAAAGTTGAATGCCCTTTTATAGAAAAAAAAAATTTATTAATAAAAGTGGAACATGCCTCCAGTTTTCAAAGTTTAAACTTTCCTTTATTCCTAATAAATGCATTATGAAATCGAATTCAAAAAGTGTTTTTCTTCAATAAATAAATAAATAATTATTTAATAAAAATGATTTTATTATATTAAGAATAATATATTTAAAATATTAAATAATAAAATTCACATAAATAAACATGCAATATGCGTAATCCGTAAAGAAAGGGCACGAATGGAAGGTCAGGGTAAATTAGAAAATATACAAAAATAAGGGTAAATGTGCAAAATAATAAGGACAGAAGCTCAACCACGTGAGAGAGAGAGAGAGTGGGTGATGAACATCCGCATGAGACAAGCTGTAATCATATCATTGCTCTCTAAACGGGCAAGAGAAAATTTCACCCACAAAATTAACGTATTTGATACTGACCAGTTCTGGCCTTCTTCTACTTCTTTCTCTTTCTCTTTAGAACTCTGCCAAAAGAGAAAGCCAAGGAATGTTCATCATCTCCTCCTCCTTCTACTGATTAATTTCCACTAACTCACTGTTCCTTTTCAGAGCATAAACAATTGGGCATATATATATATATATATATATATATATATATAGAGAGAGAGAGAGAGAGAGAGAGAGAGAGAAGGGAGTTCCGAGCATCAAAGGAATGGGTGGGGTGACTTCTTCCATGGCAGCAAAATTTGCTTTTTTTCCGCCGAACCCTCCTTCGTACAAGCTAATTACTGATGATGCCACTGGCCTTTTGCTGCTGGACCACTTCCCTCACCGCGAGAACGTCGACGTCTTGCGCCTTCCCACCCGCCGGGGTACCGAGATAGTTGCTGTTTATGTTAGGTACCCTATGGCCACCTCTACTCTGCTATATTCTCATGGAAATGCTGCTGATATCGGCCAGATGTATGAGCTTTTTATCGAATTGAGCATCCACTTGCGTGTAAATCTCATGGGGTAACTTCAGTTTCACTTAGCCGTGTCTTCAATTTCGAAATTGTATATTCAGATGCTATGTTGTTGAAATTGGCTAGTGTGTGATTCGCCGTTGAGAGAGTAGGTAATTTGAATTGCTTTTGTGAAAGAGCTGTACTGCAGATTATGAATTACTTGATGAAAATTATAAATTTTGGATAGATTTAAATGTTTTTTATCGATCAAGCATTGGTTTGATTTCTTTAAATGGGACGGAGTCTGTTTAAGATCAAGTGGTTGTTGTGTGCCTGGTTTAGTGTTCTTGCTGATAGATTAACTGAATTAAGGAAGTGGAGTTTTCTTCCAGCAGATCTAATGTCAAATTCACTGGATTTCCTATGATTCTTTCGTTAAGAAATAACTGCTTTGATTTGGGGAATGGAATATCTTATGGATTTTCATATTTGGAATTGGCATATCTGTCTAATTAAGTAATATCAGCAACATGTTGGGCAAAAAGGATATTGAGGGTAATTTTTTTGCCTAGACATGAAAATAGTTTGTGCAGAAGGGATAATTGAAGAGGGTGTCGCTTTTTCGGTAAGTAATATATTTTGTCCACGGTTTCTGGTTAATGGGGAAGTAAAAATAATACAACGGGGACCAGAAGATTCCTATATCTTCTCGTCAATTAGGAACCTGCTCTTTAATAAGGTGGATATATTATCAGTTAAGTATTAGATACAGGGTAAGTGTTTAAATACCTTTTTGTGCAATTTATGCAGGTATGACTACTCTGGGTATGGACAGTCATCAGGGAAGGTGAGCAATATAAATATTCTTAGATTTGATATTTGACTGAAATTACTGTGGTCAAGCTGTTTCTCTAAAGCTTCATTTTTTGCCTTTCTGCAGCCCAGTGAGCACAATACTTATGCTGATATTGAAGCTGCTTATAAGTGTCTTGAAGAGAGCTATGGTACCAAGCAGGAGAATATCATCCTTTATGGTCAATCTGTTGGTAGTGGGCCTACTTTGGATCTTGCTGCACGTTTACCTCGGCTAAGAGCTGTTGTCCTGCATAGTCCTATACTATCAGGGTTAAGAGTCATGTATCCTGTGAAGCGCACCTATTGGTTTGATATCTACAAGGTATTTTTTTTCTTCTTCCATTATAATACCTTTATAATATAAAGAGCACAAACTTGCATTTTATGCCTCTGAACTGAAATTTCTTTTACTTGGCTGTAATCCAGAATATAGACAAGATTCCATTGGTGAAGTGTCCTGTGCTGGTTATCCATGTAAGTATTTTGATCTCAGCACTGCATGAAGTTAAATTGAGATGTTGCTTGTTTCTATTTACGAGGTTATTCAAATTTTAAATTTGGTGTCGATCAACAAATAAGCTGAGGCCATATCAAGCATTTTTAGAGTGTATTTGGCTTCATTTATGAAAATTAGCTTATAAGTACTAGGATGTTTGTTTCTATTTACAAGACTATTCAAAATTTAATTTGGTGTTGGTCAACAACCAAGCTGAGGCCGTATCAAGCATTTTTAGAGGGGGTGTGGCTTAAATTATCAAAATTAGCTTACAAGTACTTAAAGCTTATAAGCTATGTTAAGCTTACAAGTATTTAAAATTTTAAGTAATTACATATTTGGTTAAGATGCTTATATTGGCTGATAGATAGTTGATTCATTTAGTAAAAAGTAACTTTTAAGCACATTTATTGTTAAAATTACTAAAAGGGATATTAAATAAAGTACGCGATGGAATATTGAAATTAAACGAAGACAATATAGTGAAGTATTTGGTCAACCTAGCTTATAAGCACTGAAATGATAACATGGTCTCCCCCAGCCCATTTTTTTTAACTTATAAACTGAGCTCATAAATGCGAAAAATATTACAGACAAATATGTCAGTTTATTTTTAGAGCTTATAAGCTATCAAACTATCTTATAAGTTAATTAACGATCTACACAAACCCTTAGGAATATTTGCTCTGTGAAAATTGTAGTATTGTTTCAGTTAAATGATGAGGAATATCTTAGTCTCCTTGGGCGAGTCATTAGTGCATTATCCTATGTATATGTTTGTCCATCTAAATAAAAAGTCATTGATATGAAGAAAAGACACAATAATATGTTTTAACATTATAATATACTAGAAATTAGTTAACTTTACTTCGTGGAGGAGTCAACATTTATCCATATTTGAATGTTGTCATGCTGCTTTGGAAAAAAAAAAACCTTAATGAGCTGAAAATTTAACTGTTGGGGTGGGTTTGGGAGTCTACTCAAGACTTAAGAGTTGCTTGACATTAACTGCTATAGTTTACCTGCTCTGTTACAGGGAACATCTGATGAAGTAGTTGACTGTTCTCATGGAAAGCAGCTTTGGGAATTGTGCCAGGAGAAATATGAACCCCTATGGGTCAAAGGAGGAAATCACTGCGATTTAGAATTGTATCCAGAGTATCTTAGGCATCTGAAGAAGTTCTTATCAACAGTTGAGAAATCACCTTTACGAAGAAATACTGCTAGGAGGAGTACAGATGGACTTGAACAGCCAAGACGGAGTACTGATTGTTATGAGGGTCCGAGAAAGAGTACAGATCGGAGGGAGAAACCAAGAAAAAGCACTGATAGACCTGAAAAACTGAAGTTTCATGAATATAAGTTTACGAATATTGAGAAGCTAGAAAAGTTAAAGACTTCCTTTGACCAAATGGAGAGGTCACGGAGAAGTGTGGAATACCATGACAAATCTAGAAAGAGCATTGACCTACAGCTAGAAAAGGCAAGGAAAAGTGTGGATTGGATTGATAGGATTCGTACTGGGTAAGAATGCCAAGTCCTTTGTAAAATTTGTGCACTTGATTGGTTTTAGGGAAAAAATGGGGAATTATTTGGCATTTAACTTGTGATTTCGGAGTGTGTGCCTTGCTCATTGAAGTTGCATAATAACTGTGTAATGGGTCGTAGGTGTTTGATACATACTGGGTTGGGATTTGTTACCCTTGATTGTTAATGGAAGAATTCTAACCTCTTTGTTTAGACTTTCCAAGAGAAATGAAGATCACTGGTTATATATAGTTAGCCCATCTTCTTGCAATGTTATACCATGTTTAACACAGAAGCATGTCTGAGATGAGCATTTGGCATAGGCGAGTTTCTCTAGCCATGGCATGTGATACCGAGGATACAAATTTTATGCACACGTGGGACATGATTGTTGGTCAGTTTATCTACGCTATATGCATTAACATATATGATATATATAGGCAGAGTTTGTCCTCTGATTTTAGTACCTTTTGTTGCCTCAGTTCAGTTAGGGCAAACCTGAATAATTGAAATAAGGATTTCTAGATTGGGTCAGTTAGAAGTCGGCATCATCTCTGTCTTCCCCGATTCCTACAGCTGCTCGGCCGCTGCTGCTTCTCCAAGGCAAAGTTTTTCCAAAAGACTGAGGGTCAACTTCATTCTTCTTCTGAGACAAACTCTCGCTTTGATTCCATACGCGTTAAACGATTCTCAATATTTATTTTATTCTTGTGTTACTTCGTTTTGTTATTGCCTTGCCTTTCCTTTACATCAAAATTTTCTGTTTCTATCTTTGAAGTAGGGTGTCTGCTAATAGTTTTTGTTTTGGTTGACGGGCCTCAATAAAAATCAGCCTGAGGGGAATGACTTTTGGCAAAATTTGATGACGACGTAAATCACCTTGCATGTCTAGGGAGAATATCCTATACACCAAAAGCACAATAATGCATGATCTAGCTTCCACAACCAAATAATCCAAAGGCGTGTGTAAGAATTGATCTAAATAATTTTAAATTTATTTTTTACTTAATTTAAAATAGTATATTTAAATTTAATAATTTTTAATATATTATTATATATAATTATAAATTTCAGTATATCTCCGTAGGACAAGTCTTAAAGGGATAGAGTTATTACCCTTGATATCAAAACATTCTCAATACAAAATTATGCGAATCAGCGAATCACAATATTTAAAAATTTAATTTAATTTAATTTTTATGAAAATTTAAATTTATAATTATATATAATAATAAATTAAAAATTATTTAATAATTTACATTAATTATTTTAAATTAAATAAAAAAAATAAATTTAAAAATTATTTAAATTAATTTGAACCGAAATCTTACATGTAGCGCTGAAAAAGGAGCCGTGATGTTTTGGCGTTTGGAGTTGATAACCGTCTTGAACAAGCATATATATATGACTGATTTTTATTATATTTTAGTGCCCTATACAGATATTTTATTTTCATTATATAACATAAGAATTCATATTTTTATTAGCACTTGTACTATTTTCATGTATTATTATATATTCCTATTTAATATTGATAATTAATAATAAATAAATAAATTTTATTAAGTGTAATAGACTCATTAAAAAATTTATATTATAGAAAGTGAAATATGTTAAAAAATTGAGTCAAAATTTTACAACAGATATATATATTTGAATAATTTTTTTTATGAAGTTTATATAATGCGAAATGAAAAATTTTATCAAAACCCTAAATATTCTTGAAAGGACTTTACCAACTTAGATAATTTTCTAATTTAAATTTGCCTACTAACGATCTCAGCATAATAATTGGTAAATCATCTTCATTTTTTTTTATATTTATCGAAATTAATTATTTAAGTTTGTAATCATTATCAAATTTATTTCCAATTACTCACTTAAAATATTTTTATATTTTATAAATCCAATAGTTTTATTATTTCTATGAAGAAGTTAATAAACTCATTGTAATGTTAAATATTTAAATTATTTAATTTTAATACTATAGTATATTTATAATTTTTTTTAATAAAATAAATTAACTAATCCTAAATTTAAATATTTTGATAAGGAATAGGAATCATTTAAAAGTAAGAACGTAAGTGGTTGATTTTGATAAGGAATAGGATTGTTCTGATAATTTATCCACATATAATTCATTCTGCTTCTGTTTTCCAACATCATGAATAAGATTTGAGGGGAAAAAAAGCAGAAAGATTAAGCAATTGCTTTGCTGCTGCAACCTTGTGTTAAACTTACTCCGCCATCATATTCATGAGAATAGCATAGTTTTACGCCTTCTAACCCTAATTCATAACTGGTCCTTGCCAGTCAATCAATTATGTAAGTAAAATTTGGTCCTCAACTTTTCCTTTGATTTCTATAGTTTTAATGTTCTTGTAGTCCGAACGATGAATTTGTTTTAGTTGAGTGTTGAATTTCTTCTGTTTATGAAATTTGGTGATTTGACGTCAGGAAAAATTTTCAGGTCTCAGGAGGAGCTTGCGAGGGAAGCCATAAAGCTTGCGCTGAAGGCGCTAAGGAAGCGCCATTTGCTTGAAGAAGGTGCTCATGCTCCTGCTTGTATTGCTCTTTCCAGGCCTATTATCTCTCAGGTCCCTGTCTCTCTCTCCCAATTGATTTTATCAAATTGTGTTTGTGTTCTAGAGAAAAACAAATCTTTTAATTACAATCTGTTTTGTTAATATAATGGCTCCTTATTCTGATACATTTTTGCTTATAAAATTTCCAAGCTTTGATATGTACTTTAGTTGCAATTGTGTTTCCCTCCATGTGCATTGTATTCTTTATTATCTTAACTTAATTTTGAACGTCCTTATTTTTTAATGGGGTAAGTTTTGGTTGTGTATATCACGGAAGGGATCAGAATGGAAGGAGAAAGCAGAAAATCTCGAAATCGAACTTCAGCAATGTTACAAAGCTCAATCTCGATTATCCGAGCAACTTGTGGTGGAGGTGGCAGAGTCCAGAGCATCAAAAGCTGCCTTAGAAGAAAAAGAAGCAGCATGTACTGATTTGCAAAAGGAGTTGGCTCAAACAAGGTTACATTGGTCTATGTTTTAGCCTTATATGGAGATGCTTATGAGGTTTTATGGTGTCAAGAAGTATTGAAGCATTATCTTGTGCTGCAGGGATGTGTGCTCTCAATTAAGGGCATATTTGGAAGAAAAGATTAAGGCTTTAGAATTGGTTGTGGGTGAGAATCAATCTCTTCAAAATCAATTGGAACAGATGGCTGTCAAGGTTAAGAATTCAGAAGCAGAAAATAAAATGTTAGTTGATCGCTGGATGCTGCAAAAGGTGCAGGATGCTGAACGTCTTAATGAGGTACTTCATATCATCCGTATAATCAAAATGAAAGTGTGGAAGAGATTTAATTGGTCCACTGACCTTCTTTTTAATCTTTTTCTCCTAATGTTTTCTTCATTTTTTAGAGTAACACTTGATTGAGAAAATTCTTCTTAAGCTATTGCAATGGAATAGCGATTCTACAAAATCTAATATGTGCTTGAAGAGATCTTCTGAAACGTTGTTTTTATGTTCCTTCCGTAAACCATTGGTTGCAAAGAGAATTTGGATGGAGATAGTCTCCTGATTTGGTTTCACATGCAGGGAAGGTAGTTAATTTTGTTGCTCTGCTTCTGTAATCTTACCTGCATGTTAAATGCCAGAGCATCATAAATTAGTTTTGTTCAGATCCCAGGGTATTACATTTGTATGTTGTGACATAATTGTCTCATTTATACTTACTCTGTTGTAAGTTGCATATTGTAGATTGATCTTATCATTACCAAAAAAGCATGACTGGAGTTTATATAGGTTGTTTTATTATTCTTGGTTTTTGTGGGGTTCTATTTACATTCTATTTTTTCGTCTTCCTTACTGTATATATGTGGCTAATTATTGATTCCATAATTAACTTAGGCAAATTCACTGTATGAAGAAATGATTGATCCGCTCAAGACAAGTGATTTAGAGAAACTTGCACAGCAGCAAGTGGATGGGATGGTCCGGCAAAGTGAAGAGGGTGCTGGGTATTTTGTGGAATCAACCATTCCCACTATATGCAAGCACAAAATTACTGCTCATGAGGGCGGCTGTGCTTCTGTGATGTTTGAGTATAACTCAAGCAAACTGATCAGTGGTGGACAGGATCAATCAATCAAAATGTGGGATGCAAACACTGGATCTTTAAGTCGTACTCTTTATGGTTGCCTTGGGTCTGTTCTTGATCTTTCTGTGACCAGTGATAATAGATCTGTCATTGCAGCCAGTCGCTCAAACAACTTGTATGTATGGGATGCCAATTCAGGGCGTGTCCGTCACACTCTCACTGGCCACATTGACGAAGTGTGTGCTGTAGATGTCGGCAAAAGTTCAAGTCGACATGTTGTCAGTGCTGCTTATGATCGTAGAATAAAAGTGTGGGATTTGCAAAAGGGCTTCTGCACCAGCACTATTGTTTTCCACAGCAATTGCAATGCTGTGTGTTTCAGTATGGATGGACTGACCATTTGTTCAGGGCACGTTGATGGAAATCTTCGTTTATGGGATGTTCATTCAGGAAAGCTACTCAGTGAAGTTGCTGCACATTCACTTGCCATTACATCTATAAGTCTATCTCAAAATGGGAATGTCATATTGACGAGTGGGAGAGATAACTTGCACAACTTATTTGATATGAGGTCTTTGGAAGTTTGGGGAACGTTAAGAGCTGCTGGAAACAGAGCGGCATATAATTGGAGTCGGTCTTGTATAAGTCCTGATGACAACTATGTTGCTGCTGGATCAGCTGATGGATCTGTCTATATTTGGTCAATATCTAAAGCTGATATCGTAAGCATTCAGAAGGAACACACTTCTTCTGTCCTTTGTTGTTCGTGGAGTGGACTTGGAAAACCATTAGCTACTGCTGACAAGAAGGGAATTATACATACCTGGACATGATGGTTTACTTGTGCACCCATCAACATGCCAAATTGTTTATTGCAATCTTGTTAAAATTCAATTGTCTGGTTTCCAAACAAGTTCGTGGAATGCTGTGAGTCATGAGAGCAGTCGCCCAGCTCGATTCTTAACGGAGGGGCGTGCCTGCCTGTGTCCTAGGACTTGTATAGAAAAATTATAGTTGCTGTAAAGAGGGAGCAACGGATTGATTGGTACATTACTTGCAAGTAATTGGAGAATATTAGAAATTGAATTGGTTGGATGTGGCATATTGCTGCTTAACCATATTTTCTTACAAATTGAATTCGTTGTCTTTTTGTTTCTAGGCCTTTTTTTTGTGGGAGTTTATTTTAAAGCAACGAAGATTTTCTTGAAATTGAATTTGAGATAGTATAAGTTTTTTTTCTTTAAAAGAAAAAATTTTAAATTTTAAAATATAATTATGTAATTATTTTTTTATTCATATATTTAATTTTTATCATATAATAATGAGTATTATAATTAATTTAATTATTATTTATAATATTTTTAATTTATGTATTACATATTATAATGATTAAAATATTTATTGATATAAAAATTTTAATTTAAAATATATATATAATTAATAAAATGAAAAAAGTAAGATAGCCTAAATAAAAAATAAAATTACCAGCTGATTGGAAGTAGAGTTGATTCAAAATATAATTATATACGTCATGACTAATATCAACTATTTTTTGATGTTTTAGAAGAATACTTTATTTGATATCTATGGTTTGCATCTAACTGTTAACTAAAAACACCCATAAAAAATAAAAATAAATAAATAAACCATAACACAGTTGGAGCTTGCGTTCGAAATTGGGCCTTCACTGGATTTAAGTGGAATCAGATGCAATGCCCATTCAGCGGCCTACATCCGACGGAAGCCCAATTGCATCGGATTCGTATATAATCATTGATCTCTCTTAACTGCCGATTCCCCAATCAAGTAATTCTCGAGGAAGAGGTGAAGAATAGAGTGAAGCGCGAAGATGGTGAAAGTGGCAACGTATTTTGCAATGTCATTTGGGGCCTTTTTATTTTGGCAATCAATGGATAGAGTCCATGTCTGGATTGCTCTTCACCAGGATGAGAAGGTACTTATCTCTTCTTACTTTTCTTTCAAATTCTATTTCAGAGAGTTTTTTCTTTTTTAAGGGATAGGGGATTGGGAGAGTTGAACTGAGACCTCCTAGCAATGCACTTATCGCACATTTTATGAACTCCAATAATTTCTTGGAGTTTGCTCCTTGTGTATGGAAATTTTGCAATTGTTTTGTATGCCCAATTTCGTGTTATAAATTTGGTCTATAGATTCTTCAGAGATCAAAAAACTTGGGGTTGGGGATGGTTTTGAAAAGATGGTAAAGGAGTTCTGTTCTCCAGCTACTTTGATTTATGTGATTCTCCTGCGAAAATTGGAAAACTCTGTTACCATGCGGTTTAAATTTAAGGTGGGTGGGATTGTTATAGTTTTGATGATGTTACGAATAGTTTCCCCGACTTTGATAGATTTATTTAGGTCATTTTGTTTCACGGAAACTAAGTCTAAAATATTTTTGGAGGGAATATTAAAAAAAAAAAAAAAGCTTATTTTCCAATGTTAAATAGAAAAAGAGAGGTTAACGGGAATTATTTTTCTTTTTTTTTTTTTTTTGTGTTTGGAGTATTCAATAAAATTAGCCAATTGAAAGTATTTTTCAATTAAAACAAAAAGTAAGATATTTTAATAAAATTAGTTCTACTTTTCAAAAGTGAAAGGTATTTTCTATACTTCAAAAAAAAAATTATTAAAACTATTTTTGTTTGTAAAAAATAATTTATATTTAAAAAATATTTTTTATAAAATTTTTTTTAAAAAATGTTTTCTGTGAAAAGCATTTTTAAATAAAATAATTTATTTTTTATTTTTTAATTTTAATTTTAATTAAAAAAATAAAATATATTAATAAATTTGTATAAGAGGCCTTAAAAAAAATTTTAAATAGAGAAAATGACTTTATTTTTTCTTTAGATTGGAAAATATTTTCGGCTAATTAATTTTTCTGAATGTTCTAAACTATAAAAAAATATGAGAAATATTTTTTTATATAATATTTTCCGAAAAACAAATTGAGTCTAAAATTTGGATGTATAAATTTATTAATATATTTTTTTAAATTAAAATTAATAAATAAACTACAAGTTATTTTATTGAAAAATATATTCATTCAAAATAATTTATAATATTTTCTACAAACAAACAAAAACTTAATAATACTTTTGTGTAGAAAGTCCAGTTGTATTAATAATATTCTTAAAGTCTTTAGACTTTCTTTAAAAAGAGAGTAATTTTTCCTAAGTAGGCTTAATTTTGTTTTGTCCAAGAAACATTTTCCTCAACAGATTTTTTAAAAAACACTACAAAATGTGAAAATATTTTTATTGAAAATACTTTTCGTGAAATAAATGAAATTTTAATGGAAAAACAAGAGGTCAACTATTATCCAGGCGGGTAAGAGATAGCATAATGCTATATTAAGTTGCTTGAGAGTTCACGGATTAATGAAGAAATTTGAATCTTACAGTAACTATATTAGATATGAAGTCCAATTGTCAACACGGTTTCAAATTGGAGGTGATTATTGGTAGAATTTGAAATAACAAACAAAGTTTTCCCCTCTTTTTAAATTTACTCTACAACTAAAAGCAGGCTAAATCTATGGAGGGCCTTGCTGAAAAAAAAGTTTATAGTTGATTAATTTTGTCCACACAAATTAAAGTTCCATGTTTGTTCCAAAATTTATCAATAATATATGAGTGTAAGCCATATCATAATTTAAAAGATTGGGTTCAAAGCTTTGAGCAACTACTAATCCTCATTACAGTTACGTTTATGAGTATAAAAAATGAAATAAATTATCCCTGTCATGTGAGTATAGATTAAAATGCTTTATATTGATATGCCAGAATCATATTCATTAATTTCAGACTTGAAAATTTCTCATTATAAAACTGCTCGAGTCAGTTTCATTGTACTGTGCAGTGAGGGCAACAATTTTGATGCAGTGATACATGTGGCTGCACTACTGTTTTTGAATTTTGATGCAATATTTCTGTTAGCTTCTACAATCTTCCATAAAATTCTGCAGTAACTTTGTCCAAATCAATTTCAAACTATTGGTTTTATCTGTCAAGGTTAATCATACATGTATTTGAAAAAAATAATGAATTTGTCGTGTATTCACATTATTTGAATTTAGAGTCTTCAGTTATCCTAATCATTCTCTCACATTCTTTTGGCTGCCATTGTCCAGCAATTTGCAGTTCATTTCATGTCTTTTTTTTTCTTCCCTTTTTCTGGTTTATAATATTTGTTTTGTATTGGCCTTGTGCCATCATTCTTTCAGAAAGAAAGACTTGAAAAGGAGATGGAGATAAGGAGGGTCAGAGAAGAGCTATTGCAGCAGGCTAAACAGAAGGATAGTCTAGCATGAGCCAAAGCTGCTCATGTGGTCAAATTTCTATTTCCTTTATTTCCCTCAAGTGCTGCTAGCTCTTGAGCTTCCTTTTTCTAAAACATTGTAAGGAAATAATTGATTTGGCAGTTTTGCTTATATGTTTTGAGAACAGTTTCCTTCCTTCTTGTTGCTGATTTATGAAAAATAATTGATAATTGTTCTAACAAGTTTGTTTCAACTTTTAGTCTTGATTAGAGTTATTGACACAGCGGAATCTCATCTCAAGACATTATAACTGAGAGAGACCCTTTAATTATGATCAATGTTGCTTCCCATTAGCTTGCTTGCATGAGTAACTTTGGTGTGTGCTTAATTATTTTGAACCTGGAATTTCTAATTCTTTCTATAAATCTTTATGTCGTTTGAAAACGCTGGCCTTGGGGGAGGAAATTGTTGTAGCACTAGATAATGCACAAATTTAGGATGCATGAGAATTGTAGTTAAGATGAAAGCATTTGGAAGTTAGCGCATCACCATGCTCCAGCTAAGTTTCCCACCACCAAGAGAATTACGAATCACAGCCAAGAATGGTTGTTTCAACTTGGAAGTTAGCGCATCACCATGCTCCAGCTAAGTTTTCTCTCACCATTTAATTTTTAATGCCACATTCTCATCTTTCTGCTTGTAGATTATGATGGCTTAATTGTTCATTATGAAAATGGGGTATTATTATGGATTTATAGGTGCATGATGAGGAGTAACTGAAGTAGTTTGTACAAAGCAGTTATTTGGATAAAAATTCAATTCAAAATTCTTTTTATTGAATTTTTTTCAAACAAAATTCTTCTTCGAAATAAAAGAATTTAAAATTTTTTATTATATGTATAGAGATGAAATCAAGAATGATTTTATAAGAATTCATTTGTATTCTTTTTTTGCAAAATTATTCATATCAAATGAGGTAAAAAAATGCAATCTAAACAAGTTTGGATCATTTCCTCTTCTGGATTTTTCATTACATCAGGAAAACCTCTATAATTAGCAATCTAAACAAGTTTAGCAAGGGATCCCTCTTCCGTTGATGGTAAGTTGAGGGTTAAATTTTAAGTATTGATATCGATAGGCAAGAAAGCAAGCACCACTGGTACCTATCAGCGAACAAAATGAACATTTTGGTTGAAGCTTTTTCCAGTTTCTTTCTGGTTTACCCCCCAATTCTGGGAAAGGTGGCCCCTCATATGCAAATGGCATGCATCTATACCGCCATTTCATACTTGGTCATGATCTGAAAACTAAAGTACATGGCCGTTTCCCTCGTTCCATCATAACCATGGAAAGATTTTGCAATTTTTCCAAATGGATCGAAGATAGTTATCAGCGACTTTGCTTCCTACTTGGAAAAATCGTGGCTCAAAGAGTCTACTCCATGCACGTAATGCCCATTCTCATCACCTCTTTGTTTTCCTACTCTACTTCAACAAGATGACGTAATAGCGTGTTGTTCATGTAAAAGCTCATCCCTTGCCTTTATCCTTTCTTCATTTGTATTTCTCGTATAGGTAAATATCAATCCATACAGCTCCTTCCCATTAATATTCTCGAACCTTATTATCAAAAATTTTAAAAAAAAAAAAAAAGAAAAAGAAAAAATTCTCGCACCCAATCTCCATATCATCTTCTATTAATTTTATCTGATTGTTCGATGCCCATAAGAACTTCTAACTTCTTCATTTATTGCTCTTTGTTTGGTTTATTAATTTCGTAGTCTTTCTTCTGTTATTCGTCTTTTATTTCTCTATATAACGCAGCACCTGAGTTCTTTACTTCCCATCAAGCGTTGAGTTTTTTTTGGCCCTAAAAAATATGGCAATGAAGAGGTTTCTACTTGTTGCTCTATCAATTACTTTGGTTCTAAGAATTGCAGAGAGTTTTGATTTCAATGAAAATGATTTGGCATCTGAGGAAAGTTTGTGGGATTTGTACGAGAGATGGAGGAGTTACCACACTGTTTCCAGGAGTCTCAATGAGAAACACAAGCGTTTCAATGTTTTCAAGCACAATGTCATGCATGTTCACAACACTAACAAGCTGGATAAGCCTTATAAACTGAAGCTGAACAAGTTTGCAGACATGACCAGCTATGAATTTAGGAGCATTTATGCTAGCTCAAATGTCAAACATCACAGGATGTTTCGAGGGCTGCCACAGGGAAACGGGAGCTTCGTGTATGAGAAGGTGGAAACCGCCCCTCCCTCCATTGATTGGAGAAAGAAAGGTGCGGTTACAGGCGTTAAGGACCAAGGCCAATGTGGTAAGGCTTGTTTTTCATGTAACGGCTTGCGTTATGGAATCTTCCTCAAGTTATAGTTATTAGTGACATATACGAACCTCTGACAGAATTGCAAAAAGGAGTGGAATGTCGATTAACGATAATGGTACATGTTTTGATTGCTTGTAGTTTAATTCTTGTCATTTTCGATGTGCCATAGGTAGTTGTTGGGCATTTTCAGCCATCGCAGCAGTTGAGGGCATTAATCAAATCAAGACTAATAAGCTAGTGTCTTTGTCCGAGCAAGAGTTGGTGGACTGTGACACTGAGTGCGGAGGATGTAATGGAGGGCTAATGGATTATGCATTTGAGTTCATTATGCAACATGGAGGCATAACAACTGAGGCTAATTACCCTTACAAAGCTGAGGACGAAATTTGTAATGTTTTGAAGGTAGATATCCATTCTCCATAATTACTTCGAACTAAATTTAGATGAGATAATAAACTTCTATTATTTCTTGTAATTGCAACGATTCCAGGAGAATTCACCAGCAGTTTCTATTGATGGGTATGAGAAGGTTCCTGAAAATAATGAGAATGCGTTACTTGAAGGAGCATTTTTTCGATTCATGCATGATTTAAAAAATAATTATCAGTTCATGCAGAATCCGAAAATATTTTCGGATTCTGTGTGTCAACGGAACGTGTTCGACAGTCATACTGTCCAACACGCTAGTTCGACACTCATAGTGTCGAACAATGGGGAGTTCGACATCATGAGTGTCGAATTGCCATGTGGCGTGTCTGATGTGGTGTGTTCGACATCCAAAGTGCCGAACAGCCTATAAAGTGGACATGTGGACATGTCCTTGCATGCATGACATGTCTCATGCATGCAAAGGGTGCCTTACATGCATGACATGTGTCATGCATGCAAGGCACTTTTCAGGAGACCCATGTGGTACTGTGCATGCAAGTCACTTTGAATGTCGAATGGGGCGCTGTGCATGCAGGTCATTTTGGGTGGAGTGCCTGCATGCATGAAACATGTTATGCATAAGGGGTGCCTTGCATGCATGACATGTGTTCATGCATGCAAGCCACTGTCTGGGTAAAGGAGACCCACGCACAGCTACGCGGGGAGGAGACTTTAAGTCTCCTTCCATACACCATCTTTCTGCTTTCATCTTCTCATTCTCTATTTTATCTCTCAAATTTTTTCTTCTCAGCATTTTCTTCTTCAAAATTTTTTAGTATTTTTTTTTCCAAATTTCTTCAGCAATTTCTTCTCCGTTTCCAGCTCCTTCCTCAACAGATTTCCTTCTTCACCTTTCAACATTTCCATTATCATCAGGTTCTTTTTTTACTTAAATTTATTTTTAAATATAGATATTTTTTTATATATAAAAATATCTATTATAAAATATAATTTTATATATAAATATAATTTTAATTATTATATGTATTAAAAATTTAAGTATAATATTTTTTATTTTTAAAATTTAATTATGTAAATACTAAATGGTAATAATAATTATTTTTCAAATTTCTGTTCATGCCACTGGACCGGCCAGGGGAGCAGTGAACAGTTTGTTCGACACCATGGGTGCCGAAGAAGCTACTGGCAGTTCGACACTCATGGTGTCGAACTCCCCATTGTTCGACACTATGAGTGTCGAACTAGCGTGTTCGACAGTATGACTGTCGAACACGCTCTGTTGACACACAGAATCCGAAAATATTTTCGGATTCTGCATGAACTGATAATTATTTTTTAAATTGTGCATGAATCGAAAAAATGCTCTTACTTGAAGCAGTGGCAAAGCAGCCTGTATCTGTGGCCATAGATGCTGGAGGTTCAGATTTCCAGTTCTACTCGGAGGTAAAATTTATTATTCGTCAAAAAGAAACATTTTACAAGTTGATTAACCAACTTTAACACAAAACAATTTGCAAGTTGATCCTTCCTTTAATATTGTGGAGCATGAACACAGGGGGTGTTTACTGGAAGTTGTGGAACAGAGCTGGATCATGGAGTTGCAGTCGTGGGTTATGGAACAACACTTAGTGGAACTAAGTACTGGATTGTGAAGAATTCCTGGGGAGCAGAATGGGGAGAGAAGGGTTACATAAGGATGCAGCGTGGCATCTCAGAGAAAGAGGGACTCTGTGGTATAGCAATGGAGGCTTCTTATCCCATTAAGAACTCAAATAATCCTGCAGAAGTTCAATCTTCTGCCAAGGATGAACTATAAACAACATATGCCGTCATGGAGTTTGCTTGGCAGTTCAGCCGCATGTCTCTCTGATTGAATGGCTGCAATGACGGAAAGATTCCAGTATGGTGTATCAGTTGAACACTTTCTTTTCTCTTGTTTCCTGTTTGAACGTGAATAAAATCTTTCAAGATTATCTCTGGTGCATGAGATTCTATAGGAATTGACCTCTTTCAAATTCAAAGCAGACCATCTAAATTCCTCAGAAATTTTCATGCAGCTACAATTACTAATTACTCAATAAATAGACAATTGCTCAAAAAATAAATAAATAATTTTACCAGAAAGTAGCAAAAGGAAACCCAGTAAAAAAGAAGTACATCTTATTATTAATGATCCACTATTTCACATTTTTTAACATTTGGTGTGTTAAAAACATTAGTAATAGAATATATTTTTCTAATTAAAATAAGAATTAGGTTAATTTTTTAAAAAATGACTTTTTTTTTAATGAGTCACTTTCTAAATTTTAGAATCTTATCAATATCATTATAGAAATTTATTATTAAAATTAAAATTAAATAATAAAAAATAAATAATTTTAGTAGAAAATATTTTTTTATGTAAAACACTTTTTATAAAAAAATATGCCAATTATTTTTCACATGCAAACGTAGTTTAAAGTTACCCAATTTGTTGGAATGAATCCAAATAATGTAGGACCAGGCCCATGAAATTTCATTTGGAGTCTCTTGTTTAAAAACAAAGTTGGCATCTTTTCCACATTTACTAATGAGAAAAAGACATCTTCTGAGCGATTTTTTCCATTAAAAAACAGAAAAGTTAGCCAGCTAGCTTGTCGATACCAACAATAGGTGGGCATCTTCAGCTGTGCAAATTAAATTCACCAATCATAACACTGTAAATTTGAGAGAGACGATGTTAGTCCATTGAAAATTATTAACAAAAATACTAACAAGCCTTTAATCTTGATTGATGCCTGTGACCAACCAGAGATCTTTTGTTGCCGAGTGACCAAAATTGTTGACAATTGAAACTGAAATAGAAAATAGATACATGCATTTTATTTATGATTTGAAAATTGCTCCTGCGTGCAGCTTCAATCAACAATTTTGAACCAATTTTCAAGCCAGCTGAAGCTAGTTCTCGTCAAATTTATAATTATATATATATATATTTTAATCAAAAATTAAAAATATAAAATCTCTTAAATTTAAATTTAGTCAGATATACTTACCATTAAACTAAACATGTAACTATTGATAATTATATTTATTTTTGTAAAATTATTAAAATGAATATGCTCCAATGTGAAATATTAAAGAGATAGTTGGGTCTCCAAAGGTGAGCGCAGCATTTACTCTAGAGATTTGAAATAAATAATTTTATAAAAAAATTCTATCAATTTATTAATAAAAATTAATTCTTGTTTATTTAAAATTTTTCATTTTAATAGAAATAAATATATAAAATTTAGCAAATGAATATAGAGCCCATGCAAAAATTTATAATCAGGCTGGTCTGTTATGTGAATGTCTCTTCTTGTGGAGCTTCAATGGGGCAGCTGAAATTTTGGCTTCATTCACACTGGTGGACGATACTTTTCTGCCGACTTCCATCATGTCATATTTGATGTGCTGATTTGAAAAATCAGATGAAATGACTCTCTTAATTATAGATAACTAGCGGAATCAAGAAGATAAGATACTAGTTAAAGAAATGCAGGCCAAACTATGAGTTTATTTAGAGAATTTAATATTACAAGCAACTACCTTTTCCTCCATATACATCATTGTACTCAACTTCATCATCTAATTAACACTTTCGCCTACTCCTTCACAGACTCTTAATAAAAAGGAAAATGAGTGCAAAGGAACAAACCAAAATGCTTCTTTTTTTTTATTTTTACAATTATCCACAAAAAGAACAAACATTATAATGAATCTTACTGCACTTTGCTACTTGTTGGTTTGTAAATTTATAATCTGGAGATCCTAATCCGACGGTACCGTATTGAGTCCCTCAGTTGCTCCTTTTTTCCTCTTGGGCAGGTTGAGAGAAGACATAACTCTGGCCGACACTACCTTCCTCACTAGTAGCCTCCATAGCGCATCGTCGCCCTTCTTCTCTTGTTGCATTTTCAGTTTGAATTGCCTATAACACGACACAAAACAGCCAGGATAAACATAGTACTCGTAATTGTGTGATAAACCTATGACAAATGACTACTCAAGGAATGAAATAAACCTATATTGCTAAAACAAAATACATGCTTGTCAATTAATGTACGGACCCCTTTTAAAAAAGAACGTATATATCATCATCACTGCATTTTCAGGCGATTATTTTTCTCTGTAACTATTCCTAACAGACCAAGTGATCTTTAATTTGTTGGAGTAAAAAGGGAAGTATTAGCCCGTTGTAATGCTTCCTAAAAGCCAAAAGCGAAGAAAATTGGTACGTTACAAGGTTCCCCTGTTCCACTCTCAACTGATGAACTGTCGACCTGGGCTTTTCTCATCCTCAGATAAAGCCATAAAGACATAAAGTTACTTGGTCCAAAACATTACTTTGTTGAACTAAATGAAATAAATATCACCTTCTTTGTCCTCTTGGTACGATGCCCTTTTCTCAGAAATAGAACAAAAAAGAGAAGGGGAAAATCCCACTTCGTCACAAGTTACAGCTACGAAAGTTGATATTGAACAATTAATGGTGACAAGCCAACCACTACTAAACTTCAGAGGCAAACAAAATTTGAACACATAGAGTAATTCCCCCTTTACACTAACTGAAAATTAGATCCTGAACACGACCATTTTAAGTTTTAATGAGAATGATCAATAGGAAGGACCTCGTTAATTACCTGCACAGAGGAACTTTGCAAGAATCGAGCTGCTCACACATGGAAGAGTGAAGTCTCAGTAGCTGCCACATCCTCTTGCAACGGGAGCACCCTCCATTTACCCGATTCGTACACGCGAGGAAGTGCTTGATCAGATGCTGGAGACCTTGACATGTGGAGAACTTGCTACATGGGCCTCTCTTCTTGTTGGGCTGCACGTCATACGGCCCAACGCTTGTGCACCCTTCGGAGCATATGTGCTCTAGGCAGTCCATCGCCACACTCAGCTCCATGTAAAGACACTGCTCTTCCCTGTGCCTCCTCGTTCTCTTCTTCCTCTGTTGATAATTCCCATAATCATTGTTAATAACAGAGAAAATAACTTAATTCTAACTACCCATCTAAACACAATACAGAAGTTATAGCTATTTTAATAGGAAATTACCGATTCAGCTTCATCAATGAATTGAAGAATCTCGAGCTCCAGATAGGGGTCGTGATTTTGCATGAACTTCCAGCCTTCAGTCTTCTCTACAGCCTTGAAATGGCTAGAGACAAACTTCATGCATTTGAGGTAAAGATCCGGTGCATCGCAGAGCCTTGCCAATTGAAGCACGTCTACCACATTCTCAATCGTTAACTGTTGACCCACAGCCCTGGCGCATCTCTGTTTCAGATGCGGGACCAGGTAAACGTGGGATAATGCCAGTAGATGGATCCCAAACTTCGCCAACTCGTCTTCATTGCACCTGCAACAGTGGCGTTTCCGTCATTTTGTTAAATATAAATATATTTTTTAATCAATTAAATTTCTTTCACCAAGATTGGAAAATAGCATCGCCGATTTTGCGTAACCGACCAAAATAAATAGCATGGAATAAAATTCTTTTCTTTTTTTTTTTTTTAATGTAAGCTTCTAAGATAATTCATAAATCATAGATAATTAATTTATTTGAAATTTCCTTTTTTATTTAATTATATCACTAATCAGCGGTCAAATTGAACTCTCTTTTTTTCGCCCATCTGATCAGCTTGTGATGATCTGATGGACGGCCGAGATCAACACGTTGGCAAATACGCAAATAACCAACCTTGAAGAGTAGATGAATCGAACTAACGCCACAACAGCGTCGCAAGGGACGCCGAGGATGGGGATAATTCTCTCTGAGCTGCGATGCTTGCGTGGCCTATCAATGATATTCCCCAATACTGGCGATACGGAGGCCTGCATCCTCGCAAATCGAGAAGGAAAAATTAAAAACTAGTTCAATATCTCGCAAATCAATAATCAAAATTAGAGAGAGAGTGTGTGTTTAGTACCAGTATAACACGGTGAGCCGGAATGCGTTGGCCACCGGAGGTGATAATATGGACGTCGGGTTTCGGTATTTCACGAGGAATTTGATCGGAGATTTGACAATGACCGTAGAGATCACAGGCGATGGCGGTGGTGGTTGCGTTGTGAGAATCTTCCATAGAAGGTGGATAGGAAGAAAGAACACGTATTAGGAGTCTTTTGCGCTATATTGCAATAACAAAGGAGCAGGCTGTCCCTGAGCTTTATAGACATTTGAAGACAGTGCCAGCGATTTTTTTTTTTTTTTAAGTAGGAAAATACGAATGTTATAGGCGGAAAAGGCGAAGCACGCGCTCCTGGTGGTGCGTGGAAGAACAGTCGTCCAGTCAAAAGAAGTGTAGTCAACTATTGCGCATGGAAGAAGAAACACATTGGAGTTGGAGGTATAACTGGGGAAGCAAAAACAAAAAAAAAAGAGAAGCGCCATCATGCAAGTCATGGAAGTCTAGCCTAGCCTGCCCTGGAGAAGTGCGTGACAGTGATTTTCTGTGGGATATACCTGAAATAGCAAATTTATAATTTATTTATTTTTAAATGTGCAAATGAGTTATTTTTTAAAAATCAAATACAATAATAATAAGAATTTCAATTTATAATTTCTACAATTATTGACAAGTAAATGTTTTTTTTTATTTTTTCTTATTTTTTATGATATATTCATCATTTATGTTATTCTGATTTAATCAAAATTAAATAATTCATGCTATTAAATTATTTTTAAAATTAATAAATTTTATCTTTTAAATATAAATTAAATAGAAATATATTATTTAAATAATAGGAAAATAACACATAAATTGGATTTTATAATGTGATGCCCCGTCACATGTTTCACGTTATTATTAATTATATTATTTTAGTTAACTACTTTTTGAATACAATTAATAAACTTTCAATAATTCAAAATCAATTGTGATTCATAAATTTCATTATAGAAATAACAAATTTTATATTAATTAAATAATAAGTTGCAAATTCAGTTTCTTTTAATTATTTATACCTTAAAATTATAGAAAAGATCAGTTAATTTATTCCATTTATATATTTTTAGATCAATTTATTGATAAAAAAAAATCAGAATATATATATATAATGACGAGGACATATTTAAAATGTTTTTTCAATATAATTCGAGACTTGTTAATTTAAAATTATAAATATATCAATGGAAAGGATAAAAAGAAATTATAAGAAAAATAAGGGAAAGAGAAAATACTAAGTTGAAAACAGACAAAGGACCCCAAAAAATCCGACATAGGATGGATAACCCACGTTGGGAAATGTTTGGGATTTTGTAATAAACGGCTCGACCATATCGCAATTCAGAAGAGTCTAACTCTCAGATCAATCAAACTCGTTAAGGCGTTCTCATCCACGCCAGCTAAACTTTCGTCCCCTTGTATAACAAATAGATGACCTGTAACTATTACTTTCGACGTGGTGCCATCCCGTTGAATTGGCAGACATTACATAACAAGCCTAGACATCGTTGTCGCCTTTCATACATGCACACGTTTCTACGCGTTGTGATTTTATCTGGTCCGCCATGCACCAAACAAAGCTAATGTGGGAACCGACTCTGATTTGAATGATACAATAAGGTCCATGGTGGTGCGCCACAGTGCCACATAATATCTTATTTTATAATAAGATATGGAACATTCAAGGAAGCAACATGCACACATTTTCCATGTGGTATGGAACGACGTCGTTGTTTCGCGTGTTATTTTATAATAATATAATTTTATAAAAGTAGCTAGGTATTAAATTTAATGATGATCACAAGCAAGTTGTTTGCGTTAAGAAAACTAAATTCCGTTAAGTTGCTTAATGGAATGCCCATTAAGATTCATCGTCTCAATCTCCATCTTCTCATTAAAAAAAAAAAATTGTTTATGAAATAAAAAAAGCCTCTACTTTAATTTAATATTGTAACCATTTAAATAAATTTTAAATTCAATTAATAAATTTATCTTATACCACTAAAATCAAATCAGTTTAAACTCTGCGATCATCGGCTCACAAAAAAAATATTTAAATATATTTAATTTTATATATTTTAATTAAACTTATATAAATAGATATTTAACTCTAAATTATATTCGAATATCGGTAAACATTACTCGATAATCTCCTTTACTTGATTGGGTTAAATTAGATATAAATAAAATGGTTAAAAAAAATTAAAAAAATTAGATGGAGGGGCACAACTAATGTAGAATATGATTGAGAGGTTATTACATTCGTTTAAAAGTAGTTACATGTTGTATTATTTAGTCTTCAAATAGCACAAAATATAAAATTAAACGGTTAATAATAAAAATAAATTTTAAAATTAGTATTGATCTAATAGAAATTAATATAAATAAAAATTTAAATTATATTAATATTTTATATTAATATTATCGATTGATATATCTAAGTGAGATTTATACATATTTATAAATAAATAAATTGTGTTACGGATGCATTAGTTAATCTGGCGGTAATGTCTAACATTGGATGCTTTAGATTACAGGATATTTTTTATTTTCGTCACGGGTTAAAGGCTCGCCTTCCTATGCATAAAAAAATATTATAAATCTATTCTAATAAGATTGCCATCTTGGCTGTAAGCCCATGCATGTGTATAAAAGTTTGTCAAAATTTGCTGTTGGGCTGTCTTTCTATATGCTCATAAGAGTTCTATCCCTTCTGGCCTTCTCCTTGTAAATTGGGCTTACTCCAATTTCATTTCACTGTTTTATTTATTTTCTTTCTTGGATTTAGTATCCCAGCATTTTCTTCCAAAAAGAAAAAACGATGAGAATTTGGAACGGTGCGTTTCTGTTGCGTGGGTTGTTGTTAAGGACAGCAAGCCCTCGTCAGGAGTTAGGGCTGCTTGGATTGCAATGGCCCAACACTCAAACTTTCTTATTCATTAGCTCATTTTTCACCAACTCTTGTGGGCTTCATGAACTCTCAGAGGCCCAATATGTCTGCCTGCCACTTTTTATCTAATAAAAATTTAGAAACAAAATCATCAGAATTTATATTTAAATACTTGCTTTCAAAATAAGAGAATTTATATAAATTAAATTAAATTCTTATAAAATTATTAATTTTGGAAAATGAATCGCACTGCCTTCTTTCTTTTCCTATCAATCATCTTCTCCCCTTCCAACTTCTGATTTTCATTCTTTTCCATTTATAAAAAGGAAAATAAATTCAAGGATGAGTTAAGTTCAATAAGAGTCCAACATCATTAGTAGAATGTAATACAGCATTGGGAGGAAAATTCTTCTCAGGAGAAAGTCTAGAGACAACTTTGAATAAAGAGTTTCCCCATAACTGAGGTCAACATGAATCTTATCAAAGATTTTGAATGAAGAATCTAATAGGAGGAGAATTCAAACATTCATAATTAGGCAGCCTCTCATGCCTGCAAGATTCAAAATTACTGGCAAGTGATTATAGGTATAACGGATAAGCCATTAAATTGTGAAAGATGCATATGAGTCTGACAATTTCCTATCCAATCAGCTACCCAGTTGCCTCGCAATAAAGCCAATTAGCTCTGCAGATTTCCTGGTCATACGTCCAAATCTGAGTCATCTTGTACACATGGTCAAGTTTTTTTTTTTTTTGCTTTTTCTGGATGATGGATTGGCTCATCTTCTTCTGTTGGTCATAGTCGCACTCCAGTTAGGTCAATTTCCACTAATTGTCTGCCACATGGTTTGGTCCATTACTCGAGCTGAAAATCTCTGAATCGGCTCTGCCAATAACCCATGGCTCATCACTCAACTCTGCAACTCCGTCGCATTAACCAATGTAATTAGGCGAATCTTGACAACCAAAAAAGTAACCCTTTTCTCACACACACCTAATGTAAAACTTGTCATGATCCGCTACAATGGGCTCAAATAGTCTTGCTTGTAACACCTTAACTGCTCTGCATCCGAATGCACGGAGGGTATCCAACCTCTGTCAAACGTGTTGTCGTTTATGTCTAAACAATACCTGATGACCGCTGGATTTCCCTACCCCCAATCCTGGGCCTAGATTACGGCCATGGCCCATGAAAGGAAGACTCGCACGTCCTCTCAAAACAAGCCCAGATCATCAGACCCCTGAGGCCGGACTCCACCAGATTCTTCCTCATCGAGATCGGCCCAGCCCGTATAACCTTCCCATGGATTCCTTCTCCTCCTGGGTTCAGCGTCCAACCCAGCTTTCGGCCCAGCCCAGAATCCAGAACGAGACTCGTTATACAGCCTGGCAGATCCGCTCGAGCGTACGCACGGGAGAGAATCAGAAGCCGTTACGCATGGAGCAGGTGCCTGATATCCTCGTACGCCCATATCTGTATGACAGAGACGCGTGGCCCAATCATGGGAGAGCTGTTATACGTCACCAGCAAGCAGGAAGAAAGGATAAAAGGGATACCCCTCTAGAGAGATAAAAAAGGTTTTATTCTTCAATATCAAAACTCTTGTAAAACTCTATTCTATTGGATCTCAAGTCATCAATTGGCGCCGTCTGTGGGAAACAACGGAGATCTTTTCATCACCGGAGTTTTCACTCTTAACAAAACCCACTGAGATCCACGATGGCTAATCACCAAGAAAGTAACCTTAACGTCCCAAATGACCTAAGCTCTGCCCAAGAGGGGCAACAATTCTCCTTTTCTAGTCCTACGACATTAAACAACCAAACACCTATTCCTCTTAATCCCTCGCCAAGTTTGGCAGGGAATGCTCCCGCTGTTACCTTGTCTAACCAGGATCTTCAAAACATGGCTTGCCAGTTACAGAATACCGCCCACTGGTTGGGGCAGATAATGCAACAGAGAGGCCTCAACACCCCAGTAAATACACTCCCGGTTGTAGAGGAACCTCAGACCAATGACCCCCGACCTGCACCTGACCGTCTTCAAACCAGCAGCCGCGATACTGAAGAAAGAGGAAGAAAAGCCGGCGAAGAGGAAGGACCGGAGGCTCGAATCCATGCGAGGAGGGCGAGGGAGATGATAGAAAATGAGGAGGTGGATAACTATTCCGCCGAAATAACCGGGTGGACGGGAACTGAAGCAGAGGAGGAGGAATACCACCTGGAGAAAAAACCCAGCCCAGAAGACGAGAAGGTGGACCAAAAGTTGAAGAAATTGAGAGAACAGCTCCTAGCCGAGCTAGGTAAGAAAGACCAAAGCCAAACTTCTTTGCCTACTTCTTCCCCTTTCTCAAAGTGGGTGCAGCAAGAGACGTTCCCTAAGAAGTTTATGATGCCATCAATGGCGGCTTATGATGGAACTGGTAACCCGAGGTAGCACGTCATGAACTATAAGACCTTCATGGAGTTGCAGACTCTGTCAGATGCCTTAATGTGTAAAGTATTTTCAACGACGCTCTCGGGACCAGCGCGGGCGTGGTTCAACAGCCTTGAGGCCGGAAGTATCAGAAGTTTCGGAGACCTAGCCATTCGCTTCATCAGTCGATTCATAGCCGGGGTGCTAGCAGAGAGGAAGACAAGCTACTTGGAGACAGTAAGACAGAAAGAGGGTGAATCACTCAGAGAGTATGTCGCTCGTTTCAATACGGAGGCCCTGCAGATTCCTGATCTCGATGAAGGAAGGGCGATAGAGGCAATGAAAAAGGGAACGACCTCTACCGAGTTCTTCGGTTCCTTAAGCAGAAAGCCTCCGACCTCCCTAGCCGAGCTGATGCAGAGAGCGGAGAAGTATATAAGGCAGGATGACGCCTTAGTAACAAGCCGATTTGCCAAAAGGATGACAGGAAAAGAAAAAGCCTCAGAAGAAAGGAGGCCGGAGAAACACGAAAAGAAACACGGTAAGAGGCCCGAGCCGTACAAGCAGGCCTGGGAGCGAAGGGATCAAAGGCCGCCCCCTCCACGAGTCCCTGAGTCAAGATTGCCTCCCCCTTGGGTCCCTGAGAAGCCGACTCCACTAAATGCGTCCAGAGCCGAGGTGCTCATGGCTGTCCAGAATAAGGAATTCCTCCAGTGGCCCAAACCTATGAAGTCGGAAGCAGACCAACGGAATCCTGACAAATATTTTCAATATCATCGGACGCATGGCCATGATACCAACAACTGCTTCCAATTGATAGCAGAGATCGAGAGGTTAATAAAGAGGGGGCACCTCAAGAACTTTGTAAAGAAATCAGAGGGACAAAGGCCTCAATCCAGCCCTGCGGTTCAGGTGCCGAGGAGAGCAGGAACGGGACCAGTGAACGATGGATCCAGTGGGACCATCAACATGATTGTTGGAGGAACGGGAGGTCGGATGGGCCGCCGAGGGAAGAAGAGAAGTCGGGAGGGAGAGAGCAGCAGTACTGAGGTCATGCAAATCGTTGACCACTCTCCCATGACCATCACCTTCTCTTCAGAAGATGCTCAGGGTATTCAGATGCCCCATGACGACGCGCTCGTCATTGAAGCCGTCATTCATAATTATCGGTTAAAGAAGGTCTTAGTGGATGACGGGAGTAAAGTCAACTTGCTACCATACCGGGTTTTTCAGCATATGGGAATTCCGGAAGAACAGTTGGTCTGAAACCAGGCACCAATCAAGGGGATCGGAGGAGTACCGGTGCTCGTGGAAGGGAAAGTGAAGCTGGCCCTCACCTTGGGTGAAGCACCCAGAACTCGTACTCACCACGAGGTATTTTTAGTGGTCAAACTTCCGTTAAGCTATAATGTGATCTTGGGGAGGCCTGCGCTGTTCAATTTCGAAGCTGTCACCAGTATCAGGTATTTGCCGCTTAAATTTCCAACAGAAGAAGGAGTAGGAATAGTCCGGGGCAGCCAGGAAGAGGCAAGAGCAGTGTACTTAGCCACAGTAGCAGAACCAAGCTCCACTGAAAAAGCTCTTGACTCGGAAGTTCTAGAGGTTCGGGATGAGAAAACAGAAGCCAGGACAGAACCGGTGGGGGAGCTGGAGATCTTCCCTTTGTCAGAAGCAGAGGCAGAAAAAGTCTTCAGTCTCAACGCCGGCCTCACTGAAGAACAAAAAGCTGAAGTCATGGCCCTAATCCGAGGTCATGCGTCTAGTTTCGCCTGGAAGCCCTCCGACATGCCTGGAATTGACCCTAAGGTCATGACACACAAACTGAATGTACTCCCCGAGGCCAAGCCAGTAAAGCAGAAGAAGAGAGTAGTAGGGAGAGAGAAGCAGCAGGCCACCAGGGAGGAGGTGCAGAAACTCGAGGAGGTAGGCTTTATTAGGGAAGTTATGTACCCACAATGGCTAGCAAATCCTGTATTAGTCAAAAAAGCCAATGGCAAATATAGGATGTGCATAGATTTTACTGACCTAAATAAGGCCTGCCCTAAAGATTGTTATCCACTTCCTGATATTAATAAAATGGTCGACTCTACGGCCGGTTTCGATTATATGTCTTCTTTGGATGCTATGTCTGGTTATCATCAAATCCCAATGGAAAGGTCGGATGAGGAAAAGACCTCGTTTATAACTGAAGATGGGACTTATTGCTACAGAGCTATGCCATTCGGATTGAGGAATGCCGGTGCAACGTACCAAAGATTGATGAATAAAATCTTCAAAAATCAGATTGGCAGGAATGTAGAAGTTTATGTAGATGATATGGTGGTCAAAAGCCCAAATTTCCAGCAGCACATAGCGGACTTGAGGGAGGTATTCGGGGTATTAAACCAGTACAGAATGAAGTTGAATCCAGCAAAATGTGCTTTCTTTATTAGAGGAGGAAAATTCTTGGAATTCATGGTGAGCGGAAAAGGCATCGAGCCTAACCCGGAGAAGGTAGAAGCCATATTGAAAATGCTAGAGCCGACCTGCGTAAGGGACGTCCAAAGACTAACCGGAAGATTAGTAGCACTCAATCGATTCATGTCAAGGTCAGCAGAAAAATGCTTACCCCTTTTCAAAAAATTGAGGAAGGTGCCAAACTTTGAATGGACAGAAGACTGCCAAAAGGCCTTCGCAGAGCTTAAAAGATATCTCAGCTCGCCCCACGTGCTCAGTAGTCCTATGAAAGGAGAAGAACTCTTGATATACTTGGCAGCCTCAGAACAAGCAGTCAGCGCAGTGTTAGTAAGGGAGGAAGAAGGGGAGCAGAAACCCGTTTTTTACGTCAGCAAGGTACTCAGAGATACCGAGGTCAGATATTCGAACATCGAAAAAATGGCTTACGCCCTATTGCTGGCAGTCCGGAAATTCAAAGTTTACTTGGAAGGCCACCAAGGAGTTGTGATGACAGACCAACCCTTAAAGAAGATTCTACGCAGGCCGGAAACTTCAGGTCGGATGTTGGCTTGGTCCGTAGAGATCAGCCCTTACTGTCTAGAATATCGACCCAGGACAGCTATAAAGTCTCAAGCTTTGGCTGACTTCATAGCAGAGTGCTCATTCAACGAGGGGCAGGGAGGATCATCCTCAGGGATAGCAGGACAGGAACGTGAGGGGGAGCCTCATCCAGAATTTAACTGGAAGCTGTATGTAGACGGAGCATCAGGCACTAAGGGCAGTGGTGCCGGAATATTGCTTAAGGGGCCAGAGGATTTTAAAGTATGTTACGCCTTACGTCTAGAGTTCAAAGCCTCGAATAATGTAGCAGAATATGAGGCCCTGATAAATGGGATGTTAGTGGCACTGGAAGTGGTAGTAACCGATCTCGAGATAAACAGCGACTCTCAGCTGGTGATCAACCAAGTAACAGGGATGTATCAGGCTAGAGACCCCCTTATGCAGAGTTACCTGGCTAAAGTAAAAACTTTAGAAGCCGAGCTCACAAGTCGAGGAGTAACCATCAGATTTCAAAGAATACCCCGAGAGGAAAATGAGGAAGCAGATCTGCTTAGCCGATTATCCAAAGAAGAATTGGAACAGCTTCCCGATGAAGTGTACATACAACAGGTCCATACACCTGCTTTTAATAAAACTAACACAATATTGCAGGTAGAACAGAACCCGACTTGGATGACCCCTTACTTAGAGTACCTGGAAAAAGGTAAACTCCCCGAGGATAAAGATGAAGCCAAAAAGATAGCACCTCGTGCCGCTAACTACCAAGCGATAAGGGGGACCTTATACAGAAAAGGAAAGTCCTGCCCGTGGCTCCGATGCGTGAACCCGGAAGAGGCTACGAAGGTGATGGAAGAAATACATAGAGGCATGTGTGGAGCCCACGAGGGAGGAGGGACATTAGCTAATAAAGTATTCAGGCAAGGGTATTATTGGCCACTGTTAAAAAAGAAGCAGAAGAGTTCGTCCGAAGATGCGACGTATGCCAGAGATTTGCTAATGCCATCAAAACTCCAGCCACTCCTCAAGCTAGCATATCCAATCCATGGCCTTTCTCGCAATGGGGAATTGACATCCTGGGACCCTTCCCCAAAACCACGGGGCAGAGGAAATTTGTAGTGGTGGCTGTAGAGTACTTCTCAAAATGGCCAGAGGCGGAAGCAATAGCCACAATCACAGCTCGAAAGATGATAGATTTTGTGTGGGGGCATATCATCTGCAGATTTGGTGTACCCAGAGTGCTTATTTCGGATAATGGCAGACAGTTTGATTGCAGCACCTTCAGAGCTTTCACCACGAACATGGGTATCTGGCATAAATTCTCCTCTGTGGCTCATCCTCAAACTAATGGCCAAACAGAGGTCACCAACAGAGCCATCCTACAAGGATTAAAAAAGCAACTAGATGGGGCAAAGACAAATTGGGCAGAAGAACTCAACAGCATCCTGTGGACACTCCGAACCACCCCTAGAGCACCCACTAAGGAAACGCCCTTTGCACTTGCCTATGGTACAGAGGCCGTAGTCCCAGTTGAGTTGCAGATTCCTACTCATCGAGTCCAATTTGCTAATGAAAGCACTAATGATGACAAGCTAAGAAGCAACCTGGATGCCCTTGAGGAAATCAGGGAAGAAGCTCAAGTCCGAACTGCCGCCTATCAACAACGGGCAGCACGATACTACAACCAAAAGGTCAGAGAAAGAAGCTTGAAAGTGGGAGACCTGGCCTTAAGAAACCTGGAAGCCACAGGAAAAAGGGCGGCAGCTGGTAAGCTAGCACCGACCTGGGAGGGCCCGTTCAAGGTAACAAAAGTAGTCCGGCCAGGAGTATACCGGATTGAAGATATGCAAGGGAACCAGGAGCCTCACGCTTGGAATATTCAACACCTCAAGAGGTATTTCCCTTGATATAGTTGTAAAAAAAAACATTGTATTCCGATGAATATGAAGGAAACAAGTTATTTACACAATGAGATTATCTTTATTACCATGAATAATATTCCTCCATGAAAAAGAAAGGTAGGTGTACAGGATCCCCTAGATTTCCTGACACCGCAAACCAAATTGAGAGCACAAACAACCGGCGAGGCCCCGAGGTCATCCCAGAAATACAAAAATGACCAGGATCCCGTAAGATCTCCTGGAACAAAAACAACCGGCGAGGCCCCGAGGTCATCCCGGAAATACAAAAATGACCAGGATCCCGTAAGATCTCCTGGAACAAAAGCAACCGGCGAGGCCCCGAGGTCATCCCGAAAATACAAAAATGACCAGGATCCCGTAAGATCTCCTGGAACAAAAACAGCCGGCGAGGCCCCGAGGTCGTCCCTGAAACACAAAGAAGACCGGGATCCCCTAAGAACTCCCGGGAAAACAAAGCAAAAAACAGCCGGCGAGGCCCTGAGGTCGTCCCAGAAACACAAAGAAGGCCGAGATCCCCTAAGAACTCCCGGGAAAACAAAGCAAAAAACAGCCGGCGAGGCCCCGAGGTCGTCCCGAAAACACAAAGAAGACCGGGATCCCCTAAGAACTCCCGGAAAAACAAAGCAAAAAACAGCCGGCGAGGCCCCGAGGTTGTCCCGGAAACACAAAGAAGACCGAGATCCCCTAAGAACTCCCAGGAAAACAAAGTAAAAAACAGCTGGAGAAGGCCTTAAGACCATCTTTAAGCAAAAATTCCCCATATCATATGCAGGGACAAGGCATAAAAATACAGTTCCGACCTCACAAAAAGATGCATCCAAAGGCATCAAAGAAAGGCCAAACTCCGATCTCCCGAAGGAGTTCGGAGCACTATGGCCAAAAGGTACTGAACTTAAAAAGTGATCGCTAATGCTAAGCTCAGCTTACAAAGAGGTCTAGACAGCAAACAGCTCGAAAGATATCCAGGGATATACGAAGCATCACAAGCCATAGGCGTAAAAGCCTAAGTGAAGAGTAAAGAGCCGAGCTCTCAGCTAGGATATATAAAAAAAAAAAAAAAAATTCCATACGAAGCTGAAGGACCGCGCTCATAACTCGAGTTCGTCAAATAGACATCCGAGCTCATAACCAAGGAAGCCGAAAAAATTATTTACCCCCTCAACACTCATGCAATGAAAGGTTGAGGAGGTCAAGGGGGCAATTTGGGAAGAAAGGACCTCAGCTTCATTTCCTGACAAGACAGAACTAAAAGCAAAAAGGCAACCCTGCTAATCACCAGTAGAAGGTATGTGCTCTGACTTATAAGTTCAGACAATCGAGCTCATGACTAAAGGCTAATCTAGTTCAGAAAAAGCTTATGAATAAAAATATACAATGTAAGCATTACAGTTACGAGAAGGAGAGATAAATTATAAAGGAGCTCAAGTCAAAAGAAATTCAAATTTCATTAAGAATACAGGGCTGTTACAATCTACTTATCGGACGAGGTTGAAGGAAAGATAGTCCTTAAGGGACTTACATTTGTAAGAACATCCTCGCCTACATTATGTTTATTTACAACTGTATCTGGAGGAAGCCCGGCATCCTTTGGGTTAGATGTCTTAGTATCAATAACAGGGGCAATCTCCAACCCTGGATTGAGGTCCTCCCCTCCAGATTCGGGGTCGCCTTTTTCAGACTCAAGGGCTCCCAGGTCCTCCCCATCCGACTCGGATTCTTCTTCAGAAGATACAGCCGACGGACCTCCGACACGACAGTCCCCTCTAGGCATAGGGAAATCATCTTCTCCATACAATACCGGCTCACCATCAGAGTCCACTTCAGCCATACGAAGCTTTGCCAGAGGAGTATCAGGAGCATGCCTAGCCTCTCTTATACCGCGATTGTAACCAATTACATACATGCTCTGAAGAACAGCAGCTTTCATGTCTGCAGAGGACAGATATTCGTCAAGATGTGTTTCACAGGCCTCAGCTATAAATGCCTTCAACTCAGGAGAATCCTTGTAGTCCTGAAGGTGAGCTTCACAGGCCTGCTCAATCTTTCTTTTCAGCTCCTCCGACTCCTGATATTCTGCTAGACACCTCTCGCGTTCTAGCAGGACCTTGCCTTCAGCATGTTTCACCACCTCGAGCAGGGCTGAACATTTACGTTCCAAAGTCCTGACTTCATGGTTAAGCTGTTGATGGCGAAGTTGGGACTCCTCCGCCGATGAAGCCAGGACTCTGATTCGTTCAGAGCTCGTGCTCAGCTCCTGCTCAAGGACTTCCACCCGAGCCAAGGCCCTCTCCTTCTGAGCATTCACCTCATTCAGGCGAACTTGAAGTCCTTCAGAATCAGCCTTTAAGGCTTCATATTGGCACTGGACTTCATCCCTTTGACTTACAGCCTCATCTCTTTCCTGAAGAGCCGCTGTCATAGAGGACAGCTGCTTTAAAACTTCTACACAACGAACTTCCACCTCAGCTGTCCTCTCATCAGACTCCTGGAGAACCTGCGAGTACGAGACAACCCTGCTTCCAGGGATTTGGTGTGCTCTGATGCCTCAGCCGCTTTGTCTTCAGCTCTTTTAAGGGCCTCCAACGCAGAGTGCAACTCCGCCTGGAGGGACTGGGAATGTTCCCGGGCAGCTATAAGATTGTCCCTGGCGTCATTGGTGGCAGATATATTCTCCTCCAGGCGCGCCTCTTCGATCCGGCGATCCACGGACTCCCGGAGGGAGTGGTCGCGAGCGTCCACCTCCATAAAAAGACCCGTCACCTAGTAAGAGAGGACAACCATCAAAAGAAAGAAATAAAGAAGACCGAAAGAGAGAGAAAAATAATTTACCATCAAAAGCATCTCCCTGATTGTATTCCCAAGCTCTTCACGAGATCGGGATCGGAAGGACGCTTGCTCCTTGTTAAAACTGGCTAAAAAACCAGTAAGGGCAAGCAGGCGTGGATCCGAGGCCTCTGTAGCTCCGCCGAACATCCGTTCTCTAAGAAATTCGGCGACGGCATTGGCCGGAGATTGAGAAGTGATGTCCGCTGCGTTTAGAGTGTCGTTGTCAGTAGAAGACAATAGAGGCACAACAGGAACATTTTTTCCCTTCCTAATAGGAGGAAGGGCAGGAGAAGATCCTTTGGAAACCCCGGGCTTCTTTTGGGCAGGAGGAGGGGCAGGTGTTCCATGAGGCGCTGAACGCTTGTCCCCGGTTTTTCCTATGGAGTCTCCAGACTCAGACCTGACCCCCACAGGGGCAGGGGCATTTTTGGCAGGCGCCTCCAAGACGTAATCCTCCACAAGGACGATCTCTTTCCCCTTCCCAGGGGCCTCCTCATCCTCGGTAACGGGGGACTTAAGTTTTCCCCCTGACACCTCTTCAGAAGAACGAGCAAGACCCAACTGTGCCTGTTCAACGACCTCGGTCTGCTCCACAATGGCTAGAGAAACTCCCCTCACACCCTCTGAAGAACCTTGAGTAGACTTAGACTCTTCAATAGGCTTAATATTCAAGGCCGACTTGGCACGACTAGAGGGCCGAGATGACTTAGAGCCTCGAGAGCTCAGCTTAGGATCCCGAGAGGAAGCCTTGGTAGGAGGTCGGCTAACTTTCTTGGAAGAAGCAACTTGAGCCACCTCTGCAGCGACCTCAGGCACAGAACGCCCAGCCCGAAGGGCATCAAAAATTGCATGCATATTATCCCGAGACAGGACTAAATTCTTCGGATGCCTGATCTCTTCCATTTCAACGACAGAAGCTGCAAAAACACGAAACTATAAAGGATTAGCGCATTTTATAATATCATTTACAACAAAGAAACAGTCATTGGACGAGGCACTATACCCGTGTCCCGGATATCCCTAAGATTAGACACGAACATACACTTCTCGACGTCATACTTCTTTTCAACAGAAGTCAGTCGAAGCAATCCCACCTGCTCAATAAGGCTCAACCGGGGCAGGTCATTGCAGCCCGGAGGAACATCCTCCCAACTTAGATCCACTCCCCATGATAAGGCAGATTCTAATTTCAGCTCCGCCACAAGGAAATTCTCAACCCATCCCTTTATGGAATCCTTGTAGCCCGTGAAAAGAGACAACCCACTACGAGGGGAAAAATAATAGAAATTCTGAACCGCCCTAACGAGACGGAAGAAAGTGACGAACAGACAGGCCATGGGTGTGAAACCCCAGCTTCGGCAGATGGATTCGAAACAACTCATGAACAAAATAGAATTTGGGGATAACATCCGGGGGGTTACTCCGAAGTATCGGAAAACCTCGACAAAAAAAGGAGTAAAAGGGAAAGGTAGACCGAAATCCCTCTGTTTGAGAAAAAAGACTAGGCAACGCCCCCTCTGGGGATCCATCAAACCAGGGGGGGAGGGTTTGGAAGAACTATCCTTTCATTTTGGAAAGGAGCTCGAATAAGATAAAGTGGAGTATCTAGATACCTCCGAGAAATATGTTTATTTATGGTAGAAGAAGTGATATGCGACCTAAAATTAGCGACATCCGGGAGCTTTGGACCCTCCATGGAAGAGCAAAGAAGCGTACCTAAAAACGCAATAGGGTGGAAAAAACAGAAGAAGTTGCAGGAAAACAGAGAGCAGAAGAGAGCAAATTTCTTCAGAAGACAGAGAGAATTCGAAGTGAAAGGCAATAATGAGATGAAACGTTGTTCTGAGTAGTTTTGTCTTGGAGCGGTGCGATCATTAATTGCTCTCGAAGTTTACCCTCTCAACGGTTAGATAATAACCGGCGAGAAGGTAAAGGGGCAAGAAGATGACCGCTGGGCTTCTCCACCCCTACAAAGGGCCAGGCCCATGACAATAGCCCATCAGCCGAAGGCCCACACGCTATCCGCATAAAACAAACTCAAGTCGTCAAAACCTTGAAACCGATCTCTAGTCGAATCTCTCCCTCAGGACGACCTGACATGCAAAATGCACATCATCACCGCTCAGGCAGTAAAAAACTAAGAAAAAAGAGTAAGTCATAGAAAGACCCAAGGAGACAAACAGGAGGAAGCATGATAAAAGTCAGACCAGCCTATCACCTAAGAGGGATCACCATTGAGCAAAGGCCAGGAGCCCAGAACGAAGCAATGAAGACGCCTCGGAATCTTACAAAGTTAGGGGTCAGAAGCTCAGCCCATTGATTAAAGACAGAGCTCACAGGTCGATTAGTCCAACTCGGAAAAAGTAAAAGCTAAGGGAACTTAGAGCTCGGCTCATTGAACGCAGACAGAGCTCACAGGTCGGTTAGTCCAGCTCGAAAAAAAGTAAATTGAAAGTTATGGGTCAGAAGCTCAACCCCTTGATTAAAAACAGAGCTCGCAGGTCGGTAGGTCTCGCTTGGATATAGTAAACCGAAAGTGAGCTCGCAGGTCGGTCGGTACAGCTCGAAAAGAGTAAACTAAAAACTGAGACTGGCTAAATGGATTCTGGGTCGGGTCAATTAAAAGGCAAGAAGGAAAAAACAATATCGTAGACTTCTCAGAGAAAACCACGGAGAAAACAGTCTCAACATCTCATTCATAATAAAGAAGGAACAGTTCAAATATGAACGAAAAAATGAAAATTTCATTACAGCACGTTACGAATACCCATATTACAGAATAAAAAACTATCCTTAGAGGATTTACATGACCAGATACATCGTCTACGTTTACATCACTATCACCCATCACACTATCCCAGTTTTCGATACAGAGGAACTCTCGGGTACGGAAAACGAGCTCTGTAGGTTGGCCGAGCCTCGCTTCGTTATTATAGGGGAACTGAATAAGTTGATTCCCATAAGCATTTCTCACTGTTCCCCTATAGGCAAACATTCGGTTGCCCAAATGTGATGCACGATACATACGAACAAGCTCAGATATTATATGCTGTTCGTATGTCACGCATGAAAAACATAAGTCTTCGAGTTACGACTTCAAGAAGATCACAGAGCATATATTCGAAGGCATCGACGGAAACTTGACTGAGTGCGACAGATCTCAGCCTCTCATAATACAGGTACTCCACACCAAAGGGGACAATAAATTGATCATTTTCGCCACCTCCATTTATATCAAAAGCAGACAACATGGACATCGGGAAAATTTCCTTCTCGAAGGGAGGTAAAGTCAAAACAGACCCCCCAACATCCCATAGCCTCTTTGGAGCTCGAACAACAACCAGAGGAGGAGGCCAGCCAGATGATCCGAGTAAAACAATTTCAACGACCTGCCAAATGGCTCCACCCATCAACCGCCCTATTAGGAGGACCTCAGAAGCAACCTTCAGACTCCCTCGAGGTAATATCAGATTTTCGAGAGATTTGGACTGACCCATCTTTATCTCAGGTACTGCAAAAAGTTCCAAACAGAGACAAGTCAGGATAATCTTTTGTCAAGATAATGAAAGCAAGATTAAAGCAAACCCCTAGGGCAATAAAGCAATGAAGCCCCGGGCTCACCTCAATCCGTTTGAAGAAGGCGTCAAATAGATCCTTTGCAGAAAAAATAGGAGAATCTCGCTGGAAGGGAAGACTCCCTTTCTCCGACAAAGGCCCTAGAAGTGAAGAGGAGTCAACACTGATATATGCTCAAAATCTGAAGTCTTGGCGCAAAATAACTCTAGACTCTAAGCCCACGATATCAGGATCTTTAAAAGATATTCATGGGAAAGGAAAAAGAAGCATGTCCAGGCGATAATGACAGGAAAGTAAAGAAGAGCAGAGTATCTGAGAGGTAAGGAAAGGCCAGAAAGGGAAAGAGGGAGATAGGATTCAAGAAATGAGGAATGACAAAAAGATGAAAGGGAGTTATGAAGGCATCTGTACGTGAACAGACGCGGTCATAATGGTTCTCGGTATTCACCCCCTCGGCAGTCAGAGCAATAACTGCCAAGAAGGTGAAGGGGCAATTGATGACCGCTGGATTTCCCTACCCCCAATCCTGGGCCTAGATTACGGCCATGGCCCATGAAAGGAAGGCCCGCACGTCCTCTCAAAACAAGCCCAGATCATCAGACCCCTGAGGCCGGACTCCACCGGATTCTTCCTCATCGAGATTGGCCCAGCCCGTATAACCTTCCCATGGATTCCTTCTCCTCCTGGGTTCAGCGTCCAACCCAGCTTTCGGCCCAGCCCAGAATCCAGAACGAGACTCGTTATACAGCCTGTCAGATCCGCTCGAGCGTACGCACGGGGGAGAATCAGAAGCCGTTACGCATGGAGCAGGTGCCTGATATCCTCGTACGCCCATATCTGTATGACAGAGACGCGTGGCCCAATCATGAGAGAGCTGTTATACGTCACCAGCAAGTAGGAAGAAAGGATAAAAGGGATACCCCTCTAGAGAGATAAAAAAGGCTTTATTCTTCAATATCAAAACTCTTGTAAAACTCTATTCTATTGGATCTCAGGTCATCAACACCCCACTTAGGCTTTCAATGATTTTATGCTCTTGGCAGAACATGTGCATCGAATGATGACCAGGAATCAGGAAACAACCTACGCTGCTTGTGTAATAATACATCATTGTCCTTTGAGCAACAGAAACCAGAACATTTAGGGCCCACTTGGTTGGACCCAACGAAGGCCTATCTTATATTCTCTGGTCTCTGCTATGTAACTTCTCAAATGGGCATTTGCCTAGATCGTGGGAAAGCTCAATGGGCCAGGTAAGTTTGGAGTTGAACTCTCTTGATTGGCGGCTCACGCTGATGCGGCACGATAACAAAATCTCGCAGCTCCATAACTAGAGGGAGGGAGCTTAATACAGACAGACGAGGAGATACTTTCGTTTTAGCCCACTTAACATTTGCATGTGCGGGTGCTAGAATCCATTAATGAAGAAAACTGTTATGTTGAGAATCGAGGGCAACTTTGTCAAAGTTGTAGTTGAAACCAGGATTGGTCCAACAAGATCCATATAAAGAAGTTAATGTTGGCTTGCATGTGCTTTCCCTTTTCTACTATCGCCGCAAATCTTCTGCTGCTGTACTCCAAAATCAAAAAGTGGGGCCATTTTATTAGACCTTAGGGAGTTACTTTCTACAATTTCTCCGGTGCAGATGCATCGGTTAAAGAGCAAAGTGGTCAAAATGACTAGCACTGTAAAATCTGACAAAGGGGTTTCTTTTACTTTTATGCTGTTTTTGATTTGAGATTGAAAATAAATGGGTTGGTTGGACAAACACTTTTGTTTTTGTTTGTTGAGATTCCATTGTTGGAATGAACTTGGTTTATTTCTTGTAGTGGAGGCAGCTAATGAGCTTTAATAATTTTGGTAGTTGCTTTCATTAATTGAAATACTGTATGATTGAGACTTGAAACTCTTTTTCTTGTCTTTAATGGCAATTGGTATGCAAGGGAGAAACAGATATGACAGAGTTAAAGACACAAAATATAAATAGGCAAGCATATATTATACACTGTACCAACACTTCTGCACTTGTTTTCTGTAAACCTATTTAGATTCTCAAACGGAATCCTTAATGGTTCTAAGAGTTACAGGCCGAGGTTGTAATCATCAGAGTTGGTTACAAAGAAAAGGATAAAAATGAATATAAAAATAAAATTTTGGAAGGAAGATGACAGCCATGAAACTTAACTAAAACACTGTGAGGTGGTGGTTTTGTCTTCTTCAGCTTCCACATTTTCCTTAACTTCCATTCTTATACTGGCTTTTCCTAACTAACCATGGTTCGACATCCTTAATGTGTTCATTAATCAATGGTTGTCACAATCAGCAACGAACCCCTTTCTTGCAATTAAGGGCACCTGATCCCACAGTTATGGAACCCACAAGTGAAGAAGGTCTAGCACTCAAGCTTGATGCCTTAGCGTAGCTTGAAGAGGCTCCTGCACCTGAAGCTGTGAAAAATGCACCATTCACCAGCAGGTCTCCCTCAGACCTCCAATTCCAGTTCTTCCATTCACTTTCTGGTGCATCCTCATGCTTTGTGACCTGCATAGTATGACAGTTTTGTTAGTATTTGTATTCTGCTGGACATTGGGATTCTCAAAAGGGTTAGTTAATTCTGTTGAGAGAAAATATTTACCTCTTTGCTGAATCTAATATCAGGTGCAACAAATCTGTTGCCTTGGCTGTTGATGGTTGGTGCTGCACTGCCTCCAATGGCATACATTTCCCAATGGGTGTAGTCATTGTTGACCACATGGAAATACCCATGTCTGCATCTGCAAATTTGAAAAGTAAAACATTAAATATTAAGGTTGTAGGCCCACAAAGATTCATAATTTAGTAATTTTACCATAAATTTTCTTTATTTATTTACCTTGGCATCCTTTGGACAAGCCCTTCTCCAAAGTGATTGAAGGCTATAGTGACCTGCATGTTCTTGTCTTGAGTGTAGGAATCGCTGTGACCTAGTAACATTACTTTATCATGGTGGGTCATGTAATTGTTTGAAATTGTGATTGCTGTGGACCCATGAATTGCATCAACCAGTCCATCGTTACAATTTGACAATGAGTTATGGTCCACCCAAATGTGGCTGCCACCAAAGATGGACACTCCATCACCGTCTGATACAGTCCTCCACCCGTAGTGCCGTGGGGAGTCCCTCACATAAGCATTCCCTCCTGGCTTACAGTCGTGTATGTGTAGTCCATGAATAATAATGTTGGTCACAAATTGTATAGTAATGCACGGACCACCTGCAATGTGGACGCTAGCACCTCTACCATCGATGGTCTTGAAAGAGTTCATGATCAGCTCTTCCTTTAATTTAATAGTCATGTCACGAGCAAAAATGATCCACAATGGATCATCTTGAATCACTGCATGCCTCAAAGTCCCTGGCTTAGGATTCACAGCGTCATCATCACTGGAATCTGTCACCACGTAAATTTTTCCATCTCTTCCGCCAATGGCTTTCTTACCGAACCCAATGGCACAATCCGCCAAGCGCTGGCGGTTCTTCTCCCAATTGGGGTCGCATCTCCAGCAATCGTCGATGGGGTTCCCAGTTCCACAAGAGAGATAACCCAAGTTCCTCCTGGAGCCGTTGATGGCCCTGCATTCATGCAACACATTAAAGACATTAATACAGACACACATATGAAAAGAAGCAAAACAAGAGTACACATGTCTGAACTAAAGTGAGTAGCAGCGAAGTGTGATAATGGTGCATCCCGCAAAGTTAATGAACTGACCTATGTACTTGGTTTACGACAAGCTCTGGGTCCTGAACTGGGGAAGAGGAAACGAGGGAAGAGATGGCGAGGACAGAGAAGAGAAAGAGAAGGAGACCCATTGGTGATGAGGCGTAGTGTGAAAGATGGAAATTAACAAAGGAGGGAAAAGCTTGAGAGTTTAGGAAGTACATGAGAAGTTTATATAAAGAAGGGAGAGAGAAAGGGTAGAAAAATAAACAAATGGGACCCAGATGAGCTTCGTGATTTCTGTAATTACGGGATTCCCTTGAGTTGGGTAGTTTTGGCCGTTAAGCAAGGGCTTTGATAGAGGTGAAGTAGATAAATATAGTCAAAAAGCTACCAAAAAAATCAAAGAAAAATTCCCTGCACTGTTTGTGTTTGATGATTTGACAGACTATACGTGCGCCAAAGTAACATCATTTGAGCTCTTGTGGCGCTGCCCATGCTGCAAACACTTTGATTGAGTTGCAGTTATAAGCCACTGGCTTCCTTTTTAATACCCAAAACAAAAAAAAAAGACAACCCCATCATTTGAGCTCGCGCGGGCTCAAGCTCAGTTCGGCAACAGGCGCTCAACGTTTTTACGCGCACTCGTGACTTGCGCTATATTGAGAAAATTTTTTAGAGGGAATGCAAAATAATGTAGATTTTAAAAATCCAATCAAAGTATTTGTCTTGAAGATTTTAAGGTAAATTGATTGAAAAAATAAGGACTGAAAATAATAATATTTCTAATTATGTAAATTTAATTTAAAGAAGAAACTCATCTTTGTTTTAATTTTGAAATGTTATTTATTTTCCTAAATAATAAATTTTCAAATTCTAAATTTCATATTAGTAGTGGACAGCCTTGATGATGGTAATTTTTTTACTCAGCATCCCTTAATTTTAGAGGTTATTTCACTTCAATCTCTCCTCTTTAATTTATTACATAAAAATCCCTCAAATCATTTTATAGATACAACATCAAAATTGACAGTGTAAAAATTAAAAATTAAAAAAATCAAAAGTGTCACAAAATATTATCTCTCCTCATATATTTTTAATTTTAAAATTTTTATCACCATGATACTTTTATATATAATTTTACCTAATAAATGAATGAAAATTGGTCTAAAAGATTTTTATAAAACATTTGTAATATAAGGAATTTTTATGTAATATTTTAAACACACAAAATTTTTCCTATATATAACACTTTTAAATTTATAGATTTTATGATAATAAATTAAAAATAAGAAGTTAAAGTGTAATAAAATTTTAATTTAAAAGATTATAGATCCTTATAGTTAGCTTAATAAGCTCTGCACAATAGTATAATAGTATTATAAATATTTAATTGGTTTGATTTAAAATTTGAACCGAATAAATAGAAAATTAAAATTTTAATATTTATAAAAATTGAATTAATTTAATTTTGAATAAAAATTAAATTAAATTAAATCTATATAATTCAGTTGGATTTGATTAATTTGATTTTTTAATAAAATTTTTATTTTTTATATTTTATTTTTAATATTTTAAAATTTAATTAAAATATTTTAATGATCACCGCCGGGTTTCACGCACCCAGAAGGAGGCTGGACCCATGAAAGCAGTATTAGTCCAAAGCCCATGAAGTCTTCTTGACAGACTGGCCGGTCCATCACTTTCGGCCTTGATTCAGATCTGCGGAGCGGACTGGGTCACTCACAAGGTCATGACCATCAGGAAGAAGCTCAGTCCGGTGATGTGACATGAGGAAAGACAGCGGGTCCAGTCACTTCGCAATCCTATCCACACGCGCACCGAACACCGAAGAAAATTAAATGGCAGTCTAGCGAGAAAGGGTGTAACAGCCCGGCCCCGTACGACCGGCCCTGTTACCGCTCACAGCCCGTGGGGGAGGCGACCTAATTCCCAGAGGAAGGAATTGGGCCAAATCCACTCGGGCTAGGGCGGGCCGTAATGGCTCCCCCGAGGGACAAATCCTGCCTGGAACCCGTGAGGGTGAAGGGATGTTAAGAGCTGCTCACAGTGGCTGGGCCCAGAGGAAGGTCACGGGCTGTGAGCGGTAACAGGGCCGGTCGAAAGGGGCCGGGCTGTTACAATGTCAATCAAGAAATAATACAGTGGCACAATTGGTACTCACTCTCACCAGACTATTCCCTTAAAGTGGGAGGTCAAGGGTTCGAGCAGTGGGGGAGGCGACCTAATTCCCAGAGGAAGGAATTGGGCCAAATCCACTCGGGCTAGGGCGGGCCGTATTGGCTCCCCCGAGGGACAAATCCTGCCTGGAACCCGTGAGGGTGAAGGGATGTTAAGAGCTGCTCACAGTGGCTGGGCCCAGAGGAAGGTCACGGGCTGTGAGCGGTAACAGGGCCGGTCGTACGGGGCCGGGCTGTTACAAAGGGTGTTTAACGCTTTTATATGTACGAACCTGCGTAATAGAAACAGGTGACACTGTAGCAGAAAGGTCGTTATGCGTCACTAGCACATAGAGGGAAAAGAATAAAAGGAGGAGAATACCTCCCTCCCTGACTAAATTTAAACAATTACTGTAAATCTTATTTTCTCAATCTCAGAACATCAACATTACTTATAGTTTAATATTTTTATATTATAAAAAATATATTATTATCATTAATTAATTTAATTTTTTTAATTATAATTAAATTAAATTAAAATAATTTAAAATTTTAAAATTAAAAATTAAATAAATCGAAATAAATAAAAAAATAAAAAAAAATTAATTTAATTTAATTAATTTTTTCAATTTAAATCTCAAAAACTGCCGTCCTATTTTGAAATGTGAATTTTACAATTTCATCCTCATGTGAATGTAAAAAATATGATTGTATTGCTAAACGACAATTTTTAGTAAGAATTCAATACGGCCTTAAACACAATCTCGTTGAAAACCTAATTCGGTGTTTAAGGGACGTGTCCTACCGAGATGATTAATTATTGGTTACGTCTTCCAAATTCATTGCATGTAATGTGTTATAGATCATATATCATCTTACATTTGAACTCTTCCTTCTTACTAGTGAAATTTTGATGTTTATTTTGTTAAAAAAAGAAAAAGAAAGAAATTCTTTCTTTCATTGTGTGGAGTACTAAGAGTTTCCATTTTAAGTCTAGTTTTTTTTTTTCTTAAAAAAGAGATAATGATGATGTCAATATTGCATTTGAATTTAATTGTAATGTAGACGTTGAAGCCACCTGTATTAATTTGTCTCCACCTTCGATGCTTAAATTGCACCCCATGTATCTGCTTAAGACTGTGCAGTTCACCCCTACAATAATTTTAAAAAGCAAAGAGATGTAGACATGGGTCGCTACCATGCAAGTTGCCATTTTATTTTCTACTCTAGCAGAATAACTCGTTGGATTTTATGGGCCCTCATCCTTTGGCTTGTCTTAGTTGCCAAGATTAAATTTTTATTAATCCATTATCAATTTCATTAGTTATTTGGACAAAATCGTCTCCGGATTTAAAGTTCCAGAGTTAAAAAAGCTTAAGTGGATGATGAAGTTGCATATATATGCACATGCTTTTGTCCTCCAAATCAAACTCCATATCCTCTTTTTTTCTTTTTTTGTAATCTCATAAATAAAATTTTCCTAGCCGTAAACTCCGGCGAAAATTCACGAGAACCATAGGCCATGGCCATGGGGCGCTACATGCTGACATGGCATAACGGTGTCCTTTGTTTTTGCCATTTGTCTACGACAAGATCACGACACATGGGCCGTGAGAGAGGCCGTAGTATCCGTTGATTTGCTGACTTGTTCGGCTGAAAGCTACGTCTTCACATGGAAGGATTTTGATTGGCTCTTGTATGATTCTGCTGTCGTGGAGGAAGGAATATGGAGCGTTGATTATGGATTTCGAGGGAGAGCTGAGCCGTTGATATCCGATGATCAGAAACTTTTTTCCAAGAAAATTAAAAATCGGAGAAAAGTTAGGGTGAGAGTTTTTGTTAAGCTGAGAGATGAGAAATAGAAAAGGACCAACCATGTAGATGTAGTGGCTTCATTTTTATTTATTTAATTAAAAAACTCTTCTAAATTAGGGTGGATGGTCAGTGAAAGCTACAGGGCAACGTCTCTCATCCACCCAACACGTGGTACCCAAATATTCTGCCACGTGTATTTCTCTGTCGCCCAGTGGAGTTTTTCTTTTGCACATGCACGATCTTGTCATTTCACATCATATCCAAAATTATTGTTTTCTTCTAAAATGTAAAAAAATTTTATGCCCAATTTATAGCTGACGAAATATTCGTCCACATTTCCTCCGAAGCCTACGCGGAAATTTGAGAAATTCATGAGATTAGTTGTAATACACTTTCTATTCCCACCGACATTTTAATTTCCCGTTGCTTTTTTTTTTTAAGATTTTTTTAGTAAATTTACTCTGGATTTGAATCCGAGACTCTCTCTGTCTCCTTAATCTTCACTTGGGCTGATACCCATAACACCGAAGTTGCATATATGGGGACATTTGGATATCACTTGATATCTAAAAGACAGAATAATTAAGTATAAATACGGATGGCAATTACAATCAGTACTTCACCAATAACAGAGCCTGCATGCAGGAGTGATCATCATGGCTTTGTACGCCATGCGTATATTAATTTGGAGAAAACGGGATTTTGACAATGCTTGTGAAGGTGGCAACATGGGGGAAATAAACACATGGGATGTGATGATTTGGTTTCATGTGCTTGGGCTGTAAAAATCAATCCAGGTAATTAACTTTAAACGTTCGAGAGACCTAATCATTTTCACTTCATAGAGGTTGATATGATTGCTGATTTCACTTTAATCAGGACAAATATATAGGCAGCCTAATGTCAAAGCTCTGCCATTATGATTTCGCTTTTCTGTTAGGCGTAGATCATCATGATTTGGACCTTGCAAGTCTCCTTCTATATGAACTGGGCCGAAGGATTAGTCGGCCTCGGCCATGGTTGTTTCGTTTCGCTTTACGGCTCACACATTTTCTTGTAGTTCTTGGGCCTATGGAAATTTCGTAGTAAAGTTGGGCCATAGACACTATTCACCCAACTCATGGGCTCTTAATCCCTCTCTTCAGTGATCATTTGTTCTTGATCTTCGGCTAATGATGAGGATCGCAACCTCTTTGTAATACTGTGCACCACCGATCCTCCAGTATTTATTGCACCTATGACAATACCAAGTCATTTTAATTCAAATTTAACAAATGTTGTTAAAAAATTTGTGCCTTTTATATTAATTGATACTAAATATTTATTACATTCATTGAGTTTGTCCAATTCCGTTGCCATTTCCACTCAGTAAGCAGTTGCTCACTGCTTAAAGAATCATTAAGCACCATTCCCATGCAAAAAAAGAAATGACAGTGTCCGAGAGATCAGAACGGTAGAGAAGGTGTTCTTTGTTTGTCAACATCTATGTATGATCTGTATCTCTCAGGGTCTGGCGCAGCAGCTATGGCTATGCCCAGTTCATAATAGTAAGCTGTGGACGCGACTCACGCGAGGCTGTTGAGGATAAGTCGCATTCGGCGTTGCTGCGGTTACAGTATTAAAGGTACAGCAATTGGATTGAATAGTAAAGAAGCGGCAGGTGTGGTGTTTTTACCAGCTTTTCACGTTTTCTTTTAAAGTGTTTTACTATAAAGTGGACCCACTTCAGGAACTTTCATCTTCTTCTTCTTTTGTCCCTGTTATTTTTTTTCCATCTCCTTTCTAGTTCGTTGCTGCTATATTCATGTGCTTTTGTTGCCACGCGCTTTTAATGCATCCATGTGATCTCCACAGTTGGGGACGGTGGTTGTGGAGTCACGTATTGCCGTTGCCTGTTGCTTATCCTTGTGAACAAATTAAAATCTTTCCCTCTTTTTTTTTTTTTTTCCATTTTTTCTATATTAATTATTACTAATAATTAATATTTAAATATGTTAAATAGACATGAAGCATTAAAATTTTGAATACAATGCAGTCGAAACCAAATGTTAAAAAAACAAAAAGAAGAAAATAAAAACTTATGGATATTAATAAAATCCGAGCACATGGCTTTACCTCTGCTAATTCCAATTGAACCTTATAAAGATATTGTTACAGTAGTCCCTTTCTTCTTTCTTGGCTACAGGATTGTCGCCTCACCCTCCGTATAGCGTCTACCTTTATAACTCAATGACTTTTAAAAAACAAATGTAAGAGTTGTCTTTTTCCAAATATAATAATATCATTAAAAAAGCATGGAATTACAAAGCTTGGCCTCAGACAAAACAAGGTAGCCCACCTAGAATACAAACATAACCAAACTCAGAGGAACCCAGGCCTGTTGAGCTACCTGATCCAAAGAGATGATCGGGTGCGGAGGAGCTCCTCACGTTCATCCTTCATCATAGTAACACCGAGTCTTCTCTTAGCAACCATGGTGGCCGGCTTGAAGGATACTTTTCAGATATGCTAGTATCAAAACAAGAGTATAAACAAATAAAACCCAATCAACCATATAAAACTCAAAATTACATCGTCAAACACTCTATTTTTTCTTTTGAGTTTAAATCGAATAAAGTTTAATTTTCATTCATTTAATAAATAATTCAAGTTAAATTAAGCTTTATTCATTTATTCTCTGTTTTTATCCCTATTAAATCAATTTAAATTTATCAATTTTTTAGTTAAATCGAACCATTATTAAATTATTCTCGACTTGCTCAAATCTTAATTTATCGAATATTAATTCTCCCAAATATTTAAAACCAACTCGTAAAGAATATAGAAAAACACATACAAGAGGATCAACTTTCTTAATCAATGATTATATCATTGAAGTTGCAAAGTCATTAGCTTCCTCATGCTCAGTGGCCCGATTCTCATATATTTAGCGATAATGCAATCAAGTTGCTCATGTTTTAGGACATAAATTATTCTATGATTGTTGATTTCATTTAATTTTTATATTCAAACAGATTTCTATGTATTTATAAATAAATATTCAATTAGTTTAATTTAAAATAGAACTGAACTAAATAAATTAAAAATAAAGTTTAAATAATTGTGAAACGCAAATTAAATTGAATTAAAATGAAATCATTATAAATTAAATTGGTCTTAATTGATTCATTTATATTGATTCGACTTTTTAAATTTTAAATATTCTTTAATTAACTTAAAATATTTCACTTCTAATTTGATATTCTCATATTGTTAAAATAATATAGTGTTATAACTAATAATTTAATTCGATTTTGTTAAATTTTATATAATTAAAATTAAAGTGCAATGAAATAATTAAATTTTTCAAAAAAATTAAAATGAAATTAAATTGAATTAAAATAATATAAAATTAAATTAAAATTTCAAATTAATTTAATTTTTTCGATTATCACTCTTTACCTCGTGAGAGGTTTTCAATGGAATATACAGTTAGAAGAAAAAGAAAGAAATGAGAAAAACCTTTTAGCGTGAGAGTGAGATGGTGATGGTGTTGATAGATAATTTGGTCATTTGACCTTCGACTCCTGCATGCACTTGTGAATTGTGATCATGACTATTCAATCTGTCATGGCCTATGAGTCGACAATCGCAGACCACTCCTACATGCTTAGCCCGGCGGCTCATTTTCTTTCTTTCGCAGTAAGTAGCTTCCTTAGCCCTCTTCAACATTGATTTATTTACATGCTGGTTGATTTAACTCTATTTTTTTTTTGTTTGGTGCAGTACAATTTAAAATATATAATTTAATTAAATTTTATACAATTCATATTTTTATTTCCTTAACACCCTTAAGAGTAAAATAAAAAAAATTATTTTTAATATATTTATAATAATTAATAAAAATATAAATCAATATAATTCTAAAAATTCAAATTCAAATATTAAATTTTATTAAGCAATAGTTTTATTTCTATACATATGATCAGTCTACATTTCAGTTATTATGCAATTTAAAAATTCAAAAGAATTAACAAAATGAAGATAAAATTGGAATTGAATTCAAGAGTTTAAAAGGTGTTTTTTTTTAAAATACCATTTTTTAAAAATATTTTTCTCACTATAACAACAATGTCAAACAGTCCTTTAATCTTTTTATTTATTTAGTTTATATATATAATTAGATTCCGTTTCAATAAAAAAATTAACAATTTAAAAACAAAAATTTCCGACCGTTATTCAAATAATAATATTCATCGTAACCTATATGCAATATTTTCTTATTTTCTTTTTATCGGTCAGATAATAAATGTATTTTCTATATAAATATAAAAATGCCAGCTGCTGCGAATCTGCCATATCACCACAATAGGTGATAGGCACGTGACTCTACTGTTTCTGTTTGTCCCCGAGACGTAGATCACGCGCCAATAAGCGAGAGTGGTCAACAAAATAAGTATTTAGAGCGGACCACTGTGCTACAGCTTTTAGCCATAAACCCAAACCAACTAACTGAAACCGCCTATTTTATCAAAATGACCAAACAGCCCTCAAACTAGGCTCGTTAGCCGAGACCACCTCTCTGCAACATCTCTGCAACCAGGAACAAGAATTTCTGCACTATTTTTTCCATCTATTTTCATTTTTCTGTACACGCTGTCTCCCCTTTCTCTCTGTAATGGCCCCCTGTATATTTTCACCCTCGCTAATTAATGACATTTACTACTCTGCCACTCATCTCCTCTCTCTATCTCTATCTCTATCTCCATCTCCGTCCCCATCAGTATTCAGTAATGTACCTTCTTCTTCCACTATTTCTCTGCTGTTAAACTACATCCACAGCTCAGCCATCGAGACCTGGGCTTTAGGGTTAGATAATTTTTTTTGGTGTCCCGCTTTTTACGCTATTCATTTTTCAAATTTCGTTAACCTCGAAGTTGGAATATGGACATTTCTATTTGCAGGTTCGGGTTTTTTCAACTTTGTCGTTTCGCATTGTTTTGTTTTTACTTGTGTGTATTTTTAATGTTTGGAGTTTGAATTTATTGGATTCTCTCTATTTGTTTTTGCTTATTTATTCACTTGGTTAGGATTTTTTTTTTCTTCTCCCCTCTTTCTAAGTTAGTGTCATTCTCTGTTGTTTTTACTATGGAGAAATGGGAGTGATTTAAGGATTGTGCTGCATTTGTCTGGTTTATGTGTTGCTTTACAGAATGGCTTTATGGTTCTCTGTTTGCGCTTCTGTTGAAGGCAAAAGGTACTTTCTTACTGTGTTGTTATAGAATAAAAAGGTGATGTAGTATCTTCTTCTTCTTCTTCTTCTTCGTCGTCGTCGTGGGTGGTTTAAATTTTGCCCTTCTTTTTTTGAAATATTTGTTAATGGTGAAATTGCGATTGTATTATAAGTAAGCACATTGAATGCCATTTTATTTCCTCTTTTGTAACCTCTGCTGTATGTTTTTGGGAGTTAAATTTACAAGTTTTTATTGGCCTCTCAAACATTGCATTCTAACGTTTCCGTAAGGAATGCGGGTATTGTATAGTGAATGGAATACTGTTTCATTGGTGTTGTGAAATTTTCTGAAGTTTCCCTATTTTTCTCATTTAATTCTTAATGGAAAGCAAAAGACATAAACAGTTCACACACAAACCTCTTAGATGTTACCTTTAAGACGTGAATATTTTTTGCTTACCTTGAACGCTTGTTCGATGTTTATTCTTTCAGGCTGGGGATGCAGCTCTTATATAGTGGTGCATTCTGAAACTTTAATATAGAGAACGGAGAGTGAACTGCTTTGAATCTTCACACTTGATGATGATGGATGGGCGGAGACATTCAGTTGACATTCCCATCTCAAGGACTCTTATAGCACTCAGGAGGGTGAGGTCTCTGAGGGATCCATCAACTAATTCCATGAGCAAATTCTCTGCTTTACTTGAAAATGCAAACTGGGAAACCAATTCCACTAATGAGATTTCTTTGCAATTCATGGGTGGTTGTCAACAAGGTGGTTCTGATCATAACGGCCTTGCAAGTTTGAAAAATTCAGGACTTAATGGAAAGAGGGAGGAAGAAGTTGATGATTTTGAAATGCGATGTGATTTTGGGAAATCCAAGACTCAGTTGAACTCTTGTGAGAATTCAGGTAGAGTAGAAAAGGTGGGGGCTCCTATTAGGACAAAGAAGCTTGAAGGATTGGATAATTGTGCCTTAAATCAGGAAGATGTTCATGGAAACAAGTCATTGCGTGAAAGATATTGTAGCAATCATAGGGACAAAGGATGGGAATTAGCATGTGTCACACCTTTGAGTAACTGCTTGGAGGATGTAGATTCAACTAATGAACTGATTTTAGGATCACCAATAGTAGAATGTATGGACCAGTCTATGTCAAGAAAGAAATCCCAATACAAAAGTCAAGTTAAATCATCTGGGATGGTGGGTGATGTTTTGAGTCGATTAGGTAGTCCATGCCTATCCGTAAGTGATGCTTTATCAAGCCATAGCATATCATTCCTTGCAAATGAAGAGGCTGATTTGATGATTCCAAATGACCCTGGATGTGGGATAAGCTGCTGCTGGACAAGAACCCCTAGATTCCGAGAATCAAATCCATTTTCTGATGCAGAAGGTCGTCCCTTGTTGTTCAAGGATGTGGCTGAGACAGCATCTTTTGGGCAAAGGAGCTGGAAGCTCATTGCCAATGAAACTCCAAGGAGTTTCAGCCAGAAGTTTAGGCCAAAATCTTTTGATGAATTGGTGGGACAAAATGTAGTGACAAAATCTCTTTTGAATGCTATTTCAAAAGGAAGGATAACCTCCTTATATATTTTCCATGGTCCCCGAGGCACAGGCAAGACCTCTGCATCAAGAATCTTTGCCGCAGCATTAAATTGTCTGTCACTTGAGGAGTTTAAACCATGCTGTCTATGTCGAGAATGTGTTCTGTTCTTTTCTGGAAGGATCAGGGATGTGAAAGAAATAGATTCAGTGAGAATTAATCGTGCGGAAAGGATTAGATCCCTAATTAAGAATGCGTCAATTCCTCCAGTTTCGTCACGGTTCAAGGTTTTCATCATTGATGAGTGTCACTTGTTGCATGGAGAGACATGGGCAACTATTCTAAACAGCCTAGAGAACTTTTCTCAACATTCTGTATTTGTGATGATCACACCTGATCTGGAAAAGCTGCCAAGAAGTGCAGTAACTCGGTCTCAAAGATATCATTTTCCAAAGATAAAAGATGCTGATATAGCAACCAGATTGGGGAATATTTGTGTTGAAGAGGGTATTGACTTTGATCTGGTTGCTTTAGACTTCATTGCTGCTAAATCAAATGGCTCACTTAGGGATGCAGAAATGATGCTTGATCAACTGAGTTTACTTGGTAAAAGAATCACAATGTCCTTGGCCTATGAGCTTGTAAGTGCCTAGTTTTCATTTCAGAAATGTTCTCACTTTGCATCTCGTTCTCATCAAAGTTTTGAAGTTTGTTTTATTAATATGCAGATCGGAGTTGTTTCTGATGATGAATTGCTCGATTTGCTGGATCTGGCTTTGTCATCTGACACTTCAAATACAGTTATAAGGGCCAGGGATTTGATGAGATCCAGGATTGATCCTATGCAACTTGTGACGCAATTGGCAAATCTCATTATGGATATACTTGCTGGCAAATGCGAAGAAGACAGTTCTGAAATTAGAAGGAAATTTTCAAGGAGTCATGCTTGTAAGTAACGAGTATTTGGGTACCATACTTCAGAAAGAGTTGTTGTTATGGATACTGGATAGTTACTCTTGACACCCTAAACTTTGGGATTCTTACAAATTGAACTTCATAAGTTAAAATGTGATGATTTAAAATGTGATGATGACAATCATTAATTTTAATGTGAAATTTCAATCCCCAATATCACTGAATTTTCTTCTTGAAGTTCCTCAAATTGGTTGATGAAATTGGTTTAAGGTTTTAGGTACCATAGTATAATTATATCACTATTATTCGTAAAAATGGAAATGACAAAGCTTTTCTACCTAATATGGGTGTCCTTCAAATCTGTCATCTTGAAGATTACATAAATAAATGAGTAGAAGTTTGAGGAAGAAAATTTAGTTAGGTTTTAATTGCAATGGCTTGTAAAGTTCCTGGTTAAAGTTGTCATGTGTTAAACATGTGGTTCAATATGTACTGACCCTCAAGGTTCATGAATTTTTGTGCAGTTGTCCATTATCCATTATTATTATTGTACTGAAATGCATTTTGAATTTTTATTCAAGCCATTGTTTGAAATGCGTTATTTGGTAAGAAAGAAAAAACAAGCCCTTTGAATTGATTCCTTGTTCAGCTTAGATCCCTGACTTCATTAGCATGATAGTAATATGCTTACTTAAAAGTGTCCAACCAGGTCACATTGCCTGGCACTGTTTGTACTTGCTCTAAACTTTATGTTGTTTTCCAAGTTGTCCATATTACCTTGTGTTTTATCTTGCATTGTGTTTGTAGCTCTTTTGCATGTTATGCTAATGATACAGTGTCGAGTTTCACAGCTGAGACAGACATGCAGAGGTTGAGTCATGCATTGAAAATACTTTCTGAAACTGAGAAACAATTGAGGATGTCCAAAAATCAAAGCACATGGCTTACCGTAGCTCTTTTACAGTTGAGCTCTCTAGAAACTCCTTCCCTGAATGCAAATGATCCAAAGTCCTCTTTGAGGAATGCACATGACAGAGGTCAGGATACTGATTGATAGCTCTAAATAGTGATATTTTTGTTGCTATATTCTGCTCTTTGTAGTAAATTGCCTTAGTAGGATCGCTTTTCATGATATTGTAGTCCATTGGATGCAGATGGTGATTTTTGCAGTACGTCATCCACAGAGGAGAGCTTGAAGCTCCTTTTCCCTTGTTCGTGTGAAGACAGTAAGTCACATAAGTTGGGGATGCAGGGGGATTGTAAAGCAACACTGGAGTCAATATGGAAGGGAGCTACAGAATTGTGCCAATCAAATTCACTTAAGAATTTTCTAAGGAAACAGGGGAAGCTGTCTTCTCTTTGTGTAAATCGAGGTACAAACAAGCGTCTTCTTATTTTTAAGGTTCATACTTAAATTACCAATCTAATGGACTTGTATCTACAACTCATTTCATGAAATTTGTTTTAACAAAGAAGAGAAAATATCAAACTTCATATCTCCTCAACTTTCAGGAGAAGGTTGTGTTGTCCAAATAACTACTCAGTAGGAGGCTGGCAATCTAATGGATTTGCACCTACTACTGTTTCCTGAAAATAAAGAGAGAAAGTCATGAGGACAAGGCAGTGTGCCTCAGTATTTGATTGCTTTTCTCTTGAATTTCTCAACCATTTATATTTTGTTTATCCTTTCTCCTTAGCAGCTGAAACTGACACATTATATGTGAAGTAATCTTCCTTTAACTTTCACAAATTTTGACTATTTCGAATATATTGAAAGTGGTCATCTTTGTTCCTGCAATTGTAATTTCAGATATGGCTGTAGCTGAATTGGAATTTCACCATCCTGACTATGTATCCAAGGCTGAGAAGTCATGGAAGATGATAGCAAGTTCACTGCAGTTGATTTTGGGTCGAAATGTGGAAATTCGAATTAATTTGGTACTTTGTGCTCCTGTGTCAAAGTGTACTAAACTGAGGAAGCTGTCTTTTAGTTTGTTTAGTTGTTCCCGCAGAATGCAGCAGAAATCACAATTACCAATGGAATGCAGAAGCAACTCCGACTCTTCTGATCATGTCTCTGAAAAGCCTATGATAAGTGACAAAGCTATCTTAACATGTTCTTCTGATTGTAGATCCCAAATGCCACATAACTATCCCAGAGTAGAAGTGGTAAGGGCTTTGAGAAATACCGAGGGGAATGTATTGAGCATAGGGAATGCCTCATCCCACAGATCATTACAAGATGATATGCAGAAACTCCCTGCACATGGAATTGATTCTTCTATGGAAGTAAGAAGCAGCCTTGAAAATGACGTTTTCCCTACTCAGGAAACTGAAGAGCCGCCAAACTGTTTTCCTAGAGCTCGGAGGCTCCAAAAGAGGTTACATTCATCTGACAATTCTAAAGTGATTTGGATGGATAATGAGCGAGCGAACAAGCTTACCCTTTCTGTTCCCGGAAAGAAATCCTTTGAAACGTACAACAGCACTGATGATTCTTATGTCTTCGGCAGCAACAATTACACCAACTCTAGAAGTGAGGATGAGTAAGAGCATTAAACCATTCATCTCATATTCAGTGCACTGCTATTCATATATATAATATATATCTTTTCGTGGGATGTTCATAATATTATAGATAGTGAACACATGCAGACTTCATCTCTGCTCTTGTATGGTAGTACCAAGAAAGAGCAATGAAAAAGAAATTTAGTGAAAGTTTGCATTTCAGTTTTCACTCGTCTTGATCTGTACCTTGTCCAATTTATCATCAGCTCATGCTAACCTTCAAATTCTTAATGTGGAAGCAATGTTGCCACTTAAATCATTTAAAATATCAAGTTTTTAGAAGTACTTTTGTATTTGCCTTGTTCTTTCAAGTACTAATGTACTCTTGTCTTCATGCTTGGCAGGCTGAGGGAGAACACAGTTGCCCTTTGTTGGAGAACACCCGCATTGCCCATTAACAAGGTAACAATGCTAAAAGAATCTTGAAATATACAAAAACTAAACCTCACGATGCCCCACCAATGGTATCTAATGGTTGATAATCATATAACTTCACATAATAGGAGGAATTTCTCCTTTTATTTTCCTGTTCTGTTTCAGATTTTTAGGATTTATCCGTATTTTTCCATTGTCTGTTTATCTGCACCTAATATTCATTTCTTGTTGTCCAAACACGGCATTTGCAAATTGCAAGCTTGCATATCTTATGATTCTACTCTATGAGAAGGAATAAACAATATTCGTCACAATAATTCGTTCTACATTGACTGGACTTTGAATGGTGTTTCAATGCTGCAGAATTGGCAGTTGACGGATCACCGAAGAAGATCACCCTTAGTTGGGTGGGTTCTTTCCTGTGCCTCAGCAAAATAATGCTATATATGGTATGGGATACCAGTAATTCTTGCGTTGGCAGCATGGGAGCTTCAATGGTGCTCTTAAATTTGTTCTATGTATATATCCATATGTTGCAAAACAAATTTTTTCTTTACAAGGGAACAAAAGAACTAGTGTAACTATTTAATCCTCTTTAACTCTAGCTCAGGTTTCATTCATTTGGGAAGTAAAGAGACTGAAAATGGATTAGTTGGGCATTTTCTGTCCTTTTTATTTTATTCTATTCCTAGTGATGCTAATACTTGTGTTCCGTGTGCGACGACAATCTACTGAAAAGCCAATGCTTAACAGAGCAGCTGATGTGTAATGGGTTAGGTTTGTTTTTTCCTGCTTTTCTCAGTTTCAAGGCTATTTTCGCATGTCCACCAGGTCTTTAGACCCTGTTTGGATGATGAATTCCCATGATTTTATTAACATGGATTTTCATAGTATTATTTCCTTTGTATGATTTTATAATGTATTGTAATTTATTGAGGCGGAGAGATATCAAACTCAAGCTTGAATCGAAGCGAATTGCACCAAAAAAATAAGAAAAAGTAAAATTGCCAACACTGTACATGGACCACATCGAATGATGTGTTGCGGCCTAGCCCCATCTTAGCCCATACTAACTCGAATTATACGGCACCGTTTTTCCCAGATATTTTTTTTTTTATTTTTTCTTTACGAGTTTTATCCCAAATTCGTCGACATTTTTTGAAAAATTACTATATAATACTTATATTATAAGAAAATTATTAATTAATTTTTTTATTTTTAAAAATATATTAAAAATATTTTTAATATTTTAAAAAATTTATTTATTAATTTTAACCGTTAAATTTTTTATTATTTAATTTTTATAATTTCATAAGCTTTATGAATTAATTTTTTAAATTTATAAAAAATTTATTAAATAATTTTTTTATATTATAGTGTTTTAAATTTTTTAAAATATTTAATAAATTAATTAATAAAATTTTAAAATAATAATTTTTAAAATAAAGAGACGAACATAATATAAAAATTAAATAATAAATTTTCCTTCTTTTTATTTTTTCCCTTGTAGTTTCTGCCGTTGTCGTGGACTTGCACAGCCGTTTACGTTCTTAACATAGATTTTTTAGCCCACGGCTGTAATAGAAAAAAAAAAATATTAGTGCTTTAATTTAAAAAATATATAAAAATATTTTTAGATATTAAAAATTTTAAAACATTTTAATAAATTAAATAAAAATATATATTAAGACATCAACTCTCTTTATTTTATAATTTTTATTTATTTTTTAATTAATTAAAATTATTATTAATTTTTCTTTTTATATTATAATTAATATATACATTAATTATTATAATTTTATTTTATTTATAATACAATTTTATTAATTATTATTTTTTAAATAAATATTTAAAATATTTTTGAATATTCAATAAAATTTAATATTTTTTAAATAAATATAATTTTAAACTTAATAAAAAATTACTTTTTTAAATATATAAAAATAAAATAAGATAAAAATTATGAGATTCTAATGAAAATATTAATTAGCTCTTTATTATTTTTAATAGTTGTGTTATTTAATTTATATAAAAAAATTAATTAATTAATTTTTTAATTTTATAAAAAATATAAATTAATTAATTCATTTAATTGATGATATTTTAAATTTTTTAGAGTGTTTAATAATTAAAATTAAAAGAAAAAGAAATGAATAAAATTTTAAAAATATATTGAAACATTTTTAAAAATAAAAAATTAATTAATAAATTTTTATATACCATAAAATTAAATATTATTTTTTTTTAAAAAAATAATTCATATTTTTACTTTTTTAGTACTCATGTCCAAATATTAATGGACTAACTATGGCATCATAGGCAAATTCTATAATTGCTCCTTAAATAGGACGTAACTGTTAATAAGGCCCAACTCCATACAACCTCTTAAGTGATCAAGCTCAAGTGAAGAACTGAAGGTCGTCGTTTGGCAGAGAACAAGCCATGGAGAAGCTGTCCCAGGACGCAACCGTAACAGTTCTGCGCCCTAAGCTACTCATCCCCACAAAGGAACCGGGCCTCCAATGGCTGATTGGATCCCCTTTTTTCCCGCCTTTCACTGTCATTTCTGCCTTCAGATGTATCCATTACCTGGAAAACTCTTCCTCCCCAGATTACGATAAAGAATCTGGTATCTTCCTCTTGCTTCTTGAGAAAACGAATTAATGTATTTAATTGTGAACTTTTTCTGTTTTTAGTCTTATTTGGTTCTTTCTGATGTGTAATTGAGCAGACGATGCTCGGTCACTGCTATTGAAAGGATTTGATGTGATCGGAGCGTTAGTTGCTGGAAGCTCTGATTTCGAAAAATCTGCTCGCGAGGCTATCAATGCTGCTTGTCAATTGAGGAAGCTTCTGTCAGATGGAAGGGAATTGAGGAACGAAGGAACGATAGGAGCTGTCGCGGATTTGGATACTGGCCATGTTCATGTTTTTCTCTCGAGAAGTGGAGATTCAACGAGCGTCTTATCTCTTGCTTCTGTTGTTTACAAAGAGCACTCCGAGGAGTATGTTTGGGAGACAGGTTGTTTGATTCGATGTCAGCTTCCAATTAAGTTGCCATTTTTTGTTCCACTAGGCAATCCTCCTGGTGAGTCTTACATTGATGGCGCATCTTCATGTAGTCTCTTTTCATGTTGCCTTGATATTGACTCTAGGAGATGGTAAGTAGATAATGCTTCTCAAGTTATATGATATGATTGTCAAGGTTTGGTTTTGCATTTTGGGGATTGTGTACCTTGTCTTTCTAGTTAGATTAGCACATAAAACTGTTTTTGGCCTTTAAGCTGCAATGGGCTTCAAATAAACTATATGCGCAGGAAGAAGCACAAGAGCATGCTTTTTTTGAGTCTTGGGATTATGATGGCTTAAGTAAGGTGTTTTTGGCAGCCAGAAATAGAGGGAGAATGTGAAAGGAGAGAACAAAGGAAGGAGGGGGGAGAGAGACTGAGAGAATGAATTTGTATTGATTTTATTATAGTTTCTTGTTACAATTAATCCCTTTATACAACACTGAGCTACTTTATACATTAGTTACTGATTTTATCTAACCGGCTAGCCACTATTCACATTCCTAACGGCTTTCACTAATTCACCCATTCTGATTGTTCTCAGAACATTTGAGTTTCATATTTCAGATGTAACATTTCTAGTCATTTGACGCAGATCTGATTAGAGGTGTTTGGTTCCGGTTCTTAATTTTAGAAACCAAACTTGGAACTAACTTTTGATTTTTGTTCCGGTTCGATTCTAAATAATATCAAAATACAGTTATAATTCTTGTTTGGTTATAGTTTGACTTTAATTTTGATTTCAATTTTAGTTCAAATCTTGATTTTTTACTCATAAAATTATTTCATATAGAAATAGTAAAAATAGTAAACTATGTTACTCAATCATTTGGGTTGACCTCTGTCTCTTAGATGCAGAGAGGATGTTCTTGCGTGCTACTGAAGCAGCTGTTGCCCAACTCAAAGATTCACAGGTTGTATTCATGCTAGAGAGATTGAACGAAGGGTCTTCAGATGTACCTGAACCTATCATTATCCGCGGTAGAGAATTGAATTTTAGGGTAGATCTCTCGGATATAAAACCTGTGGGTGAAGAAGCTTCTCAAGATTCTGATCCAAAAACATTAACATGCAAAAACTTCTGTTTGAAAAGCAAATCTTCTCAGACAGTGATTTCTGTAGAGGTAAAAGAAAGCATATGTAGTTCCTTGTTGCATACTTTGCATGTTGGAGGTATGTGGGAGTTTAAAGGGTTCCATCTTTATTTGGGGGATTGTCTTGCGTTGCTTTCATCATCAACTGTCACGAATGCCTTGTCATTTGTTTTTCCTGAATTTTTTTTCTTCTTAGAATGCAGACATAATCCAAGTGAGTGTTCTGTTTAATAGATCAGAAAAGTCTCCAAAATCCATGGCACCTGTTGCAGAATATTTTCCAGGTACTGACTAATCACAACACAAACTGTTGATCTCATATATGTTCGATGCATCAGGAATACAATTGTTGTAACATACAGAATTTCAAAGTAGGCATCAATCTCTTAGCTCATTCCATCGGAAATTTGACCTTCTGATTACAGCTTTGGAAGAAGCCCGACTTCTAGTTGTGGATTTTGAGCTAGATGTGCTCTGTTATGCAGCTAAGAATCTTTCACTGATACATGCTGTTTCAGAGTTGGTGATACCTGCTTTAGTTCACCAATTAAATTCAATGAAGAAAGCTGTATTACCCAAACTTTTGACTGAATGTCCCCAGGTAAGGAAAACCAATTAATGTATCAAATGGTATTAGTTCTCCTGTACACTAGGCCTCCAACCACATCTTCACCATGGAACGTATATAACTAAGTACAGATTATTTAATTGTTTTGTGACTGACTTTGTGATCCTTTTGCATTCAAAATCCTCCTTAGTGAAGTCCCAACTTTTGCATTTATTTTTTTCATTTTACAGATATCGATGGTTGACACTCAGGTCACCCAAGTCCTTACCTAGGCAACTCCCTTATATCCTTATTTATACATACAGAAAAGCTTTACATGGTTTCTTTCACCTTTTTTTTTCTTAAAACAATTTTTACATTTTTTTTTTGGTTTCTCATGTGTTTTATCTTATGGATACAGCATAGTGCAGACACTGATGTCGTTTTCCTTCTCAAAATTGAAATGCCTAGACCATGGAATTGTTTGGTTTTAGGAGAGAAAGAGACAGAGCAACACCTTATCCCATAGAGTGCATCTTCATATAGCCGGCATCTAGATTGTTTGGGTGGTGTTATGATAGTTTGGAACTTTTGATTTTAGATAGAAGAATATTTTACGAGTGTTAACGTAGAAAGTCAGATGGCGTAAATGCTTTTAAAGGAATGACCTCTGGAATCTCTAAGAAGCACCAAACAGTAGAACAGGCAAAATAAGAAAATAAGAAAATAAGGGTAGTCCTGTACTGTTGTCACCACAATAAGCTGAGTAGCTGACATACATGCCCTTGTCACCATTGCCTTTCATGTATTAAATCCAAAGATGAAAGTGTAAGAGGGTTTATATATCCCAAAAATATTATTCTTTTGCTAGAAATATTGATTGATGGTTTTGTATATCCCAAAAAATATATTTGCTTTTGCTGGAAATTACATTTTCTGCATCTTTATTTTCTCCAAATTAGGAAATTTATTGTTTGTGCAGCTGCATGCATACCACTTTAATCCAACTGGGTTTGTGCATCCAGTAACTGCCATCTACGAACTCAGTTATGGGGAGACAGAAATGAAACAAGGTGAGCACTAGACACTAATAACACCAGAGTTTTTATGATAACTACTCATAGACTGTGTGCTTGTTGTGATGGCAAAAGTAATATTTTGGTTGTTGTTATAAGTTATAGGAAGTAAATATGTTAATATAGAAAGTAAATATTGATAGATGGATTAGTTACTTAATTTTAGGATTGTATAATCATAGACTTGATTTTCCTTCCTGTTTAGATACCGTCTCTCACGTATAAATAGGTTGTAATCTCTATTATGAAATATAACAACAAATATTATTTTTCTACACGGCATCAGAGCCATTCTCGTAGGGATTTAATTTTTTCTCTCTCGTCAAGTTTTAAATTTTTTGGAGACTTAGGGCTCATGTTCTTTTGTGTTACCCATCTAGGGTAATATTTGTCTCTCATTGTCTATCTAGAGGACGCCAAAGTTGCCTTGCAACCCGCTTATCAGATCTGTGGTTCGTTTGCCGTTTGGATGTTGGGTGGAGGTGTTTAGTTGCCTTGCAACCCGCTTGTCAGATCTGTGATTCGTTTGCTATTTGGGTGTTGGGTTATCTTCCTTTAATTCGCTTGGAAAAGGAGTATAGAATTTTGGTTGCAATGGTTTTTGACGGTAAGACCCATATTATTAAAATTATCTCAACATTTTCAGTAGCGGCTGAAACAGGTAAAATGTGATTTTGGGTTACCTATAAAGGGTAACATTTAGAGACTTAGGGCTCTGTTCATTTGGGTTACCCATAAAGGGTAACATTTGGAAACTTAGAACTCTGTTCATTTGGGTTATCCAGGGTAACATTTGAGACTCAGGGCTCTGTTCATTTGGGTTACCTGTAAAGGATAACATTTGAAGACTCAGGGCTCTGTTTATCGGGATTACCCATAAAGGGTAACATTTGGAGATTTAGGGCTCTATTCATCGGGTTACCCATAAAGGGTAACATTTGGAGATTTAGGGCTCTATTCATCGGGTTACCCATAAAGGATAACATTTGGAGACTTAGGGCTTTGTTCATTTGGGTTGTCGACAAAAGGGTAACATTTGGAGACTTAGGCCCTTTTCATGGGTTACCCATAAATGGTAACATTTGAAAACTTAGAATTCTGTTCATTTGGGTTTTGGGTTATCCATGAAGAGTAACATTTGGAGATTTAGAGCTCCGTTCATCGGGATTACTCATAAAGGGTAACATTTAGAGATTTAGGGTTCTATGCATTTGAGTTACCCATAAAGGGTAACATTTGGAGATATTGGGCACTGTTCATCGGGTATTTATGGGAACTGTTTACAGCTATGTTCATCAGTTACTGTTCACGGCTATGTTCATCGGTTACTGTTCACGGGTTATATTCTTCTGATCTTTTGTTTATTTTGATTGTTTTGGGTTGTTCGTTCTTATGGCTGAAATTGATTATATATGTAACAAGTTGGGTATGATTAACATTTATGCTCCAATTTGAGGGGAGTGTTATAAGTTATAGAAAGTAAATATGTTAATATAGAAAGTAAATATTGATAGATGGATCAATTACTTAATCTTAGGATTGTATAATCATAGACTTGATGTATAAATAGGTTGTAATCTCTATTGTGAAATATAACAACAAATATTATCTTTCTACGGATGTTAAAGAAATCATTTTTGAAGGTTGTGAATTTTAGATCTATCAATTAAGTTTGATTCTTCTGGCTTTAACCCTCCATAAGTAGCATTGTAAAATCTGAAATAGCCATATAATTGATGTTATCAGGGAGGCAGTTGGAGATGCTCTTTTCTTTATGATCTCTTGATTAACATGTGAAAAGAAAGGGGTGTATCACCAATTTATGTGGGACTTCGTAAAAGCTTCCGTGATTTCAGCATATTTTTGACACTAGTATTTCTTGTTGCTTGTTGATTGAGAAAGGGGCATTTGTTCAGTAGATGGAGCTTTAGAGAGGAACTATTTTGTAGTTTGATCTCTTAATGGATTCATCCAAACTTATTCTCTGCAGTTGAAATCAGAAGATCCTTACACTTGAGGCTGGGGCTACCTTTTGATCGTCCACTTCTACGAGTTGCTAATGCACTTGATTTCTCTAAAGTGAAGGATAATTCAGGAAGCAACTTAAGACAAAAAGGTAATTTAATTCCAAGCAGGAAATAATATGTTAGACAGCAGCCAGGCCCATCCTCCCGCTCCTATTTCTCACATGTTTTTATGGTCTAAATTTGTACATTTTTCTGCTAATAATACCAGGTCTTTCTCTGCTAAAAGATGTGCATATTGGGATCCCAAGTAGTGGAGGTTAGCAACTGCTGTTGTTTATTATTTATTTATTTATTCTTTTTGTCATGTGGATTTTTTAATATCATTTTCATTGAAGTTCTGATTCTCATGCAGTCTCAAGGGGAATTGTGTCTCTGGTTCAAGGTTCTTACGAATATCATCATTATCTTCAAGATGGCTTTGATGATTCGGTACTGAAGCTGATTCAACGCGTGGTCTAACTATTAACAGCTGATTCATTTAATATTCAATAAATTAGCTCTAGATTAGAAATTGTTGCAATGTTGTAGGGGTGATATTTAGGAAGTACTGCATTATGTGGCTCATTCTGAACTTACATAGATCAGTTGTTGGTATTTATAACTTATTTTTAGGCTAAATACCTAATTTGGCCCCGACGTTCATGCAAAAAGCTGGTTGACACCCTGACCTTTTGGTTGTTAACTTTTGACTCTTGACCTTTATAAATGTGTAACTATTCAACGCTTAAATTTTATAAACTATAACTGTTTAACTTTTAAACTTCATAAAATGTAATTATTTAACTCTTGAAAATTTGAATCACGTGTAAGTCACATACTCGTATAGGGGTTAAATAGTTACATTTTTATAAAGGTCAGGTGTTAAAAGATAATAACAAAAATGTAAGAGTGCCAACTGACTTTTTAGGTGAAGGTCAAGGGCCAAATTATATATTCAACCATCTGAGTTTGATATCTTAGTGTTTTAGAGATTGTGAACTGAACCTTTCCATGTGGCCATTGATTAGGATGTAATTGTTCGTCCTAGAAATATGGGCATCTCTTGGAATCAGATATATTACACTACACTTGGCTGGGTAAATGATTATTCTTTGTTTGTAACATACGATGGGCAATCTGTCGCTGGAGAACTTCTTAAGGCTCAGTAAAATGCATACATGTTACTTCTGCATTAGATTTCTATTTCTGGTGTATGACCTGCTTTAATGGCTGAGATGGGCTGCTAAGTATCAATATATCTGTGCTCTTTTTGCCATTTTTGAGCTCATTTGTACCTTTTATCGCATGATTAGTTTCTTATGCTTTGTGATCTTTGGTCTGAGGGCTACCTTAGATTCACATTTATTTCCTATCTATAAGCAGATATTCTATTGGCATTTAAGAGCGGAATTATGTTGAAAGATCCTAACATTGCAACTGAAATTTCTGTTGCGATTGATCATCTTTTATACTTGCAGTTCTAATTTTTATGTCATTGATAATTTTAGGGCTGGGGTTGTGCTTATCGCTCTCTACAAACTATCATTTCATGGTTCAGACTCCAGCACTATACTTCCATAGAAGTTCCTTCCCATAGGTATGAAAAAATTCATCACTAGCCACTGGGAATGTAACAAAGTTTTCAAGATTCTGTTACTAGTCATAATCTTGCGCTTCGCTTGAGTAGTTGTTAATCTATCTAAATACCTTGTGTTAAAATTATAGAGGAATAGCAATAGGAATTATATTTCCTTTTTATTTTGTTCTTTTTTTGGAGGGGGGTGGTGGTGGTTGGGGGCTATATCATATAATTGAAGTCCTTTCTTTTGTTAATAATATCATTCAAACAAGCAAGAATTTTCTGTAGGGAAATACAGCAGTCACTAGTGGAAATTGGTGATAAAGATCCTTCTTTTATTGGCTCACGTGAATGGATTGGTGCTATTGAGTTGAGCTTTGTTTTGGATAAACTTCTGGGTGTAAGTGTGCCATTTAGTTTCATTTTATCCTTTGTGATGAATATTGAGAATTTTCTAGTCCACAATGCTTGTTCTGTTCTAAATATGCTAGAATATGAAGGAAATGCCAAATTATGGTAAATGGATTTGACAGGTAACTTGCAAAATCATAAATGTTAGGTCAGGAGCTGAGCTTCCTGAAAAATGTAGAGAGCTGGCCTTGCACTTTGAGAATCAAGGAACACCTGTTATGATAGGTAAATATGTATATATAATTCTTTTTTATTCAATTAACTTCCATTAAATGCTTCTCCTCTCAAATATGAATCAACTTAGGATGGCTGTGTAACTTGCTAAAGTTTGGGGTTCCGTTGACCTTGCTACAACATGCCTCATATTTTATATAATGTTGTAGTGAGGAGAAGAATAATGGTAATGGAACCATTGTATCATGGGTCTACGACTCTGACTGCACCTGACATGAATGCAGGTGGCGGTGTGCTTGCATATACACTTTTGGGAGTTGATTACAATGAGAGTACTGGAGATTGTGCGTTTCTAATACTTGATCCTCATTATACTGGAAATGATGAGCACAAGAAAATTATAAATGGTGGTTGGTGTGGATGGAAAAAAGCTGTTGATAGCAAAGGAAAGAATTTCTTCTTGCATGACAAGTTCTATAATCTTCTGCTGCCACAGAGGCCCAACATGGTTTAGTACCATCAACTTGCTGTAAAAGCTTGGCTGCCATGAAAAATTATCTGATCGAGCAGGTACACTGAAGCTATTTTCTAAATCTTTACTTCAAATAGAGTTTTTAGATTTCTTTTGCGAATGGAGTGAAGTGCTTTGGATCGACATAAATTCTGGTTGATATTTGTTTGTAATTGAGATGAGAAATGTCAGCAAAATGTATCAGTTTAGCAATTTGACCGAGGCCACCAATGGGGGACAACATCTTCTTTCAAATGTCATGCTTCAAGTAGAGTTTTGAGGTTTCTGTTGCGAATGTTAGCTTGTACTTGATGAAGGGGTTGTGTATCTAGAGTTATTTATAGGTGATTTCGAAGACGACTTGTGCTTGTTTTGCACGTGTTATTCTTTGGACGTTGCGAGTTGAAAAACATTCTTGTGGCTTATATATGTAAAATAGATAATTTTAGATCTTTAATTCTGTAGAACTAGTTATATTAAGTTGGCTTTATAAATTATTAAATAACTAAAAAAAATTCTAGTAATAATGGTTGAAGCACTCATATGCCATCTCTTAGTGGTTTCGGTTTGGCAGATGGTTCAAATTCTAATAAAATGCATGGTGTTACGAACGGAATTATAATTGTTTTGGTCTCAAATCAAATATTTCTTTATAATCGTAATTGAGAAAATTCTCAGCTTATGCTTGGAGAAGACTAAATTATAGTAATAGCTTCCAGGTATTATTTACTATTTAATAATGACATTATTTTTGAGATCTGAGTTCCATAATGGAACGTCTCTCTCCTCTTAGTATCTCTAGTTGATGGCGATACGTGTATATACAAGTATATATTTTCCCCCATCTACTTTGGCTAAGATTTGAACTCAAGCATATTGGTTTAACAGATGTGGTCATTAATAGCAAGTGAAAAGAGAAAATGACTCTTAATTACATTCCTGTCAGTAAGACCCTCACCAGTATCTGTCTCTCAACTTGATACTCTTTAAGGTAACTATCTTTGCTTCATGCCAATCCCATGCATTGTCTCCTACCCCCCTCCCCCTATCCCAAAACTCTAAGGTTACCCCTGAAAGGAATGTAGCTACCTAGTTGCGAAATCACAGCAACTTAACTCCAAATTTATACTGCTTAATTTATTGATGGTCGTTACCGATTATTCATCTTGCCATTCTCTCAATAATTCTGCCATTAATTTTTTTCTAGCTGTAAATGAGAAAAATTACCCCATAAAACTATTCAGTATTCCGTTTAATAAAATTTTAACTTGACTCGATTAATTTTTAAGCATTGAGAGAGGGGAAGGGAGAAGCTGAGGAGATTGAGAGATAGAGGAAAGGTAAAAAATTGAAGGGGGATGGGCATTTTAAGCATTATAATAAAATTTACCATTTATTTTCTATTAAATATTTTTTTTTTCAAATAAAAGACATTATTTTCAATAATAAGACTTAATTATTGTTAAAATCATAATAATTTTAATTTTATATGAGAACTACTCCCACACACTCTATAACTAATTTGAAATTTTGAAAGGTCACGATTAAATAATTATTTGATATAAAAGCAACTATTGAGAAAACAAATTTCTTTAATATATTAATAAAATGCTATTAAGGATTAATATAAAATTAAAGTTGATATCTTTTAATACTAAGAAAATCTAGCAATTAAACAAATTTTTAATTTTTTTAATATATAAATATATATATAATTTTCCCTTCCTTCTCTAAAAAACAATTTTTTTAAAAAAATATATTTTTTATTAAAAATAGTCAGGATTATATTGAAATTTATTCCTAAAAAAGTGGGATAATAGCGTATTGGCAGGGAGACAACGACGGCGTTTTATGGTTAACAAAAATACGCAATGGCCGAGCTCACGGGAAATGGGAAATGAAGCAGCATATCCAATCCAGATACTATGGCTACTCTGAGACACCAGGTCTGCCCATCTACTCTACCGTTGCTGCACGGTTCCACCCAGAATCCGATTCTTTCAAAATCTCAGCTGTCCGTTTGGTCTAAGCCACTGAGGCCTTCGTTTTCTATCTTTGCTACTCAACCCACTTCCTCTTCTCATTCTTCGTCCTCCATTTTCCTCCCTGTACTGGAAAATGCACGAATTGATCAACAAGAGCCAGAGAACGAGCAAGAAGAGCAAGAGGACGAAAATCTCACAGACCCAATCGTCAGATTCTTCAAGTCCCGCACTTCAACTTCAACCCAGGATCCCACCCACCAAGGCAAATTATCCCTCCAGAAAAACCGCCGCACTTCGTGGCGTCTCTCACCTGAATTCCAATCCGATAGCGAACCTGATATTGAAGATGTTTTTACCAGAGAAGAAAGCCAGCACATGGGTTCTGCAAGTTCGGATCCAATTCCGTTGCCGGAGGGAATTGTGGGGGAGATAATGCAAATTGCCAGGGAGTTACCTGAGAATTCTACGTTGGGAGAGCAATTGGGTCCTTTTGAGGGGAGGATTAGTGCAACAGAGTGTGTAGAGGTGTTGGGGCTGATGGGAGAAGAGGGTATGGTGACTTGTTGCTTATATTTCTTTGAGTGGATGCGATTGCAGGAGCCATCTCTCGTCACACCTCGTTCTTGTACTGTTTTGTTTCCAATATTGGGAACGGCAGGGATGGGTGATAAGTTGATGATTCTGTTTAGGAACTTGCCTCAGAATAAAGAGTTCGGAGATGTTCACGTTTACAATGCTGCTATTTCTGGTCTTCTCTGTTGCAGGAGGTATAAGATTCTTCACATTTTGCTATCTGTTCAGATCTTTATAATGGTTGTGCAGTTCATTGTCTAATCTTACAATGAACACAGTAAAAGAGTTCTATCTCTAATTTCTCTTGTGAAGTAATGATCTTACTGTTCTTTCTTGTTTTAATGATTTCAAATACATATTCTAGCATGCCTTTTAAAGACCAAGACTAAAAACTTGAGAAAGCATTCATGCTTCTAGAATTTGTACACTTTGTCCATTTTTTGTTTGGCATTACGGAAAATTAGTCTTATTAGGAACTGTTTTTGTTATAATATGTCAAATATATTAGTTAAAATATTAGAAATTATTTAAACTTATATTTGACAGGATTTAGTTAATACCAAAATAACAAAAAAACTTATTTCAAACTATTTTTTATCAGCAATATTTAAAATGATGCTTTTTTTGAGAAGTGCATTTCTGTCTCTCAGCCACAATGCCTAACAGTCTCTTAGCCATAGGAGCATTCCTCCATAGTTATGCCTCTTCTAGGACACAAATGGAGTTACCCCTTTTCAGCCGCAGTTTACTACTTTAAATGGCTGAGAGCAAATTATTGTGTGGTTCTATAACAAGTATCTTGTAACAGGATAACAAACATAAGCTGCCTTGTGCATCAGCAGTCAGTTTGATCAAATTCTAAATATTGGTTTTTCTTGTGAAAAGTTTATATAATTGATGAAAAGATTGGCAACGCTTTCTTCCTCCACAATCATGATTCTGCATCTAGTTTTGTTTGCGAAATGACATAATATATTTTTATTTGTTTCCTCATGGGATCTCAGCTCATAATTGATGGCTGCTGACATATGTCAGGTATGATGATGCTTGTACGGTGTATGAGGCCATGGAAGCAAACAACATCTCTCCAGACCATGTGACATGTTCTATAATGATTACAGTTATGAGGAAAAAAGGTTGTAGTGCAAAAGAGGCTTGGGAGTTTTTTGAGAGAATGAATAGGAAAGAAGTCAAATGGAGTCCAGAAGTTCTGGGTGCTCTAATAAAATCATTCTGTGATGAGGGACTGAAGAATGAAGCCCTAATTATTCAAGTAGAAATGGCAAAGAAAGGGGTATTTTCAAATGCTATTGTATATAACACATTAATGGATGCTTATAATAAATCCAACCAAATTGAAGAAGTTGAGGGTCTCTTTGCTGAGATGAAAGCAAAAGGCCTTAAGCCAACATCTGCTACCTTTAACATTCTTATGGATGCATACAGTAGAAGAATGCAGCCAGAGATAGTTGAGAAATTGCTGCTAGAAATGCAGGATGCGGGATTAAAGCCTGATGCCAGATCATATACATGCTTAATAAGTGCATATGGGAGGCAGAAGAAAATGAGTGACATGGCTGCAGATGCATTCTTGAAAATGAAGAAAGTCGGTATAAAACCTACTTCACATTCTTATACAGCTCTTATACATGCTTATTCAGTTAGTGGTTGGCATGAAAAAGCCTACATCGCGTTTGAGCATATGCAAAGAGAAGGAATCAAACCCTCTATAGAAACATACACAGCTCTGCTGGATGCATTTAGGCGTGCTGGTGACACCCAAATGCTAATGAAAATCTGGAAATTGATGATAAGCGAAAAAGTTGAAGGGACAAGAGTGACATTCAACATTCTTCTTGATGGGTTTGCTAAACAAGGTCACTACGTGGAAGCAAGAGATGTGATATCTGAATTTGGGACGTTTGGATTGCAGCCAACAGTGATGACATATAATATGCTGATGAATGCATATGGGAGGGGAGGGCAACACTCAAAGCTGCCACAGCTATTGAAAGAAATGGAAGGTCTCAATTTAAAACCTGATTCTGTTACTTACTTGACCATGATATATGCATTTGTCCGTGTTCGAGATTTCAAGAGGGCATTCTTCTATCACAAGGAGATGGTGAAAAGTGGGCAAGTGCCAGATGCCAAGTCTTATCAAAAGCTTAGGGCAATATTGGACGTAAAAGCGAAAATAAAGAATAGGAAGGACCGGAGTGCCATACTAGGTATAATCAGTAGCAAGATGGGTATGTTGAAAGTTAAGAAGAAAGGGAAGAAAGATGAATTTTGGAAGCACAAGAAAAGGCATCCAAGAGTGCATAATGGCGATCAATCATGAATCTTGATAGATAACGATTGTGCCTGTTTTGGAGCTTTATAAATTTAAGAAAGCTGTGTTTCACCTATGTTGGTCTTGTTCAGGAATAATGTACATCTCTTTGCTCTCAAGTGGCCACCTCTCCTCCCGAGGTGTGACATTTGATTTGTATCTAAGGGATGATACCAAAAAGAGGACGGCTTTTCCAGCTAACCGCACTGATTTCTATGGAGCGCTTTCCTTGTGTTTCTGTCTCTCCAGATAATCCGGTGTAGTTTGGAAAAATTCTGGCAGATGCGTATTCTGAGTTTAGGAGTAGTGAGTAAGCAAATTCATACCAGTTGTTTGGAGTAGGTTTTTTTAAAGGTGATAGAAACCTGGAAGACCCCTTCTTTTTATGTCAAAGATCTTACCATTTCTGACGAACTGGAGTTTCATCTCTTTCCCGGGAGAGAATAGTAATAACTAAATATTATTACCATTCCAGGTTTTAATTTTGTGTTGCATATTATAGCTATATATATATATTAATAAGAAAATAATTAATTCATTGTTTTTGAAGCATATATTCCTTCTCTCACAAAACCCACTCTGTTTTATTTTCTCTTAAATTAAAATTTAATTTATGCAGAAAGCACTATTTTTTTAAAAAAATAAAAAATAAAAAATTCTGTGATGAGTATTTTACATGTTTTCATAAGAAGATGCCAATTTTTATTTTCTTTTATTTTCACCTTTGCTTTCATACAATAATTTAATTTCCTTTGATTATATGATATGACCCAAATTCATTATCATATATGTCTTTACAATAAAAATACTAATTGATTGTAATCTTAAAATTTTTCATAAAAAAAAAGGCCACTTCGCAGATCTAGAGAAGCTTTCGGTGTGGACTGTCTGCCGACAATCAAACGAGGCCAACTGTCGCACAGTCTGGATTATCGCCTTTCGGCAGCCGCTGGAGTCTGATCTGACCCATATTTAGAGGTTAAATTTTGTTTTTGTTTTGAGACTTTTTGAATGTTTATAAACTTCAACAGCAGTTAACAGTTCACCGCACCCTCGCACCGTCAAATGAGAAAACTTGAAGCCCAAACAACATCTGAATCGGGCCAAATCAGATGGTAAATTTACTAGGACTATGCACAACACATCAGTAGTCCAACTTATGATATCACATTTTCTAATATAGTTTACGTATGTGCAATACCTTTGCCATGAAATGGCTAATTATTTATTATTAGTTTTGCGTAATACAAGTTTACATTTTAGTTAATACAAAATTAAATGCAATTTGGTGGATTAGGCGTTGTGAATAGCCTAAATATTTGAAATAAAGAATCCAGTTTAACAACAATTGTTTGAGCTATTAATCAAAGTGAATAATATATAAATAAGAAAAGTACTATTTTAATATTTAAATCAGTAATAATTTTAAAATATTACTATATATCCATATTTAAACTAAATAACTGAAAAGCTACGAATGCTAGTTTGTGGGTGGTCATTAATCTTCAAGGTAATGAATAATTAGATGCCATTACTAATTAAGTAATTATTGTTCTCTTTTGGTTTTTATTATTTTTTTTTATTTATTTAAAACAAATTGAGAAGTCGTTATCATACGGGAAAGCTAATATGAATATAGATAGACCAATAAATCCAACAATTTCCTCACCGATTACTACTGACACCACACGTCTTCACTTGCCTTTTTTTTTTAATTATTTTTCAGCCTTTTCATGATAATGGTTGTGTTTTCTATTTTTGTTTGTGGTTTTATTTAAATCACTAATTACTCCCATTCATTTTTCTTTTTACATATCAATGCTGTATAATTACATATCTTTCTTTTTTTTTAAAAATCTGATATTTGACAGTCAAATTAGAAATAAATTTACTCTCCAAATCATGATTTTTCATTTGAAATCAATAATTCTGTAATAATTTAATTTAAAATGAGAAAGTTTAATTTTTAAATTTAAATTTATTATAAATATTTATTTAAATTTCTTTTTTTAAAAAATAAATTTATTCTAAATAAAGGGATAAATATTTCCTTGCCAATTATAGTATCATTTCTTCTTGCGAAGCAATTGCAATGGGTCTACTAAATAGAGGGAAAGGGGGAGGTGATTTTCGTAATTCCAATCATCCGGTAAAATAACTAAGAATTAAAAACCCTAAACCGGTTGCCCCTCCGCCGGGTGGAAGCAAACGACAGGCAACAGCCGGTAATGCACGTGCCACGTGGACATCGAAGCGAGATATACCCGAAATCCCCCTTGACGTGTACCAGTAACCGCAGCCTCCCTATAAATAGTCCTCTCACTCTCCTTTTCCTTCTCATCCATTTCCTCCCTTTTTTCTCCTGTTCAGTAACAGATAGAGACACTTGCTAACTTACTCACCCATAAAAACATCACCTGAATTTCTAGCGAAGCCGGAGCTGCTTTTGATCTAGGGTTTTCAGATTCAGTTCTATATAATTCTTCATTTCCTTCGTTTCTGTTCGGATCGGGAGCCTGTTTGGGAGATCCGATTGCTTCTACTGCTTTGGCTCGAGATCCGGGCCAAGCACAGAAGTGTCGGATTCGGGCCTTAGATTGAATCCTCCTCAAGTTTGCAGGTTCTCTCTCTCTCTCTCTTGCGTTTTATGTTTCTTATAGGGGTGGTTTGTTTTGGTTGCTCGGAATAGGAGAGAAAGTAAAAGGACATAAGATTTTTAATCTTAGATTTTCACATTGTCTGATATTTTATGGAAACCAAGTTAACTCTAACTGCACAATTTATTATGAGAGAGTGACTTTTTATGCTTACAGAATGAGTATTTTTGAAAACTATGGTACGTGTATGGAGTTCTCATCTTTTATAAATAGCTTACAGTTTACATATCTCGTCATCAATGACCAATAATCATTAATTATGCCTGTTTAGCTATATGTGCTTGGTCTTGCTTTCCTTTTTCAGTTGAATTGAACTTATACTTAATAATATTCGCGCTAGCACTATTTTACTTTCCTAATTAATTATGTAGACTTTTTTGAATGACCAGATGATCCTGAAAATATAATTTCTTTTTCTTTTTCTTGTTTGGATTTAGTGGCTATAGAAGTGGCAAAGTGGAAATGGCGTCTGGTGAGGGATTTCTGACGGATGAGCAGAGGGAAATGTTGAAAATAGCAAGTCTAAATGTGGATAATTTGTCATCATCCCCAAAGACTTTGTCATCCTCTCCGAGATCCCCATCAATGTTGCTTTCTGAGCATCAGTTAAAAGTTCCTGCTGCTGGCAAGGCACCCACTGCTGGGATTGCGGTGAGGCATGTACGAAGGTCACACTCGGGCAAGTTTGTGCGTGTGAAGAAGGGTGGGTATATCTGGACCATGTTCTGATATCAATGTTTTTCTTTGCATTTATATGGATTTCATGATTCTGTGCTTAATTAATTGGCAACATCCTACGCATTAAATTTTCTTACTATGCTTGTGAAATGCATGAAAAATATTGGTTTAAAAAATTGCCCAAAGCAGCTTTTGACCTCCAAAAGAAGTAGGATATAAGATCAAAAGCGTAGAAGGGCCATATGTATATATGAAATTTTATGTGGCTGGAAGTCTCCTAGCTTGATGGGCTTAGTTGTTCGATAATTTGGTAAATCATTCGCCAGACTGTTTTATGATGTTATTATAACAAATTTAAAATAGGTCTACTTTCATTAATTTTAGGTTTTACTGTACGGTCATATATAATGTTTAATGACGTTTATGGTATTGATTAATTTCATTCCTAATGGACACTCCATTATGATTTAGCTATTTAAATGCTCATGTATTTCCTTCTATTTTGATTAGATGAATTTTTTGCATCCATTATGATATTAGTGATGACGTCTTGGTTAAACAAGGAAGTATTTCTATATATTATGGGGGATGGTGATCCCAACTTATGATTAAATTGGCATAATTTTATTTTCCATAGGACCATGGATTTTTTAGACATTGCAATATCCATCATATGGAGCCCACTGTTAAACTTGTTTGCACATAGTTTGGTCTGTCTGCTGCTGAAATAGTGGCCTTCAACTGGCATTATGATCTTCATAGGGCAGGTTAGCTAGGATTTCTGCATGTGCTATTTTTATCCATATATGAATTCAGACCATAAATAGTTGATTGACTGATGGGATTATAATTTGATTATATTTATATTTTTGAAATGAATTGGAAAGGCTAATCACTAGTTCATTCTTCCAATAGATAGGAACAGTTATGGCTTTCATTTGGCATTTGGATGAACGAAAAATGGCCTGATGCACCTTTTTGCCATCAGTTTGCTGCATTATATTGTGCTTGACTGTAAGGCACTCATAAATGTCCGTTGTAGTTAAACAAATACCTGGCAGGTATGGACAATGAAGGAAATTACAATAATTCTTCTCTTAATAATATGTGTCATTGAATCAGCAACTTTTTATCACACTGAGCGGTTCAGTCTAACTAACATTAGCTGCATGGTTGACAGCTCTTATATCTGGGTGTGTGCTAATTGTCCATATATGAATATCCAAGTTGTTAGGGCTGTTTGTGTGTTCATACCAGTTGTAATGCTGACCTATAAATGCTGCATCTTGATTCTGTGAAGAATAGATTTTTGGTGATGCTTGTTTTGTGCAGTTCTCTGCCTTCACTTCTAACATAAACCAGGTGGTCATCAGCCACAACTTTGATAGCATGCAGAGAATCTGAATTTCTCAATTAAATACATATTTATTGTACATTTAATCCTATAATCATGCTATCTAAATAAGAATATAAATCCCTTCAATTATGCTAACTAGATATGACTATATGGTAGACTAAACAGGCTTATATAATAGTTGACATCATGTTCTATAACAGTGGCTTTTGTGATATTTTTTTACCTTTTAAATTCATTGTAATCATGAAAGCAGTATTGCCATTTTTCACGTTCTGCACATGATTTTGCTGGTTATTCTTTTGTTCTTTCAATTCCTGATACCTCGGATATTCTACCCACTATGTCTTTGTTTATCACAATTAATTTAATTAAAAGAAGAAAGTAGAGAGAAGAAAATGGGGGAACCCAAGGATCATGAACTTTGCAGCTCTTGAGCAGGTCTTTTTATTGCATTCTAGTAATAATCATCAATGTCTGTTGGGAGTATCTAATAGGATTTGTTTTAGTGGTGTTAGAACTTTGCAGGGCTTTATGTGCACATCTACTTTTTCAGATGCTATCACTTTGGATGTTTGATGACAGACTAACTTGTGTAGGATGGTTACAGTGCCATTTTGTGCATTGAATTGAAATGACTGATTTGCTCCACTTCTGAAAAAAAAAAGGTACTGTTTCTAGCAGAAGGCAAATTGAAAAATGACATTCTTTTGAAAAAAAAAAGCAACAAGAGATATTCAGCCTGCATGATGTTGTTGAAAGCAGTCCATTTTCATTGTTGCCACTTACTGATCGTGGTGCCATATTGGTTTTGCAACCTTGTCTGGTTGGTAAATTCTGTTTCTTCCATTGTACATTTGCATGCTGAATCCATTTTGTTCTTCATGCTTCGTACAGTTGAACTTGTGTTTTTACTAATGCATTTGAATTGAAATTGAAAATAACTTTTGTCATCTTTAATTAAATGCTGGCAGATGGTGGTGGTGGTAAGGGCACATGGGGGAAGCTGCTTGATACTGGTGGTGAATCCCATATTGATCGGAATGATCCTAACTATGACAGTGGAGAGGTTATTTTATTTCTTATTCTGATTCATTCTTCATGCTCTTGGTTTTATATGGATTTTATGAATGATAAGTGTATCAAGATGATACAATAATTTCGTGAGAACTTGTTTGGCACAATAATGAAAAACGTGCAAAACCACTACCAAATCCACTAATTTTGTGTTGTGTTCATGTCTTGTCCAAAATGGCCAACTGTCTTGGTCACTGCTCGGTGTGCCTTTTTACTTCACTTATTAACAATTTTGGCAACCATTTGGTCATCAAATCATATGTTGCTCTCTTCTGCATTATTTTGAACAGGAGCCATACCAACTTGTGGGGGCAACTATCTCAGACCCTTTAGATGAGTACAAGAAGGCTGTTGTCTCCATAATAGAGGAGTATTTTAGTACTGGTGATGTGGAGGTGGCAACATCTGATCTTAGAGAACTTGGTTCAAGGGAATATCATCCTTATTTTATCAAGCGGCTTGTTTCCATGGCCATGGACAGGCATGATAAGGAGAAGGAAATGGCTTCTGTTCTGCTTTCTGCACTATATGCTGATGTGATCAGCCCATCCCAGATTAGGGATGGATTTGTCATACTTCTTGAGTCCGCCGATGATCTTGCAGTAGACATATTAGATGCAGTTGATATCCTTGCTTTATTCATAGCACGTGCTGTGGTTGATGATATCCTTCCCCCAGCTTTCCTCACTAGGGCAAAGAAGACCCTTCCAGAGTCATCAAAGGGATTTCAGGTTCTCAAAACAGCTGAGAAGAGCTATCTCTCAGCCCCACACCATGCAGAACTTGTAGAAAGGAGGTGGGGTGGTAGCACTCACATCACTGTTGAGGAAGTAAAGAAAAAGATAGCTGATCTATTGAGGGAATATGTGGAAAATGGGGATGCTTTTGAGGCATGTAGGTGCATAAGGGAATTGGGGGTTTCTTTTTTTCATCATGAGGTTGTCAAGAGGGCTTTAATTCTTGCCATGGAGATTCGGACTGCTGAATTGCTTATATTAAAGCTATTAAAGGAGGCTTCTGAGGAAGGCTTAATAAGTTCCAGTCAAATGGTGAAGGGTTTTGCTCGGCTAACAGAGAGCCTTGATGACCTTGCTCTCGACATTCCATCTGCAAAAACCTTGTTTCAGTCCCTTGTTGCCAAGGCTATATCTGAGGGATGGCTAGATGCTTCATTCTTGAAGCCCTCTAGTGAAGATAGACAGGTACTTGCTAAAGACAAAAAGTTGATACAATATAAGGAGGAGATTGTGACGATAATTCATGAGTATTTTCTGTCAGATGACATTCCTGAACTAATCCGAAGTCTGGAAGATCTTGGCATGCCGGAGTTTAACCCAATTTTCCTGAAAAAACTCATTACCCTAGCTATGGATAGGAAAAACAGGGAGAAGGAAATGGCATCTGTTTTGCTCTCAGCTCTTCACATTGAGATTTTTTCAACTGAAGATATAGTTAATGGATTTGTCATTCTTCTGGAATCTGCAGAAGATACAGCACTTGACATTTTGGACGCTTCAAATGAACTTGCTCTTTTTTTGGCTAGGGCTGTAATTGATGATGTCTTGGTTCCATTGAATCTGGAGGAGATCAGCGGAAAATTGCCTCCAAACTGCAGCGGGAGTGAGACTGTGCATATGGCTCGATCACTTATTGCTGCTCGTCATGCAGGCGAGAGGATCTTGAGATGTTGGGGTGGTGGGACTGGTTGGGCTGTGGAAGATGCAAAGGACAAGATACAGAAGCTATTAGAGGAGTATGAAAGTGGGGGTGTTGTCAGTGAAGCTTGCCAATGCATCCGCGATCTTGGGATGCCTTTCTTTAACCATGAGGTGGTGAAGAAGGCATTGGTTATGGCTATGGAGAAGAAGAATGACAGGATGCTTGACCTGCTACAGGAGTGTTTCAATGAAGGGCTTATTACTATCAATCAGATGACCAAAGGCTTCACCCGCATAAAGGATGGACTTGATGATCTGGCTCTTGACATTCCAAATGCAAAGGAGAAATTCAGTTCGTATGTGGAGTATGCCTGTAAGAAGGGGTGGCTCCAAGCTTGTTTTGGGTGATCTGTTGCAGATGCACCCTCAAACCTGGCTGCAGCCACCTGAGACAAACATACATCTGTTAGTTTCTCTCATGTCTGTGTTGATCAGTACCTCTTTTGTACTGTTCAATCGTCTCTGTGCTTCACAGCTGGATGGATAGATATGGGATGTTTTCGTTTAATTTTTTTTTTCCCTTCATTTTCCTCCCCCTAGTGGTCATCTGATGGAGATTCTTGTGATCCCAACCAATGTATAAAAGTTGGTTCGTCGTTATTGCTATTTAATATTAACGTTAGCTTTAGGAGTATGCTGTGTGAAGGAAAGTATGCTGAAGAGGGAATGGATCATGATGCTGTTATTACATGCAATATGATGTTTAGGATGGTAATAGTTTCTTTTTCCCTACACAAGTATTATTTTCATTTTGCTATGGTCTCTCGTTATCTTCTTTCTTAGTGGCAATATCTTGTAGCAATTGGCTGTTCTGACATGGATTTTCCTTTTGTGGAAAAAAGGAAACTTTGAATATTATCTATGTAAGATAATTCTTAAGTGCTTTTGAAATAGTATTTTTTTACTTCCTTTTCCTCCATCACATTATGAGATACCTTGTTGACCCCAGACCTGAGTTCGTCTTTGGTATGAAGTCTAAATCAATCTTTATTTTTTCATCGAAATTGAAGCAAGTCTCATTCAAATCCTTTTTTTTTTTTAATATGAAATGCAGTCTCATTCAACTTTTGGCCAAATAAAATCATAAATTTCATATGCAAGTCCAAGTAAATTTTAATTTAATAAAAATATTATTATTCTAAATTTTAGATGGTAAAATTTATTTACTATTTTTATTTTTGTATTTTATATTTTTAATTTTTATTATAACTAAAAATAAATAATTTTGATATTTAGAATTATAAAAAATAATATTTTATTAAATTAGGTTTTTTGAATAAATTAAATTAGGATTTATTCGAACTTCAGTGCAAGTTTTATTTTTCTAAAAAAATTAAATTGAGTGCAGTTAAATTTAATAAAAAATTCAGAAGCTAATTTGCAACTTTGTTTTTATAATTTTTTGGGAAAACGTCCATATTTTACAGCAAGCGTTTTTTTTTTTCTAAAAAAAAAGTTCACAAATAAAATCATGTCCCAAAACTGACCAAATTAAACTCAGTTAGGGCTGCAGGAATTGTAATTGAACCATATCCATATCCTAAGATGTATGCTCGGGAATATTGAAAATTAATTTGAAAGATAATTAAATTATATTTATTAAATATTTTACCTTTTAATAATCTTAATTTTCCATAAAAAAATTTTTAATTAATTTTTTAATTTTAAAAATATATTAAAATATCTTTAAAATTTTAAAAGTCTATTTATTAGTCTCTAATTTTTTCTATCAATTTTATTTGTTAAATATTGTAGAAAAATTGAAATATTTTAAATAAAAAAAATAATTAATAAATACCGAGAGATAATAAGTTTTGTCATATAAAAAAATAGAAATAAAGTAGTAAACAGTTTTTCTAATACTATATAGTAAATTTTCTTAAATTCAAACGGCCTAACTTGAAGCCCATCCCAATATGCGTTACCGGTATTGCCACAATGGAAAAACCTAAACGACCCAAATGCCCTGGTTTCTTCGGGGCATCATCACTCGACTTCTCGTCCAGTCTATAACTCTCAGTTTCCAACGCTAGAAAATGTCTGAACCAGAGCTCCAACTGCAGGCCTCGCCTGTGCCTGTTAAAACAGAACTCCATACCCTTGACGACTCTATGGAAGAGACCTCCACCTCCAAGACGCCCCTGCCTTCCAAGGTCGTCGTTTTGGCTGACCTTAACGCCAATCCTCCTGAAACTGACGCCACCGATTCTTGCCACCTGTCAGCCCCAGACCTCACGAGGTCATCTTTTCTGTTAGCTTTCGCTTCTCTCCTTTTAATTTTTCAATTCTTTGAGATTTTTTTTATCAATTCTTTACCTATTTTATTTCAATTTCTTTTATTTTTCATATCTAGAGTGTTTTTTGGTTGCTCAGAGAACTATTGAAGAGTAGTATTAGTGCTTAATTTTTTATGTTCAAGTGCTCTAATTTCCTTTGTGCTGAGCATAAAGATTTAGTGTCATATAGGTTAACCAATGATGAAAGTCAAGATAAAAGTAGTAACTTGACATGCAAAGACGGGGATACTGTCGAAGTTGAAGGTAAAAGATTGACCAAATTGGGGAAATGCCGATCAAGAATTAGTAAGGTAGACGCCTCTCTTGATTATGGACCTGACACGGATGCTGATCAACCTGGTCAAGGTCCTAGCTCTTCTCGTGAAGAAAAAGTCAGCAGCCTTAAAACTGTCAGTACCACCTCTTTGTCATTTGGTGCTTAATTCTTTTATCAAGAAAATGTTTGGGCTTGGTTCTTTACATGTGTACTCCATGAACTTGATCCCTTTGACACAAAATTTTAGGGTCTGGTTCATGTTGCAAGGAAGATGCCAAAAAATGCTCATGCACATTTTATACTTGGTCTAATGTATCAAAGGTTGGGTCAACCCCAGAAGGTAGATTTGTTAGACTTGCTAACGTCCTTTGTTTGGTTGATATGTGTGATTTTGTTACATTTGATACGGGAAATTCTTTTAGGCAGTTTTTGCTTATGAGAAGGCAGAAGAGATCTTGCTGCAATGTGAGGCTGAGGTAGCTAGGCCAGAGTTGCTTTCACTAGTTCAAATTCACCATGCTCAGGTGCAATAAAATATCTTGTTTTTTGCCATCTTTTTTGTTCTATTCTTGGATTTCACATATTGTAGAATGCTAGTAGTTGCTAATTTCACAACATGTGAGTCATCAATTATGCAGTGTATTCTCCGTGAAAATTCTGCTGATAATAGTTTGGACAAAGAACTTGAAGCTGAAGAGCTTGAGGAAATCCTTTCCAGATTAAAGGAGTCAATGCAATCAGATATAAGACAAGCAGCTGTTTGGAACACACTGGGCTTGATACTTCTTAAATCTGGTCGTGTGCAGGTATAAGGATAATGCTATTTTGTTGTCTATTACAGTGATTTTCAATTTTTATGATCTGACATGGACTACAACTTTTCTTTCTAGAGTGCCATTTCAGTTTTGTCATCTTTGTTGGCAATTGACCCTTACAACTATGATTGCCTTGGAAACCTTGGAATTGCATATCTTCAAAGGTAAGACACTAACTTTCACATTCAAGATGTCTCTTGATTAGAGTTTGCAAAAGTGTTGTGAGGTAAGTGAAGCAACAGTGGGATCATGGAAGAGAAAAGGAAAGAACAGAAAAAAAAAGTACTATGGTTGTTGTAAACAAAAGCGAGAACTAGAAACCATCTGAATCTGTCAAACAGGTGATTTTGTGTATATTTTACATGATGTAAACATTATAGCTTGCACTTATGAAATGTAAAACGTCTCATACTGATTAATGTTGTTTTCTTAAACAATTTTCCAAATTGTAAACTTCTGAGCAATATGGGACATTTTGAAGTGCCTTTACCTTCTCTTTGAAAGATTTCAAGCATATTATTTCTGCTGAATTTTTCTCTCATGAAAGCATCTCTTTATTTGGGCTCATAGTAACTAATGATTGTTGTAGATATCAGTAAGTTCTTTCAGCAAATTGACTTCTATTTGATACAGTTATAAAATTTGTGCATGGGCTTTCTTATGTGATAATTTATAAATCTTATATTTTTATTACTGTCTTTTTAGTTTTCCTTCTGATAATAATTGAATTAAATTAATTTGTTTTATTTTGATATTTTTTTTTATAGGAATTACTCATTAATGTTATTATGGTTAGTCTTGTATGGGTTGCCTTGCTAGCAGTATACTTATGGATGTTTGGATCACCTTTTAGCATTGCAACTTGTACAGCGAGGAATTCATTGCATGATGATGGTTTGGGTAATATTCCTCGAGATTTCAACCAGTAGATCATAACTTATTTCTTAATTGATCTTGCAGTGGAAATTTGGAGCTATCAGCAAAATGTTTTCAGGATTTGATCCTTAAAGACCAAAATCATCCTGCTGCCTTTGTTAACTATGCTGCTTTTCTTCTTTGTAAATATGGTTCAGTTGTTGCAGGTAAGATGTTGGTGAGTTCGGCTCATGAATTTTCAACTATATTGACCTCTGACATGCGTTCTTTACTTGATTAATCTTTTAATATGGTATCACTTGTTAATCATGGAATATAGTAAAGGAACTTGCATGACTACAGCTATCCTTACTAAATTCTTAGGTGCTGGATCAAGTGCTGGTGAAGGTGCTTCTTTAGATCAGATTGAAGCTGTCAATGTTGCTAAGGAGTGTTTGCTTGCAGCATTAAAAGTTGATCCAAAAGCAGCGCATATATGGGCAACTCTTGCTAATGCATATTACTTGACTGGTGACCATAGAAGTTCCAGCAAGTGCTTGGAGAAGGTGCTCATGGTTCATTGCTACAGTCATTTATTGCTTCTTTTGTTGAGGTTGTTCATTGGTTTCCTTGATCTTTTGATGGGAAAATCTTTCTTTGCTTTTTTGGCAATGAACAATAGAAAATTTCCTTTTACGTTTTATATTTTGCATGGAAACATGCATTCTACTTTTTGCTGTTCTATATTTGGTATGGAACCATGGATTCTACTTTCTGACCTTTGTGATCAAGCTGACGTAGTTTTCTTTTGATGTGTTTGTTTCTCTCCAGGCAGCAAAATTGGAGCCCAACTGTATGTCTACTCGATATGCTGTAGCAGTTCACCGAATCAAGGTTGCTGAAAGATCTCAAGATCCCAGTGAACAGCTTTCCTGGGCTGGAAATGAAATGGCTTCAATCTTGAGAGAAGGAGATTCTGTTCCAATTGAACTTCCCATTGCTTGGGCAGGACTTGGCATGGTGCACAAGGCCCAACATGAGATTGCAGCAGCATTTGAAACGGAAAAGGATGAGTTGACGGATGTTGAAGAGTGTGCTCTCTACAGTTTAAAGCAGGTAATTTTGGTGGAGAGAGAGTGGCTGGCTGTTTCCAGACGTAGTTTCTCATTTTCTTTTAAAATAATCAAATTGGAATATGATTTGAAACTTCTATTGTTCTGCCATTCATGTATGGGACATACAAAACTACTCATTCTCATCTTGCTTGAATTTAAGGTTTAATGTTTTTCCCTGAATAGGATTGTTATGTTTTGATAAAATTTTGGGTTTCATTTGAGTTATTGTCAATTGTTTTTACTATTTTAGTTTGATAAAGTCATGCAGCTGCTTAGCATCTTTTTTAACAAAAGAAAACAAAGAATACACACTATTCTTGACCTAGTGTTATTAAAGGCGCCAAAAGGACCAAGAGAAAAAAGGCGAGGCGAGGCCTTCAATGTGATTGAAGGCGCCAAAACCTGCCAAGCGAGGCCTCATGCAAGAGGAGAGCGACTTTCTTTGCTTGGCTCGAGGCATGAAGCTAGGGAAAAAGGCGAGGCGAGGCCTTCAATGCTATTGAAGGCGCCAAAACGTGCCAAGCGAGACCTCATGCAAGAGGAGAGCGGCTTTCTTTGCTTGGCTCGAGGCATGAGGCTAGGCGAGGCATGAGGCTAGGCGAGACATCGCCTCTTGAAAATAATATGCACGACTTTTTTTTCTTTCTTTTTAAAGATTAAATCCTAATTCGTATTTCCTTTTGAAACAGCTGATTGAAGAACTAAATTTTAGGTATTAATTAGAGAATATATCCCTATATATATATATATATCTTAACTAAATAGGAAAGAAATAATATAATATCAACAATAGGAAAGAAATAATATAATATCTACATTGTTGACTTCCAATATTCAAGTTTATTCCAATATTGAAAAATATTACATATTTATATATAAGTATGCCTATAATTCAGCTAACTAATTAGGAATATATATCCTTATAATTATGCTAACTAATTTACTAATTAAGAAGGATTTAATACAATATCTATACATATATATCTATACATTACTCATACATATATTATATATACACACATATATATGTATGTATATATATAAGTATAGCTCCACACTTCAAAAAGGTATCACTTTGCCTCTCGCCTAAGGCGGTAGGGGAAGAAGGATTTAATACAATATCTATACATATATATCTATACATTATACATACATATAGAGTGTGTGTGTGTGTGTGTCTATATATATATATATATAATTATCATACATGCATATAGTGTGTGTGTATATATATATATATATATGTAAGTATCGCGCCGCACTTCAAAAAGGTGTCACTTTGTCTCTCGTCTAATACATATAGTGTGTGTGTGTGTGTATATATATATATAAGTATCGCGCCGCACTTCAAAAAGGTGTCACTTTGCCTCTCGTCTAAGGTAGTAGGGAACCCTATCACCTTACCACTGCATGTTGCCTTAATAACATTGTCTTAACGAGTTCTAGAGTTGAATTATTATTCTCCAATGCTTGCAAATTGTTTATGGTGGGTTTTCTTTTCTCTATATCTCTTGATATTTTACTCTATTGCCTGTCAACAAATACTTTAAACAGGAAGAGGGAAAATATAATCATCTTTTGGATCGGGTTCATAAGTGTCATGTTTTTATCATGGCTTCTGAATTAAAGAATTACTTATTGTCTTCCAGTTATTGATTGATAGCATATAAAACCTAGTTTTCATGTTTAATTTGCACATGTTCTTTAATGTGCATGTGAATTAGGCAATAGCGGAGGACCCAGATGATGGGGTGCAGTGGCACCAACTTGGCTTGCATTATCTCTGTTCTCGACAGTTTGAAGTAGCACAAAAGTACCTCAAGGTTGCAGTCTCTCGATTTAAAGAATGCAGCTACGCATGGTCAAATCTTGGTGAGTGCAGATTCATGACCATCCATTTCTTGTACTTTTGGTGGTTAACAATTTTTTCAGAATTTTCCTTATGGTCATTCATATGCTCTAGGTATCTCACTTCAATTATCAGAGGAATCATTACAAGCTGAAGATGTTTATAAGCAGGCTTTGGCATTTGCAGCATCTGAACAAGCACACACAATATTTTCCAATCTTGGAAATCTCTATCGGCAGCAAAAGCAATACGAACGAGCCAAGGCAATGTTTACCAAGTCTCTGGAACTCCAGCCTGGCTATGCTCCTGCATACAACAATCTTGGTCTTGTATTTGTCGCAGAAGGTCGATGGGAGGAAGCCAAGTTCTGCTTTGACAGAGCTCTTCAGACGGATCCTTTGCTGGATGCGGCCAAGTCCAACCTGATTAAAGCAGTGGCCATGTCTAGATTGTGTGCAGGTTAGTCTCGTCTCTCCAACAGGAGTCTACTGTATAAACAAGTCTGGACCGAGGTAGGTAGCTTTTTTTCAGCCCTGAAATAAGGGTCATGAATTATGTATATCATTTGCTTAGAAGTAAATTTTCTTCATGAAAGTTATTTCTCACTCTATCACAAATGCATAATTTTGAAATGGGAACACTATTCATGACGGTTTAAATATGAAGATGCAAATTTTGTTGGACATCTTCTATTGCTGAGCCTCCCCAGAGGCCATTCTAGCACTGAACTGACCAACCAGTCCTTTTGAATCTTTACTGTTCCTGGAACTTCCAAGTTGTTTAAACCATATGAAGAAAGTACGTACTTTTATGCCTTGTTAATGATACCTGAAGAATACATATATCGACTGCTTAATGTAGGGTGTTGATCTTTGAAGGATCTACAAGGTAGATAATCAATGGATGAGTCCAAATAGAGCTGGCTGGTGGTCCTGTAATTCCTTTTGTTGAAAAATATACATCTGCTTGTCGTGTTCTTTGCAATTGAAGTGTTCATCTGAAAATGTACGATTCCGTTTCCAGAATTAACAGAGAGGTAAGGACATAAAAGATATGGCCATAGTGTTTCAAGTGACTGCAAATGAAACAGGCAAATGCTTCAAGCGACAACAGAGTGCTCTACGACATTCTTCAACCAGCTCAGCTCTGAATAAAATTCAATAACGTAAATTCTTCTCTTAGAAATTCCAATGGGTTTTACCATTATACTTAATAAATTTCAAAATAAACAGTCAAAAAATTTGTTAACAATTTGCACTTCAAACTATATTTGTTGAATTAATTATACCTCATCATTATCAATGGCCATTAAAATTAACATATATTATTAACTGCTCTAACGATAAGGTGCAACTGTTAAAAAAAAAAAAACTTTTAAGGTATTGCAAATTTATCATTATTTTATTTACCCTTTTTTTAAATTTTTACTTCTTTTTCTTTTATCATTAAAACCTGCTTAAGAGTAACGAGATTAAGATTAAACTCAATGAGCTTGAATAAACTAAGCGTTCTAGGCCTTAAAATTATCATATGATTATAACTTTTTTATTCTTTTTATTTTCAATTTTTTTACAATATTTTTTTTTTCTTTCATTCACAAAAAATAAAAATAAGAGAATAATAAATGAAATATATTATTTTTATGTCTCCATTTATTTTTTTTAAATTACATTTTTTATCATCTCCTTTTTATATTCTCTTACTTTCAATATATGAAAAAAAAAACGTTTTCAAAAAAATGAAAAGATTTTAGTATTAATTTAAATATAAATGTTTAGTTATAAAAAAATTAATAAATTTCTATATTATTAATGTTTTCAAAACTTTAATTATAAAAGGGTGATTGTTATATTATTAAAATTTTAAATTATCTATTATTAATGGAATTATAATACTTTTAATATTATTCATTTTATTTAAAAATTAAAATGAATGATGGAAAGGAAAAAATATTTTTAATTATTTTCTTTAACTTTTAAATAAAAATAACAAAATAATAGCAAAATTAATTTTCTTGTAAAAAATTGAAAATAAGAAGAAAAAAAAAAGGATAAATTTATAATTTTTAGAAAAACAGTTAGAAAGATCTCTAAATTTTACTATTTTCACAATTGTACCTTAAATATTTATTTTTTTTTTTAACGATTCTAATCTGTGTTGGAAATGATTAAGTATTAATAAATTTTGATAATGATAGAGTATAATTAATTCAACAGTGATAATTTGAGGTATAGTTATTGAGAAAGAAAATTTAGAGTGCAAATTATAAGAATAAATATAAACTTGATATTTTTTCTTTCTTACAATTATTTTTTGGAAATTTATATTTATAGCGTCTAAAATATGTCCATGCATTTATAACAAGATTGATATTTGGAATACTCAATATATTCTAATAAAACTATAAAATCAATATATTACATAAACCATATAATAATTAAAAATTAGATATAACTCAAACTATCTTACAATAATAAATTTAGTTTAGTGATAGGTACATTTTCGTTTCTCTAAGAGATTTCAAATTCTATTCTCACAATATCCGATGAACGTTTAAAAAAAAAATTCAAAGTATCTTTAATTAGGATATATATAGTAATGAGTTTTGTTATCTCTATTAATTAACACCCTCTGTACTTTGATTATATTTAGAAATATTTGATAATAATTAATTAAAAATAATTCTTTTTTTAAATAGTTAAATACTAATCAGTGGTGGACTAGTGTCTTTTGAGACTGAGTCCCCAATTTTACTACTATTATGTAACGCATGGGACAAAATGGACTGCATTTATTTTTAAAAATTTGTTATTGGTTGGTAACCGTTAGAAACTACTGAGCCAAAAGCTTCCTTCCTTCCAGTATCATATACATTCCAAAAGTAATTATCCAAAACCCAAACATAAAAATGTGAGAGGCCAGGCCATTTGCACACCACCATCTACTCTTCTTCTCAAACACTACACTGCAACCACCTTCTCTCCCACGTCACAACCATTCAAAGACTACCGTCCAACACCCAATAGCAACACATGCAGAGATGAACATCTCCATTCCAAAACTCTCTCTCATTCTCAGGCCCTTCCTTCTCTCTCTCTTTCTCTCTGTTTCAGCCCTCACTTTCATAGCTTCCCTAACTCCCCACCACCGCAGAATAACTGTCACTTCCCAACAGCCTACCAAAACGCCGCCCATCTCTGTCGCTAACTCCACTGGAGACCTCCGCATCCGACCCGGATATTCCTCTTACAATGCATACATCCAGCACCAACTCAACAAGAGCCTCAACCCCAAACTCCGCCAAATTTGGAAAACCCGCGATTGGGACCGTAAAGTTCGCGTCTTTGCCCAGTTTTTTGACTCCTTAAGGCAAAGGAACCACTTATTCAACACTTCAAAGGCCCTATCCATCGGAGCACGTGTCGGGCAGGAGGTGGAGGCGCTGAGACGCATCGGTGTCTCCGACTCCATCGGAATGGACCTGGTGCCGTGTCCGCCACTGGTGGTGAAAGGAGACTTCCATGCACAGCCGTTCGAGAACGAAACTTACGATTTTGAGTTCTCAAACGTATTTGACCACGCTCTGTATCCATGGAAATTTATTGGGGAGATCGAACGGACGTTAAAGGGAGGGGGTGTATGCGTTCTACACGTGGCGTTATCGCGACGGGCAGATAAGTACTCGGCGAATGATTTGTACAGTGTGAGGCCATTGGTGGAGCTGTTCAAGGAGTCGGAGTTGGTAGAGGTAAAGAAGGTGGATGGTTTTGGGCTGGACACCGAGGTGGTCTTTAGGAAAAAGCGAAAGAGCAATCTGCGGGTTGATTGATTTTTACCTTTCCTTAAATTATTATTATTTATTTGTTCTCTCCCTGTTTTTAGTTGAACACATGAATAAGTATTATTGGGTTTTATTTGTTGATAAATGATTATCATGTGCTTGCCACTTCAATCGAACACCTAAGCTTTACATGCAATACCAACTTCTCAACTAACTGATCATCAAAACGGTTAATTTGTCTTAATGGATCTGAACTACACAAATCTAGATTACCCGGATACCAACTAATTCATATATATCGAATTAACATTATAAAAAAAAAATCAAGAATTGCTGAATTTTGATTTAATATACAACGGAAAAAGAAAAGCCTTCACACTATCTAAACTCTAAATCTAAGGCTAAAAGAGAAAATAATGAGCTGTGTCTAAAAAGGAGTGAAATTGAAATAATTTTGCTAACCCTAATTTAGACAAACAGGAGCACGTCTACCACTTTATAGGAGTAAGAGTAGGCAGCGGCTTAAAGTATGGTCATCCAAATTATTTCAAAACACAATATTTACACATAATAACGTTGGTAGAAGTAAAAAATGTGTTAATATACATATTGCTTTTTTTTTTATGAATTTTATTTATCCCATAATTTATAAATTGCAATAAAATGCAATTATTTTTCTATTGAGATAAACCCATTATAAACATGGTAGTGGAAAATCTCATTATTTTTATTTTTTTAAATTGAAAAATCTCGTTATTACTCAAACAAATAAAATCACAAATGTAATAATTAAAATAAGTTTTTCTATGTTTCATTAGGTGAGTAAAGTTCCTTCAATATATACGTTGACTAGAGAAATGGAGTACAACAAAAGATTTGATAATATTATCTACATTTATTTTTATTTTGTCAATAAAATATAAATCAGTTACATGTATTATTTTTATTTTGAGATAAACCCATTATAAGCATGATAGTGGAAAATTTTATTATTTTTATTTTTTTAAAATTAAAAAACCGCATTATTACTCAAATAAACATGAAATATATATATGTTTGTATATTTGTTCATAGGTCAAATCACAAATGTAATAATTAGAATAAATTTTTCTAGGTTTTATTAGTTAGTAAAATTCCTTAAATACGTTTGACTTGACTGCAAAGATTTGATAATATTATCTATATTTCTTCCTTTCCTCGTAAGAATTTAAATTCATTCATTTGAAACTATTTATATTATAAAAAAATGATTTAAATAAATTCTTAATAAATTCATTTTTTAAATTAAAAATAAGTAATTTCTTTTGTAGATATGATATTGATAAGAAAACAATTGAATATTGAATTGTTGAAAAATTATTAATTTGATAAAAAAGAATTAAAAAATTAGTTCTCACAATGCATGCATATAACGCATTTTAATATACAATATTTTATAATTTCTTTTTTTTAAATGAAAATTGAGAATTGAGAAATAAAATTTAAAATTTTTTAAATTTATTTAAATGCACGTACCATTAAATTAAATTTGTGAATACAATATTTTATAAATTTAAAAGCTAAATAGAAAATATATGTATATAAATACCAATTTATTTATAAATAAAAATGAAATCCACCGAATTAATAAATATACAGTGGTATTGAAGAGGGTGAGGATAAGAGACAAAACAAAGCAGTTGAGAAAGTTGCATGATTTGTAGTATTACTGGGGATGGGGATGGGGATGGGGACCCCTGATATTTATAGCCTCAGCCCCTTAATTGCTTATGCAAGCTTACTGCTCACCATTGTAATAAGAGAACATCAAATATATAATTGAAAGTGCCCATTAGAATTATTCAAATTCTGTCCATAATTAGATAGACAGATAGATAGAGATGTGGATAAGAACAATGCGTATATGGCTACGAAAAGGATAAGAAAAGTAATGCATCACTCTTCTTGTGTCTAAAACCCCACTATTCCATACAATGGGACGATCTTTTTTTCCCTTTGTTATTATGAAATTAATTAAAATATGATTTTCTCTCTTAATTTATTTAATTTACACTATTAATTACATTTAATATTAAAGTGTAGCTATACCATCATCGTCCAAATATATGAAAATGTAGAGAGAGTTTCCCTTTTTAGAAAGGGAGATAAGGACTGGTGTCGGGGCCAGTTCGCTACTCCTCTTTATTAACTCCTCCACCTAAATTCCTTCATATTTGAGATTTTAAATGCATAACTTCAAAGCTCCAGCTGCATTTCCTGTTAAATTAAAGGACCACCTCCAGTTCAGACATGGCATATGATATGTCCTACCGTCGCATGTTCTCCAAACACTACCATTCATTCTTAGAGGCAGCCATCAACATCATCACAAAATTCCACTCTGCCCATGTCCTTTCACTAGTTTCATTTTATAAAAACTTGGGTGCTACTGCTACCTGATTAATGTTAGCGTTAACTTTAGTTTTGTTTTCTTCATTGTTTTTCGCCTTTCCATTTCTAAAATGGGCATCTTTCTTAACAACGCTTCACGGGTTTTGTACCTCACAAGCTGCAAGCTACCGCTATCCGTAATAACTATCTATTATATCTAACCGTTAAATCCAACAGAACCATAGAATACTTGAGAACACCATAATGAAATTGGGAATAAAAAGATCTTTGATCTTTGTTTAGCTTCTTGTTCACAGAGAGAGATTTATTTCTTAGAAAAAGGCAAGGATATACCTACAAAATGAAATTATAGTAGTGCATTATTTCGTTTCAGAATTCAAAACTGGGCTACACAATAAATAAAGATTTGAAGCATACAAACAGAACCAAGAGGAATTGCCACAGTTAAGAGAATAACATGATCTAGCTGACATATTTCTTTTCAAGAAGGCTTCCACAGAATGCTAAATCAAAACGCTCTTCCGGTGGATCTCCAATGCAATCAAACACTGCATCTGCATTTAAGAAGTCCTCATCCGCTGTGTATCTGTAAACCAATATTAAGATTAATATCTGAATGTCCTGGAAAAATTTTAACTCATATATCTTACCAATCATGGAAACATGTCAAACAATGAGATTATTGTGGGTTTAAATTTACTGGTTGAAGATGTGAGGAAGGTGAATCCTTAAGGGAAGGTTTCAGATCCAGAGTGCTCACTAGAAATGTTTTTCTCATTTGCTTAATTGTAAAAGAAAGAGGCTTTCAAAAAATCAAGGCAATTCCTTCTCAAAACATTAAACTGATCTATTCAAGCTTTTCATGATAAGCATACTCTCTAATGAAATTCCTACAAAAAGTAAGAGGCTTAAGTAGTCTGCTTATACAGTAGAAGAGTAACATACCCACTCCTTGTTACTATGCACTTCATTCCAGCAGCTTTGGCAGCTGCAAGACCAATGGCACTGTCCTCCACCACTACACAACTGCAGAAATGAAGAATAAGCATTTTTTTCTCTTAATAATTGACACTTGTTATCTCTCAATCTTTGCAAACTAAAGAATAGAAGTATAAGTTACAGAACAATACATAAACCCAATCAAACAGCAGGACAATTCAAAAGTATATATGAACTAGCAGGACACTTGAACTTGGCATGACCTGGTTGATTTGTCTCAAACAACAACTCATGCTTCAGGGGCATATATTGATCCCTTGCAATTTCGTTTAATGGCATAACCTCAATGAAACATGATCTTATTGCCTATTATGACATAAAATATGTCAATTCATACCTTGAAGGATCGACACCCAGAGTGTTTGCTGCTAACGTGTAAATGGCCTGTTAGGAACAATCAAACATCTTAGTGATCAGCGGCACAGCACATGAACTCATTCTGAGTGAAGAGTAAAAGAATATTCATAACAGCAACTTGAAAACTGAATTTTCTTTTTCAGTTTCAGTACTAACTGAAATGAGGTGGACTCAACAGATCTTCGAATATGTATCATGATAAAACTCCCATTAGGAGATGACCATATAGATTGTATGATGAACTTGTGGCTGCAGTCAAATAAAAGAAACATCAAAAGGTATCACTTCCTTATAAAGCATACCGGGTCAGGCTTTTTACGAGCAACCACATCTCCTGCAAATACCTTGATCTTCTCTGCTCTCTCAGGTCCCAGCAAACATGAAACTATTGTAGATACCTGAATCAAACATATAGTTTAGTAACCAAAGTGAGAGATGGATTCAAGTGTTAGCAGCAATAAAAATCAACAATTCACTAACATAACCACAACAACAAGCAATTTAAGTTCAGAGCAAAGAAATTTGAACAATGTGAAAGCTAACACAGAAAAAAATGACTTCATATCAAATTAAAGCCCCAGAGTCACTTGTCATTCTTAAAAATATTAAAAATACAGTTCATCAGAGATTTAAATCATAGATATGGCTGTTATCACACATTACAGTGGTCATTTTGTAACAGACTGTTACACCTGTTATTTTCAAATATATTTTGCAACAGTAATTGCAACATATTGGGGTGCCAAAAAAATGTACATGATGACTGTGAAGTTACATAACACCCATTATTTAAAACCTGCCATGCATTAAGCAAGAATTTGGTTTTAATGAATCTTAGACCTGCAATATTTTAGCATTTTTCCAGATTTTGTTGAATCTCACATCTGTAACGTGGCCGACTTGAACACTCCTACCCTCAGCTAGTTTTTTGGGATGTTAGTCCTAACCTAAATTTAACATAGTACCAGAGTCTTCCCATCGATATTGGACCTCCCCTAAATAATATTTCAGGCTCCAATATGTTCTGGGTGTTAGAGGTATATTGAATTTCACATCAATTTGAGATAGGCTAATGTCTTAAAACGCTTTGTGCATTCTTCCTTTGAGCTAGTTTTTAAGTGAGTTAGATCTGATTCAAATTTAAGAGAAATCTAGTACAGCTTATCCTCAATAATGTTTAAAAATTACATAAAGAATAGTGGAACCTGATTGTGCATACCGCCTTCTCAACGGAAGTGCTGCAGACAGCAACTTTGACTCCTTTTCCCAAAGCCTGATCAATCAGCCTGTAAAATTTGAAAAGAAAATGGTCTGATTTTCGTTGGACTATATATATATTTGTAGAACAGATAATTGATACAGGGAAAGCTAAAAATTTTTTGCATGATTGTAGCTTCTCATTTATAAATGTCAATAGTAACCCTGTAGCTTGAAGAGGAATCCAACTGAAAAGCCCGTACAATCATGTTTTTGGCTATTATTAGCTTCAACTGTGACTCAGAAGTGGGAGATGCTGCTCTGCTCATCAACTCAAAGATTGAGTACAGCAATATTTTTATGAAGCAAAGGGGGTCAATCTCTTTCTGTCAATGGTAAGAATGTGAAAAACCAAACTACATTAAGTGGATAATTTCATTAATAATGACTTGAAAGGAAATGCTAGTTATTAATTGATTCATTCACAAGGATTAGAATATGTTGGATTCCGATAAATGGAATTATTTATTCAGCTAGCAACTGTTATTGTAAAGTTTTTAGAAGAATAATAATCTACGAGCCAGGTTCTAGCCCCTGTTAAATTTTTCTCAAACTGTTCTATATCAAGTCTTAATAACTGCCAAAAGATATATATGCAGTAATTTGAGAAAAAAAAAAGAATATATTAAATGTCAATAGAGAAGCAAAAGATCAGGTGGTGACCAACTTTTCAACGCCTGGCCGAAGAGGTAACAATTTCTTCTCAATAAGGGCCATAAACAACTCTGTCTTTCGCTTATGAAGTGAAGCTATGAATTCTTTTCTTTCTTCTTCACTCTTTGGAGCCTTTTCTGGCCAACCAGTCTGGTTAAAGTAGGCCGTCATCCTAAATACAAGAATCAACTAAAAACCAATTCAATCATGCATAATTAAAACGTCCTAGTTCAGACTTCAAAAGCATACATATTGGAGAAATAAAATGAATACTACAGCATATGCCTGTGTTCACAATGTTAAGATTTCACAAGATACATACTCGAGAAAACAAGTGTATATATGTGTGTGTATGGTATACATTCTCACATATATATTGAGGGGAAATGTTACCTTTCTTTTCCACCTCCGATTTTGAGCAACACGCCATACAACTCCACATCCCATGTAACCCCCAGTTCTTTCTGTGAAACCAATCATAAGTTGACATCTGTTTCTAGTTCAATACAAGTAAAGCAAAAATTTCTCACCGCAGTACACAAACGCACAGATATATTTAAAAAAGTATATTGCAGGACCATACTTCCCTCTTTTTTCCATTTACTTGCTGCTAAAATTATACTGGTCAAGTAATTCAATTAGTGAAACGTGATCTAAAAGGTAAAACGAAACCTCCAAAACCACATTCACCAAACCCCCAAGAAATGCAAAGCCCTCTCTCAAAAATTTTGCACATATGTCAAATTCTCCGCTAATTCAATGGCAAAAGACAACCAAACAACGGGCAACGAGCAACGCACAAACAAATTACAAAATCAAACAATGCAATGAAGAGAATGGAAATATCTAATTACTTCATTGAAAGTATCGTTGAAGGAAACCCTGTGACCATCTTTCTCAGTATCAACAAGCACGCCATCGCAGTCGAAGAGAAGAGCTGAAGGAAGAACAGAAGAAGCAGGAGCTAAGCAAGTAACCCCAATAGAAGTGCTTATCTGGGTACTGGATTTTGATCTCAGTGTCCTGTGAGCACATACTTTTGCACCAAACAAAGTAGATGATAAGTTGGTTTGGTGGGATTTGATTGGAGTCTTCGTTTGAGAGGAGAAAGATGCTGAAGAAATGGAAGAAGAAACTGCAGAAAAGGAAAGAGAGATGGTCATTGATGCCATAGGAGTCTCTCTTCCTTCTTCCGATTAGACTGTTTTTCCGTTGTTAACGGAACTTATCCTTTAACGTAAGGGGCAAAAGTGCACCGGAGCGCGTCTCATAATCTATTGGTGGATTGAGTCTGTGGCTAATTTCATATATGTGGCTCGCTTGATTTCCTATCCCCATACTGTAGGAAATTATAAATTTATTTATTTATTTTTTTATCACCATATTTGTTTTATTGATTTTTTATACATTTAATTGAAATTTTTAATTTATTAAACAGATACAAACATTGTGTTTGGATAGATAAAGGAAAATAATAAAATAATAATAATAATTAGGAGGGAAAATAATCTACCGTGATTGTATTTGGTTAGGGAGGAGGAAAATAATGGAAGGAAACTTGCTTTTTGAATAATAAATTTTTTTTTTTTTAAATCAGAGATTTGGGGAGTCGAACCTCATACCTTTCAGGTCTAATCTCAGACCTCTCAGGTCTATCAGAATACACTTTCCACCAGACTAAGTTTCGAAGTATTTTTGAATAATAAAATTATAATTCTATTTTAAAATTTTAAAAAATAACCTATGAAATATAGAAGTATTTTAATTTTTAAAAAAATTTCCTTTTATTTTCACTTTCTCTTAATTTCAGGATAAAATAATAGATGAAATATGAATGTTAAGGAAAATAAATTTATTTTGCCCTCTAATTTTCCTTTCCATCTTATCGTCCCTCAATCCCAAAAAAAACATAAGACGGCATAAGACAGGTTGTTGTGGGCCCAAATTCAATGTACAATTGGTAACATCTGCGAGATTAGCTCGGTCTGCAAAAGAGCCCACGCTCTCTGGGAAACAAGGAGATGGTGAAAAGAGGGAGATGATCTGCAGCAGAAGGGAACGATGAGAGCAAGAAAGAGCTATTGAAGTTTATTGCATGGAACACTAAGACATAACTTGTCTTTTTCGAGTCAAGAACAAGTAGCCTGACTTCTCTAGGTTTGTTTCTAATTATGACCCTGATGTCATTTCCATACAGGTACCTCCCATTCTCTCACTGTCCCCCATATCCTTTGATTTATAAGAATCCAATTTGTTATGCTGCTCAACTGGAAGTGGGTATTTCATGATCGACCATGAACATAAGATTTTGTGCTTAATCGCAACTTCGTGATGGGTATTTAATGTCGAAGCAAGTAATGCGATAGGATGTTAGATAGTATCTATTTCGGTTGTGCGCTTGAATTTGCGACCTCACTTACCTGTTTGTTCAATCCCTCCTCCCCCGGGCCTGCATTTGAAAGAAAAAAGTAATATGATTTTCTGTGAAGCACAAAGAAGGAATTGAAACCAGGTCGACTGGGGAGTCAAAACACTAACCAGAGCATGCACTTCCTGTTGCTGCTGCTTATTTTATAATTTTTAGTTTTCCCTTTTTACTTAATATCAAGCTCGGAGGAAGGAGTATAAGTGTGTCAATTGAACTGCCTTTGATATACCGCAATATTTTTTTTAACATGAATGCAGTTTCTGCATGTTGGAGACAAATGGAACACAAGATTTTGCGTGGTCCACGCTTACAGTTTAGTTGCTTGAGTTTCCTAAAATTGAGTTGTTCTTAGATACAATAAGGAGCATAGTCTAGTGTTGGCTTAAAGGGGATTGTAACACATTCTGACACCTTAACGCCTACTCTTTAAAGGTGAAATTTTTTAATATCTCTTTTTTGTTTCTTGGTTTGAAAGGTTCCACATGATTCACACTCAGGTAACTGGGTCTGTATCCAACAACTGGTTTTTCGTAGTGGTGAACTTTCATTGCAAAGTGGAATAAGTGTTCATTCATTCAGATTGAGTCACTACATGGGGCCGGGGTTGGCTATGCTTGAGAAATAATCATGAAACATAAGTTTATGTCCAAGATACAGAGGAATCATGATGAATAAATAACTTTTTCTTTAACGGAGTCAAGGAACTTTACATTACAGGATTTTATTTTTCTCTGCTCTCTGCTGGGTCATGGGTCTCCTTTTTTGGTTCAGGTATGGTTTGTTTGTGATCTTAAAACTCTTTACCGCACAATGTTATTCATATTTATTAGCGTACATTGTGTCACATCAATTCTAGTTGTCAGCTTAGTTAATGTAGGTAAATATGTGAACTTCATCTAATAGCACAATAATGGTAGGAAGGACTGCTGCTAGCTCAAAGGGTGCGCCAAAAATCCTAGAAGAGTTGAAAGATGACATGATCTCTTCCTGTGAGGAAAATAGGAAATTTTGTTCTTATTGTTGTGCATGAGATAATTTTTGAAGATCATGACCTATTGTGTGAATTAAAAATTCTTAACGCTATTTTCAGAGAAGTGGTTTCGGATTAAGGTTTAGTTGTTGTTCTTGTTGTATATTTGGAGAAGTGGTAAGTAGGAAAAAGGAAAATATTGATGGAAAATAAAGAGAAGAAAACATATCTCCCTCCATTGTTTAGATGGAACAACAGAACAGAATAAGTCGTGGAAAGCTTTTGACGTTACAAGTTTGACTTTTTCTTTTAAGATAAACTATTATTAATAGAAGGCAAATAAAACTCAAATTAAAATTCCATGCAACTAATTTGTTTATAACATATCATAATTTTCATCAAATCATGCAGATATTGATGCGTGCTTCTTCCGGTCCCCATTTGGAAATTATTGCTTTTGGTAGTCCTTTGCAGAATCAAAGTCTGCAGGGACTGCATTGTTATCTGTTAGTGAAGAAGTGTCTTCAACCAATAAAAGTATCCTTTTCTCGCAGTAGAACTGGTAGTTTGGTCAAATTTACTACTTTGCATGCACTTTGTATGAAATATTTCTCATTTAGGGAAAAGGAATTTCATTCTTCTTAATTTGTTTCATAACTGCTTTATTTGATGAAATATGCATCATGTTTCTTACCCTCTCAGATTTTCATCGGAGGTGACAATCACTTTACTAGCTTCAAACATGAGCCAGATGGCTGGGTTATTTTAGCTGAATTTGAGACACTCTGTTTATTGAATACATATGCACCAAACCATGGCTGGAAAGAGGAGGAGAACTCATTTCAAAGGAGAAGAAAATGGCACAGAAGGATGCTAAAGTTTGTTGTGCAATTATCAGATGAGCCTCTTATATGGTGTGGTGATCTTATGGTAGGTTTGTATTTCCCCTCTTGGTAGGTTAGTGTTTCCCCTCTTCTTTATCTTTATTTCATTTGAAGTGAGGAAGAGATTATGTTGTACCACTTTCAATTGTTAACATGACATTCTACTTTTTTGTCTTGCTTCATTTTGTCTATTTAGTAGAGTCCAGGGAACCCATTATCTATGAGATCTGTTGATGAACCTTCTATTAATTTAAGTGAACATGTATGCATGCATGTTTGTTGTTTGAACTCAATGAAGAAAGGTAATGCTTACTGGTTAGTATTTACTTCAGCTTGTTGCCAACACCATGAGTAGATGGTTTGATTTTGGCCCCATGTGCCCATCTTTTAATTCAAGAAACTGAAGATGGTCATTGATAAAATTCAAAGGAAAGAAAAGAAAATGCGGCACACTAACTTAATGGAAAACTGTTCTGGCAATAAGATCTGCTTTATGTACATAATTTAATGTATGTATGAAATACATGTTATGAATAACTATATTATGATATGACCATTGATGTTTTGTGATAACGAAAATTTATTCTGCTATATTGGCATTTACTTTGTCATAGGTATCAAGGGAAAGGATGGAAATTGATTATTCCATGGTTCTCAAAGATAGGATTATTTCATGCAAGGTGCATGGGCAAGGAATTGAATTACAAGGTTCTTCTTTTTTCCCTTTTCCCTTGTGCCGTGCTAATTCTTTATACTGGGGAATAGAGGTTAGGGAACCCTTTTATCTTCCATTTAATGAATTGAGCAAATGAGGCCTTGATATAGTGTCAGAAGACTGAAGGCTATGGCACTAGGAACCAAGCTGTATACTTTCGACCTTAAACTCCTCTATCTGGTAACGAGAAAAGTCCAAATTAATGAATTGAAAACAGAATAGCACAGCGAGGGGAATCTTCCATCTATTCTCCATTGTTCTTAAACTTTGTAATGACTTGTGGTTCATATTATTTTCCTGATCTTAAAACACTTGAAAGGATGTAGTTCGTGTTAAGTGTTCTTGCTTACTGAAATGGGTCCAACCATCTGCGCACCTTTGATCAGCATGCAACAAATCCATAATTTGCATTGTTCTAGTCTTCACTGCACCGATTCATGTCAATTCTTAATAATCAGCCTCTGCTAAAGCTCGTTATAGAAGCATATCCACCTTGCAGTAAATGCGATTTAAATGAATAAATCAAATGCAAGAAAGCGAAAGCTAAAAGAAAAGGGGGATGGATCTATGAATGCTTGCATTGTTTTGTGCCTGTTCTTAAGTCGTTTCTTACTGCATATATAGAAGTTTAGCCATCTTAGTGATCTTGGATTCTTGTTATGGCCTAAATTGTGGAGAACAACTATGTTGATATTGGGTAAAAAAGGAGGGGTACTTGCTCATGATTCTAGTGATGGAATCTCAATATTATAAAATCTTCATTCAAGTTTGTTGCTTTTGCATGCTTTGCTATAAACTATTTAATTCACATGCATGCAATATAATAAAAATAATCATAATAATTGATAACCGCTGGATTTCTCCGCCCCGATCAGGGACCAAGCCCTCGATCACAGCCCATCACTCGGAGGCCCACACGACCCCAGTACAAATAGGTCCAGCCCGTTCGAACCTTGATACAGGATCCATATGGATTTCTCAACCAGGCCGGCTCAGCCCTCACTGCTTCTCAGGCTGATCCTCTTTAGGCTCAGTCTTATTCCTATCTCCCGGCCTAGCCCGGAATCGAGAAGAAGGCCCCACCTTCAGCCTTGTAGACCCATCCACACACACGGAGGAAATCAGGGGCCGTTACGCATGAGACAAGTACCGGATATTTCGTTACGCATGAGACAGGTACCGGATATTTCGTACAATCGTATCAATACGGCAAAGACAGGTGATCCAATGATAATTAAGCCGTTGCACATCACTGGCAGACGATGAAAACAAATAAATGGAGAATGACCCTCCCTAAGCTCTAAGTTTGATCCTCCTCTAAGCTCTAAGTTTTTCAATATTCCAAAAAATCTCTGTAAAATCCTATTATTTCTGAATCTCATATCATCAATAATTACTTTACTCAACAGTAATAAAAAATTATTCTGATATTTTTAATAATTTTTCTAATGGTATATAATTTAATTAATAGCAAGTGATGGTGTGTTGGGAAGTGAAAGTGATGGCATCAATGATTTCGGCAGCAGTTATTCAATTCAAATGTGAATTTATTTTGTAATTGTATAATATAATTTTTAAATGTTTATTTTATATAATTATTTCTTATTCAATGAAATCTTAATAAGGTTAGATGTAATTCTCTTTCTCTTTCTCTTTCATGATAAATTGAAATTTAGATGCATAAAGAGACTTGTAGTTCAAATTTATAGCTCCTTTAAGATAAAATAAAATAAAATAAAATAATAAATTACTCTAAATGGCAGTTATATGGTTAATTTTATCGATGATAATACTAAATAAAAATATATTTATATTTTTTTACCATTAATTTTAGTTACTTAACCATTTGAAAAAAGTTTTAAAATATAGTTAATGTAAAGAATTTAATTAATAGATTTTTTAAAAATTTTAAGAATGTCTCAAAATTAAGATATTAAATATTAATAAGTTTTTCTAGAATTAATTCATAAATTTTTATGATTTTATAAATATTTTATTATATTTTTTAAAATTAAATAATCTACTTATAAATTTTTCCAAACATATGAACTCATGAAAACACTCGGGAATAGCAATGGATCAAATATTTTTGGATATTCGATCCAACCAAACTTTAATAAAATAATTTAAATAGTTATAATCGAATTTAGAATAAGTTCGGATTTAAAAAATAATACTCATCGCAGATTTTGAATTCGCATTTTATGTATAAAATATTCACTCTCTGAACTTATTTATATAATTAATTAATTTAATATAAAAATATATTTTATAATAATATTTATAAATTTTTTATATTGTTTATTTAAAAATTAAAATTTAAATATTTTTTAAAAATATTAAAACTTTTAAATAAAAATTATTAATGAAAAATATTTTTATATAAATTAAAATATATAAAAATACACTGATTTGAGTTTTATTCAAATAATAATAAACAAATTTAAAATAAATTTAAATAATTTAAATTAATTTTTAATTAAATTTAATACGAACGAAGACATTGCGAATATAAATAAAGTTTGAGATTAGATATTTTAATTTTTATGGATATTTTATCTATTGATATTTTTAAGTGTGAAAAAAAAAAGAGGGTAAGGGAAAAAAAATTTCTTTTTATTTGTCTTTAGCTCGATGATATTAATATAATAATTTTATTTTTTCTGAAAATAAATATATTAATTTATCGATAGTAATTAAGATTTTAATAATAGAAACAAATATAAATCAATTAATATTAAAAAAAAGAAAAGAAAGAAAGCCAGGTATCAGGCAGCAACAATGATTTGTAAAAGGCATTTCAATTATAGTCCTCAAAAAGAGTTGACATGTGATCTGAGACCTGTACGACCATGCAAACAAAGATCATCTTCTCATCTCTACGGCCATTACAGCTGAATAGCGAATGAACCTGTGCTTTGTACGACGCAGTTTTGCCCACAATACCCCAATTTGATTCTTGCCTGAAAGGAGGACTATGGCCCGCCATGAACGCTCAACTATCCAATCAGATCACAAAATATTTTATTTATTTGGGTTTATCTTCTTCCTTTAATGTGGATTTCCATTTCTAATAGTTGGCGTGTCAAACACTCATTGGGTGTTCTATTGAACTCTGTTTGACCATGGTCCAAGTCAAACTGACGATGGAAAAAACGGTGACAAGAAGAAAACATGGGTAAAAATACTAAACCAAGAAAAGATAAGGGGCATAACTGCGATTTTCTTTTCATTTCTCCCTTTCCAGATTCTGAAATTCATTGCTCCTCACCTAGAAAATAGAAATCCATGCGGACCGTGCCAGCTAGGAAAATGGGTATCTACTGTATTTCCCACTGATGGAAATTAAATTAAAATTGATTTTGTTAGTATATTTTTTATGCCTCATTGTTCACTTTTACCCTTATGATAAATTTATAGAAAGTATTTACATTTTTAAATTACTATTTAATTAATTATATTAGAATTAATGATGTAATTTTATATTTCTGAAAATAAATAATTTATTCTTTTAAGTTTAATTATAATTGTTATTTTTATCAGTTTAATCATTAATTAAGATTTAAAAAGTTGTCAATGATAAAAAATAATAGCACTTAAAAAATATAAATGTTACAATATTAACTCAGAAATGAAAAATAAATAGGCGTAAACCGAAACTTAGACACTAATTAACTTCAGAATATAATAATGAAATTTTTAATTTTATTCTATTAAAAAGAAATAAAAAGAGCAAAGCAGAGGAGAGGAAATGGCAGAAACTGTAGATAAGAACAGAAGCGGGGCCATTTACAGAAAGAAAGCCAAACACAAAATAAAAGCTCAGTTACTCATTCTACTCTCGCTGTATACGTAAAATGTTGGGGGGTGGGTAGTGTCTCTGGTCTGGCATCTGCTCCTGCACTCGGCAGTCACCTCGTCATCCCCTGCCTCTCCATTTTCACCACTCTGTAATAAACAGAGCATATATATATATAAAATAAACCCCAACAGCAAAGACAAAAAGCCCCCAACCCATTTCACATTTTATTATACTATATATAAATTAAAAAAAAAAAAAAGCAGAGAAAGCAAAAGAAATGAAACAAAGAATCTGATCAGCTTCCCTTATTCTCTCCTCTCCTCTCCTCTCCTCTCCTCTGTTTCTCTCTCTTCTAAGTCCACAATGGACTTTGTGTGAGAAACAGACCCATAAAGTCCAAATCCGCCCTTCTCAATAATTTCTCATCTTGTCTCTGTTTTTTCATGGCAGCTTCTGGTGGGTTGGTCTCTGAGCCAACATCACAGCAAGAGGTTTTTCAATGGCTCAAAAACCTACCGTTAGCACCAGAATACCATCCTACTCCAGCTGAATTCCAAGATCCAATTGCCTACATTTTCAAAATCGAGAAGGAAGCAGCCAAGTATGGTATCTGCAAAATCGTGCCCCCTGTCCTTGCAGCTCCCAAGAAAGCTGCAATTGCTAACCTCAACCGCTCCCTCGCCGCCCGTGCTGGTTCCTCAGCTTCCAAATCTCCACCCACATTCACTACCCGCCAGCAGCAGATCGGGTTCTGCCCCCGGAAGCCTCGCCCGGTGCAAAAGCCTGTGTGGCAGAGCGGAGAGAACTACACTTTTCAAGAATTCGAAACTAAAGCTAAATCCTTTGAGAGAAGCTATCTCAAGAAGTGCTCGAAGAAGGGAGCTCTTTCTGCTCTAGAGATCGAAACCCTATACTGGAAAGCTACTGTCGATAAGCCTTTCTCTGTTGAGTATGCCAATGACATGCCGGGTTCTGCTTTCTCACCGATAAAGACTGGAGGGAAGGAGATGGGGGAGGGGGTAACCGTGGGGGAAACGGAGTGGAACATGAGAGGAGTGTCGAGGGCAAAAGGGTCATTGTTGAGGTTTATGAAGGAGGAGATACCGGGGGTTACTTCACCAATGGTGTATGTTGCTATGATGTTTAGTTGGTTCGCTTGGCACGTGGAGGATCATGACTTGCATAGCTTGAATTACTTGCATATGGGGGCAGGGAAGACTTGGTATGGCGTGCCAAGGGAGGCTGCCGTTGCTTTTGAGGAGGTGGTCCGGGTTCATGGGTATGGAGAAGAGATAAATCCTCTTGGTGAGTTTCTACTCTAGTACATTAAACGAGAGAACTAACTTTGTAGTTTTGTCCCCCTGTTTTTAGGTGTCTTCATGTTATGTCCAATAGAATTTAGTTATATGCACGGATATTGTCAAAACGATCAGTTATGAGAAATATTTGATTAGTGTGGTGGATCGGGTGATGGTATGGTTCTGAAAATGGTGAGCTTGATAATGCTTTGTGTAACAAGTATAACTTAGTAAGATGGGCTACTGAACAGTGTAACTAAATAACAGTGAAGTCCTGGGATTCACTTTTTTGCAAAAGGCGCTTTTCTTTGGTTGGTACTTTCTTGTTGAGACTATTGTTGTGCTATTGTGTTTGATTGTCCTTCTGGGTTACCTTTTTTGGAAACATTGTCAATATTGGTTTGTAGAATGATATTCTGCTGATTTAACTGAAAAGAAACTTAGTTTTGGGAAGATAATGATTAGTTGACGTCATGCTTAGATTCATCTGAATCAACTAATCATTACTTACATTTGCCTTCTATCAGTTACATTTGCAATTCTTGGTGAGAAGACCACAGTTATGTCACCGGAAGTATTTGTCAGTGCTGGTGTACCATGCTGCAGGTGCCCCCTTCATGCCATCCTTTTCTGTGTCTCAGCATTCTCATTTTGCTTTGTAATAACTTGCTAATTTTTACTTGATTGAGAACTTGTATGAGATGACCATGACCTTTGGGGTTTATGAAGCCATTTGCTTTACTGTTTTGATAACAATTCAACTTAATCAATGATAGAAGTGTGATAATGGACTGAGAAATTAGTCATTTGAAGGAACTTTTCCAGGGATATCAATACAACCTGTCTCTTTCCTTGCACTTGTGGAAAGTTTGGGAATAAACTTAGAGACTTGGAGTAGTTATAGCTTGTATGAGCAAATGTTTTTTCCAATCTACCTTGACTGCTCTTTGTATTTCTGAACTATTTTACTCACTTCGAATCAGGTTAGTGCAAAATGCTGGGGAGTTTGTTGTCACTTTCCCAAGAGCCTATCATTCAGGGTTTAGTCATGGTAAGACACCTTTGCATTTCAGTTTAGTCTTCTTGAATTGGGAAGTGATTGCTTCTTACTCTTCTTTATCCCTGTTGCTTTTGATTAATGTGGATGCTGTTTGTGATTTTTGACACCTAGGATTTAATTGTGGGGAGGCAGCCAATATAGCAACTCCTGAATGGTTGAGGGTTGCAAAAGATGCTGCTATTCGAAGAGCTTCGATTAATTATCCTCCTATGGTGTCTCATTTTCAGTTGCTTTATGATCTTGCACTAGAACTATGTACAAGGTATTCTTTATCAACAATCACAACTTCCTTTTTGCAGCTGAACTAGCAATTTTATTCTCTTCAGTAATTTCCTTGTCAGTTCCAAGGGATTACAGATTTCAAATTGGATTATTTCAGATAAAAACTCTGCTGCACGTAATGTGTTGATTATATATCTAATATTGGTGAAATTTAATTGAGTTTGAAGTAAATTTACATGCTTCTGAGAAGAACTTCACAATGAATCTGACTCAATACTACATTTTCAGCAAATTTTGTGTTAGTAAATACATAATTGTCACCATCATTTTCCTTGTTGCCAAACCTATGTGCTGGTTCTTTCTAGTTATCCTTCCAGTTAATTTTATATTTCTCTGTGTAACCTGAAAACTATAACTTCCCTTGAAAAGTTGCGCTAACATGTGCTCTATGCTGCTGGATATCTATGTAGGATGGTCTGAATATGATGTTATCCACATAGAATTGTTTTGTAATTATAAGCCACCTCATATTCTTTATTTTTTCTTTCTCCAGAGTGCCGGTGAGCATCACTGCTAAACCGCGTAGTTCTAGACTAAAAGATAAGCAAAAGGTTGAAGGAGAAACACTGGTTAAAGAACTATTTATAAAGAATGTAATTCTCAATAATGGCCTGCTTCATATTCTTGGAAAAGGATCTTCAATTGTGCTTCTCCCTAGAAGTTCTTCAGACATTTCTGTTTGTTCAAATTTACGTGTTGGGTCTCAGTTAAGAGTGAGCCCTTCCCTTGGGTTATGCAGTGACAGCGTTATCTTGAAATCCTCAGAGGATTCTATTGCTGATGAAATAATGCCAGAAAGGAACAACAGAATCAATCAAGTAAAAGGCCTCCTTTCAGTGAAAGAAAAGTTTGCTTCTTTGTGTGAAAGAAATAGGCTGTCCTCATTGAATAGAAATGACAGTATGCATACTATGGTCACAGGCAACGAAAAAGGGGCTACTGTTCATGGTGATAAGTTGTCTGACCAGAGACTGTTTTCATGTGTTACTTGTGGAATTTTGAGCTTTGATTGCATTGCTGTCGTTCAACCAACAGAAGCAGCTGCTAGATACCTCATGTCTGCTGATTGTAGCTTCTTTAATGATTGGATTGTTGGTTCTGGAATAACTAATGATGGATTCCCCATTGCTGGTGGAGAGACCAATGCTTCTGAGCAGAATTCCTCTATTAGTACGTTTATATGGTCTTCTTATGATTTTGGCTTGCCTTTAATACTTGAATTTCAAATAGGTCAAAAATTATTTTTTTCTTAGTTTGTATATGTCAATAATCATATCAAGCTCACATTGTGTACTGAATTTGTCGTGTGTGTCTGATTGGATGTTAACCCATTTCGAGATCGACTGATACAGGCCCATAAAGGTATTGTGCTAATGTTGACCTCTGCCAATTAAAGAAATGCTATAGAAGGTTGGGCTGAGAGTGAGGGTTGGTGTCTTTTATGTTCTCAACCCTTTTGTAAAACAATGTGCTGCATTTAAAGTTAAATCCCATAGGTGAAGATATAACCTATTGAAAACTGGGCTAATCCAACCAATTGCTTATCTTTTATGTTTTCTTTTCTTCCTGATCAGGCAATTATCAAGTGGAAGGTCAAATCTGAATTGCTAGCATGACACAGCACTACTTTGTGATATTCTTTTGGATAGTTTAGGGATGTGTTGACAACAGTATATTTGTTATGGTTGTAAAAGCAATAATGAGAAACTTGGGATAATGCAGAAGAACTTTCATGCTTTGAAGTGAAAACAATTTTAATTTGATGAGCTAAAATCTTTGATGGATGATAAATGAATAAGAAATGCATTTTCGAATATCATAATGTTAGCTAGGCTGCTATTCTGTCATATCTTTATTTATATATTTATTTATAACTAACATTATAGTATAATGCTGATGTGTGGCTCCTGTTTTGAATTATACCATTTAGCACAACGTAATGCATTCTTTAATTAACATGGTTCTTTGAGCAGCTAATTTTCAATTAACCTGCACTTCATATGGTCCTAAAAAATGCTAAAGGCTTGTTATTATTTTACTTCTTATTTCTATTCTGTAGAATGATCTTATTGCACCTCTGAACATTATTTTACTTCTTATCTTTCTGTTCTGTAGATTCTCTGTTCATTTGATGATCTTCTTATTGCACCTCTGAACACCCTTTTTTTTCTCTAAAAATACAGAATGGATAGAGAAGAATACTGTGGATGGTTTATATGATGTCCCTGTTCAGTCTGCTAATTACCAAATTCAGGTGATTGATCAAAATAAAGTTGCTTCAAATACTGAAACACAGAGGGGCACTTCCTCTCTTAGCTTACTAGCTTTGAATTATGGAAATTCGTCAGACTCTGAGGAAGACCAGGTTGAACCAGATGTTTTGCACCATGATGATGAAATTAACTTGGCAAACCGTTCATCTGAAAATAAATATCAGCATCAAATCTCTGCTTTGCCTTCTTTCAAGCAAGAGTGCCATCATGATGAAACTGATGATCATAATCTATCTTCATCAAGGCCTGATTGTGGAGATGAAGTTACTGTTCAAACTAATGGTTGGCATGCAAAACATGGACATGGGAATAGACCAGCCAATTTCAAGGATGAAAATGATCGAGCTCTTAACTGCTCAGTGGAGTTTGAAACTGATAATCTTGCTTCTGTGGAACCAAAGGGTCTGGAGCACACATTTAGAGGTCCAATGTCAACATCACATATGACTGGAAAAGCAAAGTTTAATAGAGTGGGGGTACCAAGAGAGCATCTGGGCGCTTCATTTGCCCAAAGGTCTGATGAAGATTCTTCTCGCATGCATGTCTTTTGTCTTGAGCATGCTGTAGAAGTGGAACAGCAACTTCGTCCTATTGGGGGAGTGCATATTTTGCTTCTTTGTCATCCAGGTCTGTTGTGATGTGATATAATTTATCCCCATTGATTCTTCATTTATGTTGTGAACACTGACTTTCCCTATTTTTCCATATTCTCTTTTCCAGTACGCTTTAATCATCAAAATCAAGTTTTTACCCTGATTTTTATGTGGCACTGATATTAGAGTATGACCATAATAATATGTTGATTTAAATGGATAATTGAGCATGTTCGATGACAGCGCACACAATATATGCTGATTCAAGTGGATTAGCCTACTTATCCAGGGGATATTTATGCTTGTATTATTTCCTATTTTCGAGTGAAACCATTTGGTGACTTGCATATTACAGTCAGTTCAGGTAGACACATCTTGAATTGTATGAGGAATATGATTCCCACTTTCTGTTTCCTGGCTTCACTTTTTTCCCCCATAAAATTTGAGAGCTCACCAAGGGGAAAATGGTGCATAATGGCTCTTTTAACAAAAGGGACAGTATACTGTTAGAGGAAAATTCTTAATGTTAATGTTTAGTTCTCATCGAAGGGCATGCTCCTTTTCATTATAAGAGAAGAGCTCCATGATCTGGATCTTTTGCAGTAAAATATCCCTTTAATTTGCTGGAGAGATGTGACATAAGTAAAACCATAGTTTAGTTTTGATAATCAATCTACAAACTATGCTGAATTCCAACCATATACTTCTCTAGCAGATTTGGATATTCATGCTTGTCTTCTTTTCATGTTTAGGTGAATTATGGTTTTATCTGCTTCCTTGTAATTTCTATGAAAATGATTACAGAGTATCCCAAGATAGAAGCTGAGGCAAGGTCAGTGACAGAAGAACTGGGTATTGAGTATCTCTGGAATGATATTACTTTCAGAGATGCCACCAAAGAGGACGAGGAGAATATCCAGTCAGCTCTGGATAGTGAGGAAGCAATACCAGGGAATGGGGACTGGGCTGTAAAGTTGGGCATCAATCTTTTTTACAGTGCCAATCTTAGCCGATCTTCTCTTTATAGTAAGCAGATGCCATATAATTCTGTTATATACAATGCCTATGGTCGGATTTCTCCGGCTAGCTCGCCCACTAAGTATAATGTTTATGAAAGGAAGCCTAGCAAGCAGAAAAAGGTGGTGGCAGGGAGATGGTGTGGGAAAGTTTGGATGTCAAATCAAGTCCATCCCTTCCTAACAAAACGGGATTCTGAGGAACAAGATCAAGAGCAAGAACAAGACAGAAACCTCTGTGCTTGGACAAGGCCAGATGAGAAGCTTGAGAGAAAATCAGAAAGTACCTGTAGGACTGAAACTACCTCAGCCACCAGAAAATCTGGGAGGAAGAGGAAAATTACAGTAGCAAGTGGACCAGGTAAGAAAGTCAAGTGTCTTGATACAGAAGATGCAGCTTCAGAAGATTCTCAAGAGGATGTTTCTCATAAGCAGCATACAAGGGTTTATAGTAGGAAGCAAATTAAACGTGTTGAGAGAGAAATTTCATATGATCTGTTGGAGGATGATTCTCATCAGCGGTGTGGAAGAACTCACAGAAGCAAGCAGGCTAAATCTGTTGAGAAAGAGGATGCAACGTCAGATGATTCCTTGAGATGGAACACTCATCAGCAGCACAGAAGAATTCTTAGGAGCAAACAGGACAAATCGTTTGAGAGTGAAAATGATGTTTCTTATGCTTTAGTGGACAACACTTCTCAAAAGAAACATGGCAGAATTCCTAAAACTGGAAGGAAGCAAGCCAAATATGTTGAGAGGAAAGAATTTTCAGATGATTCATTGGAAGGTGATATTCGTGATTGGCATGGAAGGGTTTCTAGAGGCACGCAAGACAAGTTTAGGAGGGAAGATGCATTTTCAGATGATTCACTAGAGGAGAGTTCTCATCGGCCACTAAGGAGGGTTCACATAAGAAAGCGGGGCACTTATTTTGAAAAGGAAGAGGCAATTTCAGATGATTCACTGGACAATAGTTCTCTGCAGCAGAAGAGGATTTCTGGAGGCAGCCAAGCAAAATTTAGGGATGATGAAGTTTCAGATGATATGTTGGAAGGAAGTACGTACCAGCAGCAAACAGGATCTTATAGGAGCAGGGAATCCAAATTTCTTGATGGGGAGGGTGCAGTTTCTGATGACCTGCTGGAGGACAATACTTGTCAGCAACACAGGAGGATATTCAGAACCAAGCAAGCCAAATTTGTGGAAAGGGAAAATGCAACTTCGGATGATTCATTGGAGGACACTATCCGGCAGCAACGCAGAGTGATTCCTAGAAGCAAAAGGTCCAAATTTATTGAGAGAGAAGATGCAATTTCAGATGATTTGCTGGAGGATGATACTAATCTGAAGCACAGGACGATACCCAGGAGCAGGAAGGCCAAATTTGCAGAGAGGGAAGATTTTTCAGTTGATCTGCAGGAGGATGATGGTCAATGGCAGCAAAGGAAGGCCCCTAGAGGCAAGCAAACCAAATTTATTGAGAGTGAGGATGTATCAGATGATCTGCAGGAAGAGGATGCTCATTGGCAGCTGCGGAAGACCTCTCGATGCAAGCAAGCTGCATCTACAGAGAGTGGAGATGTTTCAGATGATCTAGATGATGAGGGCAACACTCGTTGGCAGCCCAAGAAGACTCCTAGAATGAAGCAAGCCAAGTTTATTGAGAGGGAAGATGTTTCAGATGATCTGCACGAGGATGATAGTGGTTGGCAGCCAAGGAAGATTCCTAGAGGCAAGCAAGCCAAACTTATTGAGAGGGAAGATGCAGTTTCAGACGATTTGTTGGAGGATAATTCTAATAAGCAACACCGAAGGAATCTTAGAAGCAAGCAAAGGAAACCAGTGACCCTTCGCAAAATGAAGCGAGGGGCTGTACAGCGCGTGAAACAAGGGACTGCTAGGCTCAAAAAGAACGAGAGTCTCCAATCAATCAAACAAGGAAAGCAAACAAAGCAAGAAACTCCTCGGTTTTCAAATGCTAAATTTGAGCATAATGCAAGACAGCAGTTGGAATCAGGTGCTGAAGAGGAGCTAGAAGGTGGCCCTAGTACACGCCTTAGGAAAAGGCCATCAAAACCTTCAAAAGAGTCAGAAACCAAGCTAAAAGAGAAGCTGCAAAACAATAGGAAGAAAGTGAAGAGTGGTTCAGCTGGGAAGCCCCCAAATGGGCAGAAGAATGTGAAACATAAGGATGAGGAAGCAGAATATCAATGTGACATTGAGGGGTGCACCATGAGCTTTGGGTCAAAACAAGAGCTAGCAGTGCACAAAAGAAACATTTGTCCAGTGAAGGGATGTGGAAAGACATTCTTCTCGCACAAATACCTGGTGCAGCACCGTCGAGTCCACCTGGACGACCGCCCCCTGAAGTGCCCCTGGAAAGGTTGCAAGATGACATTCAAATGGGCATGGGCTCGGACTGAACACATAAGGGTTCACACAGGGGCTCGTCCTTATGTTTGTGGAGAAGAAGGTTGTGGGCAGACGTTCAGATTCGTGTCAGACTTCAGTCGTCACAAGCGGAAGACTGGTCATTCAGTGAAGAAAAGCAGCAAAAGGTTAATTTAATTCAGAGAAATGTAATTTAACATTGCATTGCTCAATTGATGACAGGATAGGGATAGGTTTAAAGATGATAGGATTAGGTTTTCCCTATAATTGTGATTCAGATTAACATTAATTCCTTTCCCCATCCCATTTATTCACTGCAATCTGACCAATTTCTTGGACCTTTTAAACAGATTAATATCCACTCTTCAGTGAATGAAGAATCTAAAAACGTGGGTGGGTATGTGCTCCCATTTTCCCAACCCTCCCTTGTAAAAAAAACTTAATTTTCTAAGGGAAATACTCATTATACCAAACTAAATAAAAATAAAATCTTGACGAACTTTCTTATGAATCTATTTATAGATTTGACTTACTAATAAGTTGGAAACAATAGAGGTTTTAGTTTGGATACTCTAATCCTTGGCCACTTCCATCTTCGGCAATTGATGAACAATTCACAGTCCATGCTGACTTGATAGCTATCAATAATCAAGTTATTTTTTGGTTTAAACTCAAAACTCCTCTTTTAACTATAATTTTAATTTACATTTATCATTATTCATTACCAATAATTAAATCTCTATTTCATTTTCCTTTATTATTTTTAATATATATATGTTTTTCATATTTTTTTCATATCACTTATAGTCACTGTTATGAATGAAACACTATATCTAAAAAATATATAATCATAATAAAAGAAATTTAATACATCAAAATAATTTAAAAAATGTCCTTATCATAAATTTTCAGTATCAAGGCTTAGACCAATAAATCAAAAGATTATCTATGATCCAATAAATTTAAAACAATTCGTATCTAAACATATCTATGTATATCTAAAATATAAATAAACAAATTTTAATTATTTTTATATTAATTCTTTATAATTATCGTGTCTTGAGTTTATATAAATTGAACATAAGTAAATATTTTTCCCCCAATCAAAGGCTTAATTAAAGACCCTCAAAATATATTATATTCACAAAATTACCATTCAGTGTGATGCATATTATTAATTATAAAAGCAATTATTGACAAAATGAAATTTCAGTCATTTATTTAAAGGAAATTTCATTATTACTTATTTTAGAACATAAAAAACTTTGTTGAAAAAATAAACTCTATGAAACTTACATATTTTATATAAAGCAATATTTATTTTTAAAGTAATCATTTTAGGAAACTATATTGAATTAATAAAAATTGACTTTTTAAATATGTAACTATTTAATATAATAAAAATAATATTTTATTAAAAATATTTTATTCTATTAGAATAAATGTGTTATTATCTTTATATTTTAATTTGTTAATGTCTTTATGCTTCTTAAACTAGTCACCATTTTTTGTTAATTTAATCATTTTTATAAAATTAATTACTTAAAAATATATTTTTTGTAAATTTATTTAAAACAAATATTATATATATTATTTTAAAATTTTATAATAATATTATATTTATAGATTTTTTTATTAATATTATTATAGTCTTATTACATGAAATTAATGATTCCAAATAATTTTTTACACATCAAGCATATCAAATTGGGATAAATAAACAGTTTTATAAAGTTTCATAGATTCATTTAGATCAAATAAGTTTTTGCAGAAAATTTTGATTTATTATAAATTTTATATTTGTTTTCCTTGTTTATTTTAAAGGTAAAAAAAAGTTTTTTTAAAAAAATTATTCAATTAGGGCTTACTAAATTCAGAAAAAATATTTAGATAAATACAATTTAAAAAAACGTATAATTGAGAGTCCATTTGATATCAAATTTAAATTTTTTATATAAAAAAAAACATAAATGTTAATAGAGAATTAGCAGCTTGGTATAAATACCGCATTAATGGCTTGGAGATTCTTCGCTTCTTCTTCTTTCCCTTTTTTTTCTCTTTTTTTTTTCATAATTTCGATTTCACGAAATACTATTTTGTTCTTTACCATTCTATCCCTCTCGCCTACATCTGCAATTAGGGTTTTTCAAAATTGAAATGTGTTAGCGTAATGGAATACTCTGAAGCATCCAATTTTATCACAAATACTGCTAATACAAACCCTAAATTAGGGTCTCAAGCACCTCTAACCTCTTTCAGTGCTGATCCAGATTCTGATCTGACCTTGCAACTGCGAAAAGAGCTAGAGAATAAGCAGCTGTACTTGAAAGAGGCCGGACCAGAGGATGAAGAGATTGCATCTGATGCAGTAGAGGTGGAGAAAGTACATGAAGAACTAGAGAAGCAACTCCATTTGAATGAGGATAAGGACAAACATTTGATTGAATTGAGCCAAGATGACGACTTTAATAGTGGGGAGAGCAATGATGGAGAAGAACGTAATATCAATGATAAAGAGGATAATGATAATGATGAAGTGGAGAAGAAGGATGAGAGAAGTAATGATAACACGAGGCATCAGTATCCGGTGAGACCTGAAGCTGAAGATTGTTCCTACTATATGAGAACAGGGACTTGCAAGTTTGGATCCAATTGCAAGTTCAATCACCCTGTAAGAAGGAGAAACCAGGTACTGCATACGCATTTTGTGTTTGTATATATTATGGCTTTACTGTCAAACGTGGGACTTTGAATGAACAACTGTCGTTTTGTTGTGTATGCTTATTGCATCTTATTTAGGTAGACGAGAGGGTATTTTTCTTTCCTTGTAATTGGAGACTCCTTGTTATTATTACGATCTTGAGAGGGGTTGCTGCTTGCGGGGTTTGGAAGAAATATAATTATGAGAGAGAGGTTTTGTGTTTTTCACAATGTTAAACGTGGCTTGTGCTGTTAGTATCTGTAGCAGTTGTTTGTGTTGATGAAAGTAATTATGGTCTTTACTCTTTACGCTTTATGTTGGCGGCAATCGACTGTGTATCAATATGTTTGGAGCTTTATTAAGCATCTGGCAATTTTGGATTGGCTATCACTGTAAGACCCATTTTGGAATCATATGATTAAATATGTTGCCCTAACTTTTAAGTTCTCTATTTTGCAATTTTGCTTCTTTAAGTTTACAAAGGAGAAGGTGAAAGAAAGGGAAGAACCAGGAGAGAGGCCAGGCCAGACAGAATGCAAGGTTATCTGATATATATTTTTTTACTTTTGATCTGCATTAACAAAACTGTAATTTAAAAATTCAATTTAATTTTACTCCTTTTTATTGTTTATTTTGTTGTTTTATAGAAGTTTGATCTCTTCTGAGCTGAATCATTAAAACTTTTTTTCAATATAATTTGTTTGTTTCATAAAATTATTATAGTGCTAAGCATGTTATGCAACATCACTTTTGAGGAAAGCATTTCCATTTATACAATGTTCTCAATGACCTTTCTTGTTCAGTTTCATATTGTGCAAGCATGTTTTAACTCTGGAGCTTACGGTTGCTTTTAGTAGTTTGTAGCCTTACTTTAAGGAATTAAGGCCTCATTCAAGTGTTGTTTTGACGAGTACTTACTTGAACTGAATTTGTATTCACTGGGATTTCTTAACGTGATAAATTTTCTGCAAGTCATTTGTTAGCATAATCAAGTTGTTTTCAGGAGTGCATTATCTGTTGTCCCTTGAAGAGTAAACATCTAATAAGCTGGCTTTAGAAGTTTTGTAGGTTCTTCTGTTAGCTCTATGCAATACTTAAATGACTAGTGAATAACAGTTTCTGCTGTGCCTGTGCTGTAATTTTTTCTTGATTTTGCTGCAGTATTACTTGAGGACAGGGGGCTGTAAGTATGGAAAAGCTTGTAGATACAATCACTCAAGAGAAAAATCTCCAGTCCTTCCTGCAAAAATAGCAGTTTTCCCTGTTTTAGACCTTAACTTTCTGGGTCTCCCAATCCGACTGGTATCCCTTCTATGTATATGTGGAAATATTTGGCATCTTTTTGCAAGTTTTCAGAAGGACTTATCTTTGGTTTAATAATGCATACTGGAAATTTTAACATAGTTCATTGATCATAGGGAGAGAAAGAGTGCCTGTATTACATGCGTAATGGCTCCTGCAAGTATGGAGCTAATTGCCGGTTTAATCATCCAGATCCTACTGCTGTGGGAGGAAGTGACCCTCCTTCAGCATTCAGTAATGGTGGGTCTGCTACTTTTCAGAGTTCTCCACAATCAAGTGTAGGATCTTGGTCTTCACCAAGAGGACTAAATGAGATTGCCCCCTTTGTGCCAGTTATATTTCCAGCGACTCGAGGGGTTACTTTACAAAATCCAGAATGGAATGGGTATCAGGTATATCATCTTCCTTTTATGGTAGCTTTTTTTTTTGTCTAAAATTGTTAATTTAGTATAGTTATTGTCATTTATTTAGCATTTTGCTGAATCTTGTGTTTTCTTTTGTACTTGGTACTTAAGATGTTCAATATGACTTTCCTAGTATATTGGCATATTTCAACACGTAAGTGAAGCTTTCTAGAGTTAAAGTAGGTGTTTTTTCCTTAAACTTGTACTTAAATAAGGTGACATACAAGATGGCAATTTCCACCTGCCCTGCACCAAGCCAAATTCAACAGGATCTCAATGCAGGAGCTTCCAAGGTCCTATTCAGTATTGAATTTTATTTAGTTTTCTATTCAGTTTTGGATTGTATTTAGTTTTCTTTCACTCTTTGTTTAGGATTCTTGTCCACTAAGTCTTTATTAATTAGGACTACTTTTCAGTCTTTGAATAGCACTATCCTATGTAGTATAAATAAGGTTTCCTTTTTAGAAGTTTTTTTTGTTTTCTTGTACTCAGATTTTATCAAGTTGTTTTCTGTAAATCTTAATTTTCTTTTGTCTTTTCAACCACAATCTACTCTATTTTAGCCCTTTTGGATGAGATACAATCATCTTAAATTCTTCCAGTGCATCAAATCTATAGAGCCCACAACATTGGGATTGCTTCGTGACTAACAAAATGATGTTAAGAGTTATAACACTATTTTGTTAACCTTGTATTAAGTGAAGTGGTAATTGATGAGTAAACCAGCTTAATGGTTGATGGAAAATAGAGCAGCTTGCCTTTTCATTGTTAGTTCATCCGGTGCTTAGTTTTTATAATTTCTTCTTCTCTATAGATGCCATATCTTCTTTTTATCGGTCCTTGTTTCCCTTTTGATTCAGTTGATGTCTAAAAACTAATTTTAGTGCCAATTGAAATTAACATTCCAAAACTTCTAGATATCTGTTTCAGTTTAAGTTATAGATATTTGTTTCTAGAGCTTATAAAATCAATTTAAAAGATTTATTACCAAATCTCCATTAATTATTTTTCCTTTTGGCTTGTCAAGGCTCCTGTATATCCACCGGAAAGGAGTATACATCTGGCTCCAGCTTATGTCATAAACAATCTGCCTGCAGATACCAATGTCTATGGACATCAGCAGCAGACACCAATGGAAGAATTTCCAGAACGACCAGGTCAACCAGAGTGCAGTTATTATATGAAAACTGGGAACTGTAAATTCAAGTCTAACTGCAAATATCATCATCCAAAGAATCAGATCCCAGAGTTAACTCCATTTTCTCTTAGTGACAAGGGCCTGCCATTGAGACCTGTAAGTTTATTCTTCACCATGGGCTGCTTGTTATGAAGGTCTTAAAGACTTCAGAAATAATTTTGAAACTCGTCATTTATGGAACAAAATGGAATCAACAGTAGCCCATAGTTTTCCAAAATCACCAAGAAGATATTTTTCTCTTATTATTGGATGCAATAGTAATATCAGAAGTAACCTCTGCTCCAATGCAAGTTACCTCTTTTCTATCTTTTTGCTTTTTGAGGCTTCATTTCATACTTGGAAAAGCATGTTTTAATCTGGTAGAAAGGTTAAGCATCTCTTTATCTATATTCTAGTAGATATGGTTCTTATTTAAGTAGATAGAATCTGTTTTCGAGGATTTGCCAAGCAAATAACCCAACGAAATCACAGCCCATGGGAGAAGTAATGCTTTATGTGCAGCTCTACCTGTCTCAATTAGTACAAAAAAATGCATGCAACTGAGATACTCCTAGTGGTTTTATTCTTTAGCCACAAGTACTATATGGATCAAGTGTTCATGTTTCTTTTTATTGACTACGTTTTGTGTCTCAAATATAGGGTCAGCACATTTGTTCGTATTATAGCCAGTATGGTATCTGCAGATATGGCCCAGCTTGTAAATTTGACCATCCAATACAAGCAGCTACAATGACGGGGTCTGCTGAAGATCGGGCAAGAATGTCTGAAACTGGATATGAAAGTGATACTGCATTTTAGCAGCCTTTGTAAAATCTTTTCATCAATCGATCTAGCCTTTCAGAGTCCACAAAACAGAAGATTTTTAATTTTCTCCGTAAAAGTGGATCTCTTCTTCTCTCTGGTTCATCTACCGCAAGATTTTGAAACTGTGGCTTTGCATATTTATCATGTGATGTGTTACTGCAACACAAAGTGGAACAGGAAATTGTAAATTCTCTCTTCAATGTCCTTTATCGGCTTGGTTTATTTATTTACCAAATAATAGTACATATGCGGCTTTAGTTGTCCTCTCTGGCATCAGCTTTTAAAAACCTTTCTCTGATTATCCTCGCTTTGGTATTCATCAAGTTTTTGTTTCCACGTGTCCAGGAATGGACTTTCTTGGAATACCATTGATATGTTGATTAAAAAAAACTGCCTTTTTGCCGATAAAAATTTAAACTGTCGGTGATTTACAATGTAAAGAACAGAAATTTGTGATTTTTTTTTTTTTAACTCAGTTTAAGGTTTTCATTCCCTTTATGAGTTAAACCATCATTGATGATTTTAAAAGACTGAAAAAGGCATGGACTTTCTTGGAATTTTGTCTTTAAATTTTTGCTGAATGCATCATTTGGTCTCTTACTTTTATTCCAAAAAAAAAAAAAAATCAGTGAGCACCTATTAGTGTTTTCTTTGTTAACGTTTAACATCTAATCTTTTGTTAACGTTTAACTATTTAAATCTCGTACACATCTGAGTTAGGTGTATTTCAAGGAGGCTTGCCTTAACCAGCCAAGTAGCCGCCGGTCACTTGGCTATCAGAGATTATATTATTAGTGCTGCCTCAAAATATTTCAAGCTAAGAAATAGATGCTGGATAAATAATACGGGACACTAAAATGATCTCATTGATGAATGTAATAAAGGAGATTCTCTCTTAGAGAGCCAACATGAGAAAGAACTGGTAATCTCTACTAAACAACCAAATTATCTTTCACGTTATATGTCAAGAAACATACTAAACATAAAAGTAACTTAAAGCCCAAGACGACACGAGGGAGAAAAGCTACAAGCAAACCAACTCGATACTCCACTAGTACGCCAGGCACATTCATATGGAGGAACCCCTGATTCCATTCCCACTTGAAATTACTTTACAAGTCGCTTCTATCATCCAATTCCAAAAATATGGTTCAACCACAGCAAAGCCATTTCCACTGCGCGGAGAATAATTAACGCTCTCAATATATCATAGAGGACAAAAAATAAACCCAAAACAAAATGGTGTGCATTCATAATTTTAACCTATCATTTTCATTTTACCAATTTCAATGATTTGGGACAAAGGCTCCAACGAGATGAGAAAGCTAACAAATATGGTAAATATTTTAGCAAGTAAACCAAAATTGGGAAAAAAAATGGATAGTAAATTGTCGAATCAAATAAAAAAATGAACTTCCATATTCTTTTGTCTGGAAATATAAGAAGTTACAGGTGACCAAATATGTTATTTGATTTAGTTTATCAATTTCAGGATATGCAACTGATGTATATGTATAGCAGTTTTATTACAACTAATACACAATAGTTATATTAAATAATTTATTTCTCCAATTTCAGACAACTAGCTAAAACTGTTAAAATTATTCCAAATCCAGCTTTGCTAAAACTGAAAGAATTGACCAAAATCAATCATGCCCATCAAGGTTGTGATTTTTTTTTTAAAAAAAAAAAATCCGACCAAAAGGATGAAAGATAAAAGAATCTAATACTGGAATATTTTACGAGTGGTCATTCAAAACATGTACCTTAGGAGCAGTCTGATAAGAATCATTATTGTTGTTGCGCACAGCATCATTTCTTTTTGGGGACATGGTTTTTGGAGAATTTTTGGTTTTCTTCTCATCTCTTGCCTTGTTAAATATGACAGTAAATCCTTCAGCTGAGGCAGGGTTATTTACGTCCCACTCACCAAACTTGGGCAAGGGCCTGCCTTTATCCTGTCAAAAAGACAAATTTTGTTGAAAGAAATCAGGCCACCTCATTATGACATTCCAATCATTGAATATTTCTTATAAAGCTTGTGAAATGTACGGATGTGCAATCGGTCGGTTCGGTTTCGAATCGAATCGAACCGAAAAAATTGATAATCGAATTGTAAAAATATTAAAAATTGAAAAAACCGATTATAAAAATATAATCGAATCGAATCGAACCGATAAAAATCGGTTCGGTTCGATTCAAACCGAAATTTATATTTTTTTAAATTTTTTTCTTCTAATTTCAGTAAAATAATTCAATAAATGTTTCACATAAATTTATCAATAAAAATTGTCTGAATATATAAAGATAATATTTAAAAAATTCATATAAATCCATATAAAATTTAAAAATATAAATCAAACCAGTGTTTTAAATAATAAAAATATATTAAAAATCAGTTTTTCGGTTTTTCGGTTATTTAACACGTTTAAACCGAACCGAACCGAAAACCGAATGAGTTGAAAAATATTAACCGAACCAAATCAAACTTTTTGATTATCCGAACCATTAAACCGAAATCGATCGGTTCGGTTCGGTTTTTCAGTTTAAACCGATGTACGCTCAGCCCTAGTGAAATGATCAGAACTGCCTCACAGATGTTTTTTTTATTTTTAAATATCATCATAGATTTCACGAGGAAATTAAATTGCATCAATTGATCAGATGCATTTTCAGAACTACAAGCAGTTTCCGACTTATTTAATTTTCTGAAAACTATAATTTTACATGAATTCAATTTCAATTAATTTATTTAACAAAGATTTAAAAATTTTGACAGTAACATTAAAGTCCGCAAGCAAGAAATTCATATCAACCTCATCTCTGAACCAAAATCAGAAAAAAAAAAATGTTAAAGAATTTCCTTATCCAAATCTCATCATTTATATCTGATTAAACCCAAATCCTATTACCTTGGAAAGGCTAAAGAGATTTTTATCTAACAACAACCTTTATATCCATCTAAAAAAATGAAGAAAAAAAAAAAAACGGGATCGCTCTACAGCAAATAAAAAAATTACATACATTCCATTGAAAATTAAGAACGAAAAAATAAGAAGAAAATTATGAGAAGTATCGTACCGACGCCATGAAAGGGAGTTTATGGGAGCTTCCACTTTCAGGGATCGGACAAATTTGGCTTGTGCGCGAGAGAGAATGAGGAAGGTTAGTGTCGATTCAAGAAATTAGAAAGGGAAACCTTTTATAGAGAAAAAGAGAAGAGGGCAGCGAATTGTTAGGCAACGAGAGGGCCATTTTGTTTTCATTTCTGTTTTGTTGGTTGAGGAAATAATTGGAAATAACGCATTTCAGGATCCCACGTTGTTGACATGCCCCAGTCCACCAGCTAATTCCCCCATAAATCGCCTCTTTGTTTTGCCCAAAATAAATAATATTCTATTAAATAAATAATTGTTCATTATATCTCAAGTATTAAATTCTAATATTTTTATATTTATATATGAAATTTTTTATATAGATGGAGCCATTCTATATTTAACGTTTATTGTGTTTTAACCAACCCAGACTCACTTCAACTTTTCTCTCTTTTGTCCAACACTTCAAATTATTTGGCCACCTTTATAGTTGCTTTCTACATTTTTGGGTTGTTAAGTAAAGTATAGAAATTACTTTAATTTGGAAAATTTTCCGAATATTTAAATTATAAAAAAATAATTTAATTATTTATTATTAAAGATAAAGTCTTTTTACATGTAATTGGATTGTATTTAAATACCGTACAATTGAGTTAAAAATATTTCAGAGTATTAAATAAAGACAAAACTCATGTAAATTTTAACCAACTCCGATTAAATTAAACCACTCCATTAATTCAAACCATTTCTAGACTCTAATTTCAAAAATTTTAGAATGGAGATGTCTTCGTCGTCTTCACTGCTACCCAAGATCATCACCTTCGAAATGGAGAAAACTGATTTAGCACCAAAAGCTATACTCTACAGTAACTTTGGAGTCAAAACTTAGAGAACATAAAGAAACTTTTAGAGCTAAAATACAATTTTGTGAATAGATGAGTGCAATCTTGGGAGAGAGGCGAGGAAGAACTCACAGTTGTATTATAGAATGTTAGACTAATCACCGGACATAGTAGTAGCTACTTGAGTTTTTATTGCCAACTCAAGCAAAACACCTCCATGTAACATACGATCGATTCTTTAAAACAATACTCAAAGCCTCCTTTGTAAAGGTCAACCAACAAATCAACAACACGAACCCTCACAAATAAGACCCAAATATGAAAGACGAAAAAAAAGAAAGAAGCAAACTGTAATGCAAACCAAAACACTCCATGTTGGTAGGAGAGAGGGTGATTCAGCCACTGAGAAGGCAAAACTACATAACAAAACACAAACAGAGATCCTTCATTGTCCAAAATCTAGAAGAGATCACCAAAATAACAAAAAAAAAAACTCAATTGTCCCGATAATTTTATATTTTTTAGTTTTTTTTAAATTATATAAAATTCTTAAAATAAATTTCAAATCATACAACCAATACAAATATTTTTGGATTTAGATAGTCAAGAAAATTTATTCCACACTTTAAATATCGTACAAGCTTGTTCGCTAATAATACAAACGAAGAAGTTAATGTCGAACACGCTCATCGACAACAAAAGTTTATATGTAGCGGAACACATGACGCCAACATACACGCCAACATACACGCCTACGCTAGCTTAACTAGATTAGAAACTTTCCTCTTCCCCCTCACTTCTTCTTCTTCATCCCAGCTCATTTTCTATTCTTTTTCTTTGGTGCAAAACAAATTTTCACCATAAATCTTCAACCTTTCCCTTTTATTTTTTTTCTAATATATTCATCTACATTTATATATTTATATGGTTCTTCAATTTATTTTATCTTATTATCAGGTATGTTTAAAGTCTCTTTTCTCTCTTTTTTTTAAATGTGTATGTTTATTTATTTAGTTTTATATATAAAAATAAGATTTTTAGTTATGTTTTGGTAAAAAATGCCATAATAATTTTCTTTTATTATTTATGTTGAAAATTTATATAATTATGATTTAGTGTAGTAAAAAAATTATTGTAATTTTAGTTGAATAATTTAGTTGAGTAAAAATTATTGTAATTTTAGGTAGAATAAATTAATAATTCTTATTTAGTTGAGTAAAAAAATTATTATGGATGATAACTAGGTCCTGGACACCTGTTGAGCTCGTGCTCGAAAGGTCAGGTCTTTCTATTGAGACCCAATATATAGATTTGCTTCACATGCAAGTCTAAGCTTCACTTTGGTGAGTCTGACCGGGTTCGAACCTATGCATAGGAGGCCTGACCATGTTTATCTCTTTAGCTACGTGAGACAACAAACCCTGTGACATTTGAGAGCGTGTCCACATGGCACCGGATGAAATTAAATGAACGTTTGACGATGGAAAAGGACATAGTACGTCCATACGTACGGCCAGTGTTGTAACATCCCAATAATAATAATAATAAAAGAAAGAAAAAGAATTAAAAGAATTAAAAAGGAAGAAAAAAGAAAAGAAAAGAAAAGAAAGAAAGATAAATGAAATTTTGGGTTAAGGACAAGTGGCATTTTGCTAGCCACTTAATTAATTAAAAAAAAAAAAAAGAGAAAGAAGAGAAAAAGAGAAAAGAAAAGAGGAAAGAAAAGAAAGTGTCAGAAGAAGAACAACTTCTTCAATTTTCTTTTCTCTGTGCCGTGAACCCAAGAGAAGAGCCATCTTCTTTATTTTCTTCCTACACCAAAAATTTCTCCAAATTTCCATCTTCAATCAACTACCCATCTTACCCCAACACCTTTTCAAAGAAGAATTTGAAGAAAAGAAGAGAAATTAAGAGAAAATTTCAAGGGTGAGAGGGGAGTGAATAGTAACCAAGGGTTTGAAATTTAAAGGTATGTTAGGGATTTTTATTGTAGGGATATTTATTAGCATTTTATGTGAATATTTATGAGAAATATTGTATTAATTTGATTTATTGGTTTATTTTCATGAAGAAGAAGTGGAAGGGAAAGGAAAAGAAAAGGAAAATTAGGGAATCTTAAGCTTGTGGAAGATCTTGGGAAGGTTTGTGCTCAACTCTATTTCAAGAAATTCAAGAAATTGTTATTTATGATCTATTTGAAATTTTACTACTCTAATAGAAAGACCAAGTGAATAATAATTTCATTATATTAGTATAATCAAAGTTTGTAAAATAATAGATTTAATAGATAGAAAATTTTAAAATTAATATGTAATTTAATCATAAATTAGGTTATGGAATAAATGAAATGACTTATATTCTTGGATAGAAATATAATTGGTTAGATATAGTGATAATGAAAAGATTAGTAAACTAAAGAAAAAAAAGAAGAGATATTAGATTAAAAAAAAATAATAATATTTATATATATATATATAGAAATTAAAGGAATAAGAAAAAAAAATGAGACATAGTGTAAATGTGATGTTGAAGAATAATAAGAATAATATAAGATAAGAAAAAATAGGAAATAAAAAAAAACTAATAATAATAACAAAAAGAATAATAGTTAATTAATTAAGGATTAAATTATGAATTTATAATTTATGTAGTTGAATTAAATTAATAGATTTATATGATACGACAATGTTTAAAAGTACAGTTTTAAAATGATAAAATATTATAGTTTGAATAATTGATAGTTACACTGTATTAAAAGTTGTTGTCCCCCTGTTTAAATGTATAAATTATTTAAAGTCTGGCCCTAGTAAGTTTGGTGGGAATTGTGGGTTAGTTTAAGGGTGTGGCATGCCATACATAGATCTTGCAGTACTGCACTACAGTTACACTGACTCTTGGGATACAATGAGGTATCCTACAGGTATAGAATCGGCTTTTGAGCCATACAGTTATTTGGCACTTTGTGCCCTACAGTTACAGTTTCCTTATCTGACTTAACAGTCCCATTTAAATTTATAGGGGCCAACAGAAAAATAATAAATAAATAAAAGTATTAAAAGGAAATAAAATCTTTTACATGATGAAGAAAAAGAAAAGATTGTGAAATGAAAATATGTATATATGTAAAATAATATGATTTAGCTTATTTTAAATTATTTGTTATATAGTTATTTGTTGTTTGTTTGTTTGAATTACTGTTATTACATGAATTTTGATTTAAATGTTTTATTTATAAATAAAGTTGAGCACCACTAAGCAAATTGCTTAGCGCGTAGGAATTTGTTTTTCCTCGCGCAGGTTGTAGACCCAAGGAATAGTAGATCAAGATCTGCATCAACCCAGTCAGAGTTACATCATTGACTATCTAGGGGTATATTTTGTAAATTTCTATATGAATTTGATTTTGGAAATATGGCATGTACATAAAGTTTTGGAGATGAAGTTGTATATGGTTAGTTATAGATATAGTTGAAGATTTTAATTTTGGTATAAATGTGGATGATTAGTATAAGTTTCTGTGTTGAGATTAATTAAATGTTATGAAGTGTTTGATCTGAATTGAAATTTCATCGATGTTGAAAGAAGTTTGGGGGTTAAGGTTGAAATTGATAGAAGTGTGATATTACTTTTCACAGGTGAAATTAAGTCCATATTTAAGGGGAAACTCTGCCGGATTTTTGTAAAAAAAAAAAAAAAAAAAAAAAAAAAAAAAAAAACAGCCATGATTTACATGATATAAATTAAAGGAAAAATAAGAGAATTGTTACAAGATGTAATGTCTCCGACTCAGTTAATTAATTAACCGGGTAGGGGGTGTTACAAGTGTGACTGTGACAGGACGGTACAAATGCAGGACGTCACTAGAAGGCAAAAGGGAAAAGGAATAAAGGAAGCAAGGGGGAGACAAACCAGACTAAATTTATCAAAATATACCTTGAGCCTATCTCTTACTGGATCTCAAGACATCAATTGACGCTGTCTGTGGGAACGAAGGAGATATTTTCATCACCAGAGTTCCATCTTCATTTCACCCACTGAGATCTACATGGCCAATCACAATGAAAACCATACTGAAAACCCCCCAAACGACTTGAGTTCAACTTAGGAAGAACCACAGTTCTCATTCTCTAGCCCAACTGCCCCATTAAGCCAACCCCCTATATTATTTAACCCGTCACCGAGCTCAGCCAGAACCATGCCTCGAACTACCTTGTCTGACCAAGAGCTGTAAAGTATTACCTCCAATTACAGAACACTGCCCAATGGCTAGGCCAGATGTTGTAACAGAGAGGGCTCAGCACCCCGTTGAGCATACCACTTATAGCCAAGGGGCTTAACGTCAATGAGCTCCAACCCACATTAAACTATCAAGCCCCTCAACAGAACAGTAGAAGAACAGATAATGGAGATGGAGAGGCCAATTGGAGAAACGAGCAGATAGTCAGAGCAAGAGGCAGGGTAGTGAGAGGGCTCATTGAGAATGAGGGGGCTAAGAGCTACTCCTTTGAGCCAGCAGAAAGGTCGGAGAATAAAGAGTTAAAAAGAAACTATCGTCTAGAGAAGAGGCCCAGAAGGAAGATGTGGATGTAGATCAAAATCTATAAAGGTTGAAAGCAACTACTGATAGAGTTAGGAGCACGAGACAATAGCAATCCCCTGTTGCTAATCTCATTACTATTTGTGAGACGGGTTCAACAAGAAACCATTCCAAAAAAGTTCATGATGCTAACCATGACAGCCTATGACGGGACGGGAAACCCTCGGGAGCATGTCTTAAACTATAAGGCATTCATGAAATTACAGACCCACTCGAATGCCTTAATGTGTAAGGTCTTCTCCACCACCTTAACAGGACCAGTCAGGGCAAGGTTTAACAGCTTGGAGGCAGGAAGCATTAAGAGTTTCATAGACCTGGCTAGTATATTCATTAGCAGATTCATCGCTGGAGTTCCTACAGAAAGAAAAATAAGCTACTTAGAGACAGTTTGGTAAAGGAGGAATGAATCCCTCAGGGAGTATGTGGCCAGGTTCAACTCTGAGGCCTTATAGATACCCGAGATAGATGAAGGGAGAGCAGTAAGCTATGCAAAAGGGCACAACCTCCCCAGAGTTCTTTGGGTCAATATGTAGAAAGCATCCCCCACTTCCTTATTAGAGCTGATGAAGAAGAGAGCCGAGAAATATATAAGGCAGGATGACGTCTTAACTTTCAACCGATTTGCCAAAGACAACAGAGACAGAGGAAGGGTTGAGGAGGACAAGAGATAAGATAGGTCAGAGAGGAGGCAGGATCGGGGACCAGAGCCATTGAGCAAACACTAGTGGGAGAGAAAGGAGCAGAGACCTTATCAATCCCGGCTCCCCACCAATATTACTCCTCTAAATGTGTCCAGAGTCGAAGTGCTCGTGGCAATCCAGGACAAAGATTTCATATAATAGCCTAAGCCCATGAAAGCAAAAGCGAATAGAAGGGACCCAAATAAGTATTGTCAATACCACAAAACTCATGGCCATTATAGTAATGACTGGTACCAATTAATAAACGAGATAGAAAGACTAATAAAAAAAGGCCACCTTCGGAATTTCATGAAGAAGCTAGAGGGCCAGAGACAACAACAAAATGTAGCTGGGGAAAGGCTCAAGAGACAGATTGGAGCACTAATAAACGATGACTCTAGTGGAATAATCAATATGATTGTGGGAGAGACTGGAGGTCGTATGAGTCGGAGAGGGAAGAAGAGAGGTAGAAATGAAGGCGAAAGCAACATATAAGTGATGTAGGTTGCTAAATACTCTCCAGTAACCATTTATTTTTCCTTGGAAGATGCACAGGGAGTGCAGATGGCCCATGACGATGCCTTGGTCATCGAGGCCATCATCCACAATTTTAGGGTTCGAAAGGTGCTAGTAGACGACGACAACAAAGATAATCTGTTACCTTGCAGGGTCTTTCAGCAAATGAAGATACTTGAGGAGCAGCTGGTTAGAGATCAAGTTCCGGTCAAGGGGATAGGGGAAACCTCGATAGTAGTGAAAAGAAAAGTAAAAGTAGCCCTTACTCTAGGGGAACTGCCCCTATCATGGAATCAGTACACAATATTTCTGGCGGTAAAGTTACCCCTGAGCTACAATGTCATCCTTGGAAGACCAATACTATATGATTTTGAAGCAGTGATAAGTATTCGGTATCTAGCCATGAAGTTTTCAACAGAGACACGGGTTGAAATCATCCAAGGAAAGTAGGAGAAGGCCAGAGCTATATATCTAGCCACAATAGAAGAACAATGGACTATAGTAGCCCTTAACAGATTTATTATTGTTAGCTAATTCAATTGCACGAGCAATCTTGTCGATTAGTTTATTAAAACTTATTCTTTTATTTATTTGAGCAACTTTTGAAAAAACGCTATTAAAATCGTATCTATGTGAACTACTTATAATATCTCCGTTCTCGTGAATATTAGCATATACAGAAACTGTTATTTTTTTATAATAAATAAAATAAACATATAAATTCATATATTTATATGATTGTTAGTTAAACTTTTTAATTTTTACTTTTTACTCTTTTTTTTAAATTAAAGTAATTAAAATTAATCACAGTAAATAATATATACATATTAAAAAAAATTTATAATTTTTTATGTATGTACCCTTTAAACGATTAATCACTATATAATTTTTTCAACGGGTCGATCAATAAAATAAAATATTTCAATTTATGCAAATAAAAAAATTAATTTTAAATATTTATTTTTATTGATTAAACTTAATAAAAAATATGAAATTAATTTAAATTATATTTAAAAAATATAAATGAAACTTCCTAGCGTTTTTTTTTTAATTGCAATTGAGTAAAAAAAAAACTTGATTCAAGTAATTTTCCTTTAAAATATTTTACAAAATTTATTTTTTCTTATAAAAATCTTTCACATTCTAAAAACATACAAAAATTTCAATTGTTAGAAGCAATTCTTTTATCTGCTGTGCAATTCATAGAGGAGAAGTAAGCCATGATATTTATAAAGCAGGGAGTCGTGGGGTAACATTCAAACTAATTTAGCACTACGAGGGTTAAACTAGCCGTTGGATATATCTGAATATATAACTGTTGGATATATTTGACATTTGTAGTGCCAGATAAATATTTGCATGGTATGTTCGACACCATGTATACAGTTTTGCAAGCTCTCGTGCGCTGATGCGGCATAAGAGTTAGTTATTTGACACACTGAATCTAGAAATTAGTTTTTCAATTGTATAATTTGAATTTTTTTACATTTAGAATGATTTAAAAAAAGCTCTATATATTTTTTTGTTTTTTTTAACTATTTATGTTGATGATGAATCCACGCTAACCGACGATGATTAGTTTATATGTATATATGAAAAAATTATTGGATATATAAAGCATTAAATTTTAGTTTTTTATTTTTACAGCCCCTCCTATAAATACATTCCATCCATTAATTGTGAAAACTAAATCATATATTTATCTAAGTGAATAAACACATAAACTAATGTGTATTCTATGATGTAACATATATATTATTTGTTTAGTAGCTTTTTATTTTTATATTTTATTAATTATATATATATATATTTTTTGAAAGCATATTAATTATATATATAGCAAGTAATAAAATTAAGTTATTGCATTTGCAAGTAATTTAAACGTAAATTACAGTTTTTCTATTGAAATTTAATAATTCTCTTATTTTTAAAAGCTCATTATAAATTGAAAGTTTTGATTTTTCATACACTTTATCATTCAAACTCTATTAAACCTAAAGTTTTGAATGATACAAAAAAAAGAGCTAGCAATGCTTTCCTCTATAGTTTATAAAAGTAGAGTTTTAGAATGCAATTAAATGATAAGAGATATATATAGTTTTATAAGAGTGTTTTATTAATTTTAAATATTATAATTTATCGAATGAAAGTAAATCTAAATAAATTTTTATATTTTGTTTAATGGTCAAATGTGGTCAATTTAATTTTTTAATAAATTAAATCCATATAATTTGTTGAAGGTTAGATAATTCATGACTTAATATAATATTATTTTTTTTAATAATAAAAAAATATTTTAAATATAAATATAAAAAATTTATTATTTTAATTAACATGAAAATTATAAAAATGTTAAATAATCTTAAAATTATAAAAATAAAATATTATTAATAAAAAGTAATATTTTATTATTAAAAAAATAATATTTGAATAAATCAAAACTCCATTGCTTATTGAATAAAAGTATATAGACTTAATTAGTTAAAATTTAACTCTTAATAAAAATATAAAAGTATAATTGCACTTATATTCATTTATAAATTTATGATAAAATAAAACTCATTTAAAATTATACTTTATTTAACTTTAATTAATCGGATATATAAACAACTTATTGAAAAAAGTTTCCTTAACCTAAACTCAACACGGATATAAGAATTGGACAAGTACATGCTTGGGCAACGCCATTGGTCCAACCAAGTAGAATTTTCAAAATTCAAAACCGTTGCTACTTGCCAGTTCATGCAAATTGCCTTTTTTTTTTTCTTTTCTTACGGTGTAAGGGTGTAAGCGTTAAAAAAACGACGTCGACGAACAGATCAAAAGTTCTACGCGTGGACAGTCGGGGTCGTCGATCCATTCATCCAAATTAGAGAGAAAGTCTATGATCGTCCATATAAAACCATCGAATCATTATTAATGGAAAGATCATTTTATCAATGTTTAAGGGTACAGCCGTAATTTCAATAGTCCTCATCTACTCTTTCTTCCCCTGCCTTTTTTCCCGCGATCACCGCGTTTCTTTGTACTCGTTCCCTTTCCTCGTTAAACCTCATTTTGAAAACCTCTGTTTCGTTTTGCTGTTAACTGACTGAGTTACGGATCTAGCTTACCACTAGCAAGCGGAAATATCCTACTCCGGCTGAGTCGTAGCCCACACGTTTATACTGTTGAATGATAAATCTAGGGTTCGGATTGCTCTGATTTGGTGTGAGTGTAATGGCTAGGGTTTATGATAACTGGGAGAGGTTGGTGCGAGCCACCTTGAACAGGGAGCAACTGAGAACTGCTGGCCAAGGTCATGAGAGAATTCCAACTGGCATTGCTGGAGCTGTACCACCTTCGCTCGTCCGTACAACCAACATTGATGCCATCTTACAAGCAGCCGATGAGGTTCAGGATGAGGACCCCGTCGTCGCCAGAATACGTGAGTTTTGATTTACTTTTTTTTTGTTTAAAATTTATGCTAAATTTTGCGTGTTTCTTTTTGGCATCAAACGATGATCAATTATGCGCGAGTTTAATAAATGTTTTGATGATGTTAATTGAAGCTAATTTAGCTTGAATTTAAAGAGATAAGAGCTTTTTATTTTTATTTCCCCCTTGCCTAGTTAATGTACTGTGAGGTTCAACAAGAGATATGTGAACTCACTGATGCGTTTTACTTCATCTGAATGTACTGATCTCAAAACGTACGATGTGGAGTCGTCACTATGAATTCAATTTGATATTTTTCCTGGAATGTATAAGATTCTAGTGCTTCCTTCTAAATTGAATTCTGGTGAAATATTTCTTAGAATTTGTACTGTTTTCAACTTCAGTGTGCGAGCAGGCATATTCTATGGCACAAAACTTGGACCCAAATAGTGATGGTCGTGGTGTTCTCCAATTCAAGACTGGCTTGATGTCTGTAATTAAGGTATACTTGAGCTTTGAATCTTACTGGTCCATATAAATCAGGTAGCACTTCATTATTATTGCCAATTTGAATGCAGTAACGTGATACTTACAATCAGCTCATTCATTCCAATGTTATTTTTTATTCATTTTAAATATCTTGATTTGAGTTTTGATGAGATCTTTGTTGGCGACAGCAAAAACTTGCCAAAAGGGATGGTGCCCAAATAGATCGCAGTCATGACATTGAACACTTATGGGAGTTTTACCAACGCTACAAGAGACTGCATAGAGTGGATGATATGCAAAGAGAGGAGCAAAAGTGGCGGGAGTCTGGAACTTTTTCCTCTGCTAATCTTGGAGAGTATGGCTAAATTTTCTTTGTTTTGAGTTTCCTTTTCATTTGATTGGTTTATATATACCTGCCACACACACACATATATATTTTCTGAATATTGTGCCCTGTGGCAAACCTATTGCAATGGAAACTAATCATCATAAAATCTTTTGGTTAAGTATGGTGCCTTGCAATGATGTATCTAATGAACATAGTTTCTTTGTGCTGATGACAGCAATTGGTGAATGAAACCTGTAAGCCTGGAGAGAGTCCATATGTGTCTGTCTGAACTTAAGATACAACTGACTGGAATATTTAGTCTAGAGTGTTAGAACTTTTGGATACAATATGCAATTGTTACTTTTGCAGCATGGACAAAGCCATTTGGCACATCTTGTCATTATTAATTTATGAAATCTGCAAAAGTTTTATGTTTTCTATGTCGATATTCTATATCTCTTGTTTTTTCATCAGTGACCATGTTTTCTTTTATTGGTGCCATGCATATTTTCAGTTTCATGTGTTTTTTGATGTTGTTTTGGTAATTGCCTACGCTAAAGATGACAAAGAGTAACATCATTTGATTAATCATTTTTTTGTATATAAGACTGTTCATATGTTATGGCATAAATATACTACATTAATTTGTTATGCGTGGATGATTTTGTATGGAGCCAATTGCTACTTATCTGGTTCGATTGGTGCATATACCAGCAGGAATTGAACCTCTGCATTTGCCAATTGTGATTTGGATGTTTTAACCACTCAGCCATGGATGCTTAGCAGGGATCCTCACTGGAATTCTGCTGCATTAAATAATATATCTTCTATCCCATAGTTAAAAGTAGTTTTACTTATTAAATGGTAAACACAACATATGCATGCGTCACTTTACAATTACTTCAATTGTTCTTGTTGTAGGTTGGAACTGAGATCTCGGGAGATGAAAAAGGTATTTGCTACCTTGAGGGCCTTAGTGGAGGTCATGGAGGCACTTAGCAAAGATGCAGATCCTGATGGTGTTGGAAGACTTATTATGGAGGAGGTAGTTACATATACCTCCCATAAATGTGTGATTTTAAGTTTTAAGGAAGTTTCGATTTCACATCTTTGAACATGTTTGATAGAAGACTATGTTTCTTTCCTTTATATTGTGGTATTAGTGGTAGATCCAAAGAAAAAAGTTTGTCCTGGTAGGGGGGATGCATGTATATATATATATATATTGTACAACAAAATATCATTAATTTAAATAGATAAATATTTAAATTGGGTTAGGGAATACACATATATATTGATAAACCAAAAAATTATAATTATTTGCTTCAAACATGCTTATTTATTTATTAATAATTTTTTTTTTTGGGGGTTGGGGGTTGGGGGCAATTCAATAGAAATGAAAAATATACATGAAAATTTTATATGGAGCGCAGGGGCTATTAGACTAATTGCATGAGGCAATTCCTTGGAATTAAAGATTTTATATAATTTGGGTAAGTAGAGAGTTTCTTGCTATACGCAAAAAGAAATTGTTGCGATTTTTTATGATCATGTTATATCCATTTGATATAAGTTCTGATCTGACCATTTGCAACAAAATAGCTTCTCTGTACATTTTTCATTTATTAATATTGCAGTTTTATTTTTCAGAAAAAAAAGAAAATGACTTTTGTTCCTGGAAAGTTGAAGGTTCTATTGTTGTTTAGATGTTATTAGGTTTTTGTACTGTTGAACATAACTTTTGGTCTGTGATACCCAGTTGCGAAGAATTAAAAAAGTTGGGGAAGACATACCGTATAATATTGTCCCTTTGGAAGCACCATCATTGACCAATGCTATTGGAATTTTCCCTGAAGTAAGTAGTGCTGTGCTTATTCTTTTACTAGTGATTATACACCTCCTCCTAAGTTTACCTCTATCTGTCTTTAGATTGACAACCAAAATTTGTTTTTGTTTACGAATATATAAGATGTATCAAACACATTCACTGTCAGTTTTCAGAGGAAAATGTCATATTTTCTGTATTGCGATTGGGTGGATTCCTCAGGTTAGAGGTGCCATATCTGCCATTAAATACACAGAGCATTTCCCCAGACTTCCTGCTGATTTTGAGATTTCTGGAGATCGGGATGCAGACTTGTTTGATCTTCTGGAGCATGTGTTTGGGTTTCAGGTTTGTATAGATGCTTTTGTTATAATCTGCTCTCAGATAAGATATTAATCTTGGAGTGTGTTTTTGGTGAAATTGTGATTTTTGAATTTCCTTTTGCGTCCCAATTGGTTTTCTCTTGTATTTTGGTGTTTTATGTTTTGGGAGATTTATGATTTAGTTCCTAGATATTGTTATTATTACAAGTCATTCTGCATTTCAAAAACTCATCTGAAAATCTCTCACTTAGGTCTCTGTTAGTGTTAACTATATAGTTCTTTCACCCATTTATATATTGGTGCATTACGAAAGGACCGACCTATTCTTATCTTCTAAATCCATACCCATCCTTATACATCCTCCTAGCAACATTGAATTTTGAACACACGACTCTCACTCTCTTCTTTCCATCAAACAAATTCAAGAAAAGGTTAGGATGGCCATCCCCCGGCATCTGAAAATTTAGACGATTATGTGCAACTGCAGTGTGAAGGAGTTGCATTATCGATCTCGCCATTTGATTCTATTACCACCATTTATTCATGCTCCAATAAGACCTGGACTTGTACTTCCAATCTTACTTCTAGTTCTCGGCCGTGGCCTTGTCTGCAAATGCTCACCCTTGGATAGAATTGAATGGAGTTGAGTTGAAGGCTTTGTTTGCTACTGAAGGATAAAACTGAATTGAAGGCTTCCTGCTTCACCGATTTCAACCTCATGCTGCCCAATTTGTGCCTTGAGTTTCTGCCATTGCTAAGGCCCATACGTGGCTTGAGAAGGTTCAAGTTCAACTGAGAGAGAAGTTACATGGGTTTTGTTAGAGAGTTGGGCATGTGTATATATTTGAATGCTTTGCTTTTGCAGTTGCAAATAGTTGGTATGGATTGTTTTTGCAATGGGTTAGGTAATTTGTTGTGTGCAAACCTTATCTCCTGCCTAATATGTGAAGAGGAGGAGGAAGAAGAAGAGATGGCCTTGATTCTGTGTGGTGTGGGATATTTTAATGGTTGTGGGGGTAATCTTGGAATTTAGAAAGTTCCCCCTTTGACCAAGTCTTTAATGGAAAAATGGGTTGAAAATAGTTAAAAGGACTATAAAGTTAAGGACTAGCTTGTTAATAATCACAATACCCAAGGATGAAATTGTAAATCTCCCTTATTTTCTTTTACTTTTTTTGTGATTCCTCCCTTTCCTTATTTCACCTCTTTGCACTCATTCTCGTAAATATTTTTGTTTGCTGTGAATTCCGAAGAAGGATTCTGCTAATTAATGGTTGTCATATAACCATTATTTATTGTTTGATGTAAGCAAAATGATAATTCAATTAGATGGGAGCCTAAGTAGGGCTCTTATCACCCTACAATTTCAAAACTGCACATAAGGGAAGAAAATAAAATTAAAAAAATTGAGCCTTGAATCTGAACCAGAAAGTGATCTGAAAAACTTGATTAAATAAATCAATTGGTTCAGTACTAATACCTTTCATTTGATAAAGTTGATTGTTAACTGAACTAGAGAGTGTGTGTTTGTGTGCGTCTATGCATATGTATTGTTTATAAGATAAAATATTCTTAATAAATAAAGATTTCCCAACATTTTTCAATTGACAACCAAAATTCCTTATAATCTATAGATCTTTCATATGCTTTACAATTATATATATTAAAAATAATAACTTAAATAGATAATTAAAGTGTTTTGTTTTCTAGAAATATACCATTATTAATGATTTTGATGGGTGCAATATATGTTTGCTGAAATACATGCACTTTTAAAATATGCGACTGCTTGTATGTGTGGTGTATGTTTCCAATGAAAGGTATCTGAAAATATTAAAATACTATTATCTTTGTGAGGCCACTTCACTTAAGTGGTAAAGAAATATGGAAGGTATATTTGCAGAAATATATTTAATTTTGTTATGAGGTTTTGAGACTTTGAGTGCACTTCACAAATGTAATAAGCTAACTTTTTGGTTGCAAGCGTAAATGAATGGTTAATATTATTGTGCTAGAGAAAAATCTTGATATGGTACTTAATTTTCTTTTTTTTAATGGGTAGTTTTTTGATAATTACCTTCTCTTTTTCTTCTTGCAGAAGGACAATGTAAGGAATCAGCGTGAAAATGTTATTCTTACTATCGCAAATGCACAGTCCCGACTTGGCATACCTGTTCAAGCTGATCCTGTGAGTGCTTCAATGATCAAACTCTTTTATTTAATCTTATTCTGTTTTAACTCTTTGGCTCTTAAGTAAACATATTTTAGAAGTAATTTACTTTGACTATTTTGCCTTATTAGCATAATTTATCCTCCGTTGTTAGAATCTTATGATTCAAATCAATTTCCCAACATATTGATTTGATCCTATGGTGTTAATCTTAAATGTACCTGAATCTTATGATTATTCAAATCTGAAAACGATAATTAAAAAAAGGAGGGAAGTAGAAGTTTTGAGAGAAAAATGCTTGATGATTCCCCTCAAGCCAATTGGGGGTATATACCACTTACAAGAATACATACTAGGTAAGAAAATAAATTAATTTTCTAATTATAACTTAATCATATCTCAATTATATCACATAATTATATCCCTAATTATATACACAATCACTACAAATTTAGGCTATTTACAGGAAGTATTTCAACACTCCCCTTCAAGCTGGAGCGTACATGTCATATGCTCCAAGCTTGTTACAAATATAATCTTTTCGTGAACCCCGAAGAGATTTTGTGAAAACATCAGCTAGCTAGTTGATTATTTGAGTTGACAAAGATAGTAGAAATGCATCCTGACTCGATCTTTTACCTAATAAAATGGCAATCCACCTTTATATGCTTTGTCCTCTCGTGAAAAACTGGATTTGATGCAATATGGAGGGAAGCTTGACATATCAACTTCATTTGGCCAGTATCGCTATATTTCAATTCTTGAAGGAGATGCTTCAACCAAATGAGTTTGTATGTTGCTAAAGACATAGCTCGATATTCTGCATCTGCACTTATCTTGCAACCGCACCTTGTTTTTTAATTTTTCAGGATAGAAGATTCCCTCCAATCATAATACAATATCCTGAAGTAGATCGTATATCTAAAGGAAAACCTGTCCAATCTGCATTAGAATAGCCAACATTTTGTGAATGATCCTTGTTCTGTAGAGTAGACCTTGTCCTGAAGCTTCTTTGATATATCTAAGAATGCTAATGACTGCATCCCAGTGACTACTGTATGGGGTTTGAAGAAATTGACTAACTACACTCACAACAAAGGAAATCGCATGATAGTGAGATAATTGAGCTTGTCAACTGATCTTCTGTATCTAGTAGGATCTTTAAGTGGCTCTCCCTATTCAGGAATAAGTTTGACATTTGGATCCATGGGAGTGTCCACATGTCTACGGTCTAATATGCCTTTTTCTTGCAATATATCCAAAGCATATTTCTGTTGATAAATCACAATACCTGTTTTAGACTGTGCAACTTCAATTTTCAAGAAATACTTCAATTATCCTAGGCCTTTAGTTTGGAAATGACTGAATAAATGTTGCTTAAGCTGAGAGATTCTATCATGATCATTTCTTGTAACGACAATATGATTATCAACATAGACCACCAAGTAGATGCATCTATCGCTATTATAACGAAAAAATATGGAATGATCAGAATTACTTTGAGACATTCCAAACTGTTGAACTACAGTGCTGAATCGTCCAAACCATACTCTTGGAGACTGTTTTAGACTATACAAGTCTGACTTCTCCTGAGCAACAAACCCTAAAGGTTGCTCCATATAGACTTCTTCGGCGAGTTCATCGTGAAGAAAGACATTTTTAATGTGCAGTAAGGAGGTGAACAAAATCTATTTTAGCTACCGGAGAGAAAGTATCACTGTAATCAAGCCTAAAAATTTATGTAATCTTTAGCTATAAGGCGAGCTTTAAGGCGATCAATTTTGCCATCAGGTCCCACCTTAACTTTGTAAACTCATCGCCTACTATTTGACAACCAACAGTAGACTTGCTAGGTGACAACCAATAGTAGACTTGCCAAGTGGTATAGATACCTGTTTTCAAGTTCCACTAGTATGAAGAGCAGTCATTTCCTCAACCATTGCATTGCACCAATCAAGATGATCCAATGCTTCTCTAACTGTCTTAGGTATAGAGACAGTAGACATAGTAGAAACAAAAGTATAATAGGAAGGAGACAAACGATGGTAACTCATAAAATTATAAATGGGATGAGGATTTTGAGAAGAGCGAATACCTTTTCAAAGAGCAAGAGGAGTACCGGTTACTGCTGAAGGCATGACCGAAGTAGGTGATGATGAAACGGGAGGCGAGTCATTAGAAGTATCTGCATTAGAGAGAGAAATGTCATTGTTATTAGTAGATGGGTGAGGTCAAGACCTAAGTAGGTGGCATAGAATTGGGAGATGGACACACTTGAGGCAAAGGAGAAATAAAAGTTAGAGGTATAGGCAAAGCTCTAGGAACAAAGGTTTTGTGTGCTGGACTAGAAGAACATTAAGGAGAGATTTCAAAAAAGCCGACATCTGCAAATACAAAATATCTGTTAGTAGTAGGATCATAGTATTTGTAACCTTTTTGAAGCCATGAATAGCCAAGAAAGACACATTTGACTGATTTGGACTGGAGTTTGTGTTTGCGAGGAGTATGATCATGAACAAAGTATATACATCTGAAAACACGCAGAGACAATAAGGTGGAATTCTGGTTAGGAAATAGAACAGAATGAGGACTTTGATACTGCAAAACAGAGGAAGGCATTCGGTAAATCAAGTAATAGGCAATGAGGACAGCTTGCCCTAAAAATGCAATGGAACATTGTGATGTAGAAGTAACGTGCGAGCTTATTCAATCAAATGCCGATTTTTTTCGCTGGGCAATTCCATTTTGTTTTATGGGGTATGAGAACAAGAAGTTTGGTGAGTAACACCCTGAGTATACAAGAAATGAGTGAATGTGGAAGACAAATATTCTCTTGCATTGTCACTGTTGACTTATTTGCTGATCCTAGCTGATTCTAGGGATATGATTTGATTTGATTAGGATCCTTAGTTATCTCTGTAATTATTATTTGATTATTTGCTTCCTGTTTAGATATGATTCTGTGTATAAATAGTCATGTAGACCAATTGTAAAGATTAAGAGTGAAATACAAGAATACTCAAAATTTTCCCAAAATTCATCATGGTATCAGAGCCTTTTCCTGATTTTTAGGTCTAAATTCAATTTTTCCTCTTTAGGGTTTCAAAACCCTAGATCTACCTTTTTTGGTACTAAACCCATCTAAGAGCCTCTGGGCTCTCTTGTGTGTAAACCTTGGATACCTTCTATTCTTTTACGGTTTATAAATCTTTACCATGGCAGAAAGTAAAAGGGTCTCAGTTCCTAACTCTGATAATCCTTCCTTGCAAATTAGTCCCATAAAACTTAATGGAATCAATTATCTTGCTTGGTCAAAGTCTTGTTTGTTGTTTATTAGGGCTAGAGGATTGCAGGGCTATGTCACTGGTAATAAAACGCAATCGGATGAGAGTGATCCAGATTTTCCTCAATGGAATTCGGATAATTGTCTTGTTATGACATGGTTACTTAACTCTATATAACCTCATATCTCTAAGTCCTATTTGTTAATTGATACTGCTGCAAAAATATGGAAGGCTTTGTCTTTAACTTATTCCAAGATTGGGAATGATGTCCAAATTTATGATATTCGGAATAAGATTCATGGTACTAAGCAAGGAGAAATGACTATTTCCCAATTTTATTCTGAGTTATGTGGCTTATGGCAGGAACTTGATTACTAGCAAGACTTCCAGACAGACTGCACTGGAGATGCAATCAAATTTCGGAGAATGATTGAAAAGGAGCGAGTCTATGATTTTCTTGTAGGGTTGAATAACGAACATGATCCAATTCGGGTCCAAGTGTTGGGAAGAAATCCTTTTCCTTCTCTAAAAGAGGCCCACGCCCATGTTCAACAAGAGGAAAGTCGTCGACATGCTATGTTCTGTACTGCACCAGTTGAAAAGGCTGGGTTGACTACTAGTTTGAGCACACCACAACCTTCTATTTCTGAGAAAGATCACTTACATCGACTATTGTGGGAAACCGAGGCATACCAAAGATACTTGTTGGAAGTTACATGATTGTCCCACTAGAGGCCGTGGAGGAAAACGAGGTACCTCCAGAAATCAAGCTAATTTAGCAAAAACTGTGGAGGAACTCTTTAATGAGACAACGATGACCGAGCTTCTTTCCCCTAATGAACTTCAGAGTCTCAAGCGTCTCCTGTCTCATATTGACACTTCTTCATCCTTTGGTGCCACATCTAACTTTACAAAATCAGGTAATGCTTCCTCTTTTAATAATGTTCCATGGATTACCGATTCTGGTGCGAATAGACATATGACAGGCTCTTCTAAAGACTTCTCAATTATTCTCCTTCTCTAACCAAAGATAGTATCAGAATTGCTGATGGCTCTTTTACTCCCATATCCGGACATTCAACATTAAATTATCATCTGCCTTTCATGTTCCCCACTTTCCTGTCAACCTTTTATCTGTCAGTGCTATCACCAATGCCCTTAACTGTAAAATTGAATTCTTTCCTGATAATTGTGTTATTCAGGATCTTTGCGCAGGGAAGAGGATTGGTAATGGTAGGCTACATGATGGCTTATACATGTTGGAGGGTGATCCAAGTTCTTTGATATCTCAAGCTTGTTTTGGAGAAAATAAGGATGTCAATCAGGAAATAATACAGTGGAACTGACGGTTAGGGTATCCATCGTTTTTTATCTTAGAAAAACTTTATCGTAATTTGTTTGCTAAAACTCAGTTTGGCTTTTTTTTTTGTGATGCTTGTGAGTATGCTAAACACACTAGAACATCCTATCTTTTGAGTCATAATAAAAGTCAAATTCCTTTTGCGACTATTCATTTTGATGTTTGCGGGCCTACTCAAACTGTCTCCTTATTTGGTAATCGATGGTTTGTCACCTTTATTGATTGTTGCACTCGAATGACTTGGGTTTATCTGATTAAAGCTAAAAGTGATGTCTTTTCTTGTTTTCAATCCTTTCATAAGATAGTATGTACTCAATTTGATACTAAGGTGAAAATTTTGAGAACTGACAATGGAAGAGAATACATGGATAGTAGCTTTTCTGCTTATTTGGAGAGTAATGGGATAGTACACAAGACTAGTTGTCCTTATACTAGTGCCCAAAATGGCATTGCTGAGAGGAAAAATAGGCGTCTATTGGAGGTAGCTCAATTTCTTATGTTCACCATGAATCTACCCAAAGCATATTGGGGAGATGCAATTCTTGTATCTGCTTACCTTATAAATAGAATGCCTCTCAAGACCCTTGACTTTATGAGTTTTTTTGGCGGTTCTACAAGGGAAGAATTCATACGTTGTTCCACCAAAAGTATTTAGGTGTGTTTGTTTTGTCCATACTGACGGTAGAGAAATTGGACCCCAAGGCCCTTAAATGTGTGTTTGTCAGGTGCTCTCCGACACAGAAGGAATACAAGTGTTATCACCCTCCCTCTAGAAAATACTTAGTCAGTATGGATGTTGCCTTTCGAGAAACTGAACCCTACTTCAGTACCATCAACTCACCTCTTCAGGGGGAGAATAATGAGCAAGAAGAGGTGATCCCGAATTCTGTGATTCTGGATAATATGGTTCAACTAGAGAGTTTGAGTTCTAGTAGACAGGGGGAGATGTCCAATCAGGGAGAAAATTGGACAAGTTAGATTTGAGAAGGTATTCAAGGAGAGACAAGGCAGAAGAAGTCATTATGCAGTCTACTCAGAGTTGAGAATCTTCTTCTGGTGAGTTACCCATTACTCTTGAATGCTCAAATGACTTAGTTAAACCTATTGCACAAAGAAAAGGGGTCAGATCTTGTACTAAACATCTTATTTCTAACGTTGTTTCTGATGAATCCTTGTCTCCTTCGTATAGAGCTTTTGCCTTGTCTATTTCCTCTGTGTCTATTCCACAGGATCGGAAGAAAGCTCTTGCAGATCCTAAATGGAAGGAAGTAATAATTGAAGAGATGAAAGCATTGGCTAAAAATGAGACTTGGGAGCTTGTCACTCTCCCACCTGGGAAGAAACTCGTTGGCTGTAAGTGGGTGTTCACAGTGAAACACAAAGTTGATGGTACAATTGAACGGTTTAAGGCTAGGGAGTGGATTACCAAGAGACATTTGCCCTAGTTGCAAAAATGAACTCAATCAGAGTTCTGTTATCTTCGCAGCCAACTTGGACCGGTACTTGCAACAGTTTGATGTGAATAATGCTTTCCTCTATAGAGATTTAGAAGAAGAAGTGTTTATGGAAATTCCTCCTGGATTTGCTGACGGGAAGACACAAGGAAAGGTGTACAGGTTAAAAAAGGCTTTGTATGGGCCAAAATAATCTCCTAGAGCTTGGTTTGACAGGTTTAGCAGAGCCATGATGACCTTTGGTTAACAACAAAGTAATGCTGATCACACTTTGCTTATCAAACATCACAAGGGTAAGATCACCCTTCTTATTGTGTATGTTGATGATGTAGTGGTGACAGGTGATGACAAAGATGAAATGGCTCAGTTAAAGAGGTTGTTGGCTCAGGAATTTGAAATTAAAGATCTAGGAAAACTGCAATATTTCCTAGGTATCGAGTTGGCTAGATCAGAAAAGGAATTTTTATCTCTCAAAGAAAGAACATTCTGGATCTTTTGGAAGAAACTGGTATGATGGAGTGTAAACTAGCAGAATCTCCCATTGAAAGTAATCACAAGCTGAAAGCAGGAACTGGTGAGTCCGTGGATATTGGAAGATATCAGACATTGATAGGAAGGTTGATTTATCTCTCACACAGTCGATCGGATATAGCCGATGTTGTTAGCTTAGTCAGCCAATTCATGCATGATCTTCGCGAGACTCATATGTAGGCTATACTTCGCATCTTGAGATATCTAAAGTTTGCGCTAGGGAAAGGGCTTCTTTACTCCAAACATGGTCACCTCTGAGTTGAAGCTTTTACAGATGTAGATTGTGCAGGATCTCTTGATGACAAGAGATTCACCTCTGGATACTGCATAGTTGTGGGAGGGAACCTTGTCACCTGGAGGAGCAAAAAACAAAGTGTTGTTGCTCGGTCAAGTGCGGAAGCAGAATACAGAGCAATGGCCCAAGGAGTGTGTGAACTCTTATGGTTGCAGAAGTTATTGGAAGAGTTGAGATTGCCCGAGATAGACAAGATAACTTTGTATTGTGACAATAAAGTTGCTATAAGTATAACACAAAATCTAGTTCAACATGACCGAACGAAGAGTTGCTCTAAGTATAGCACAAAATCCAGTCCAATATGACCAAACGAAGCACATTGAAATTGATCGGCACTTCATTAAAGAAAAATTAACACACGTTGTCTTAAGCCTAGTTCATGTGACTTCTACTTGGCAACTTGCAGATGTGTTTACTAAAGGGCTCAACAACAAGATCTACCATAATCTGATTTGCAAGTTGGGCATAGTGCGACATCTTTGCACTAACTTGAGGTGGAGTGTTGACTTATTTGCTGATCCTAGCTGATTCTAGGGATATGATTTGATCTGATTGGGATCCTTAATATTCTCTGTAATTATTATTTGATTATTTGCTTCCTGTTTAGATATGATTCTTTGTGTATAAATAGTCATGTAGACCAATTGTAAAGATTAAGAGTGAAATACAAGAATACTCAAAATTTTTCCAAAATTCTTTAGTCACTTCCCAATATTTTAATGTGAACACCAAATTGATTATGGATTTTAGTATAAAACTTCTGAAAAATTGAAAACAAAAATAGAAAACAACTCAGAATGATTTTTCATCAGAAAAAGCTAGGTGCAATGAGAACAGTCATCAATAAAGCTAACAAAATTTTGAAATTCCAAAGTTGTACTAACCCGACTTGGATCTCAAATATCTGAATGAATAATATCAAACATAGAAGTGGCCCTATTATTGACTTGCCTGGGAAAAGAAACTCGAGTTTGCTTCTCAAGTTGACAAGACTCACATTCTAAAGAAGGCAAGGAAGAGAGACTAGGGATCGATTTTTGTAATTTGTTCAGACTTGGATGTCCCCAACGATTATGAATGAGTTCAGTGGAGGCGGAAGACACAAAAGCAGTTGGAGAGTTAAAAGTGGAAAAATAGTACAATCGTTGTGACTCATATCCTGCACTAATCATCTTTTCGGTATTTTGGTCCTGCACAATCACAAATTTAGCAGTAAAGATGATTGAACAGTGAAAGATATTTAGTCAATTTGCTAACATTCAGGTAAATAAAACATTAGTTAAGGAGATAGAAGAAAGGAGCTATGCATTATTGATCCCTTTAACTTGAGTTTGTGAACCATTAACTAATGCGACTTTAGATGGTATAGAAGGTGAAATAAGGGTAGAGAAAATATTGGGATTACCAGAGGTATGATCAGAAGTATCAGAGTCGAGGATCCATGAACCAACAAGTAAAAACTTGGTTAGGTAAGCAAAAGAATTATCAGAATGAGCAATATTTGATTGGGCCATGAGTACTAAATCTAAATCTGCCAAAAAAGAGGATCTGTATTTGTGAACAGTAGATCCAAAGTTACTAGTCACAAGCGACGGGTGAAGACGAATTGGGCAGGTGACCGGACTTAGTGTGTTGGAGTCGCCGGCCTCGGGCGATGCTGGAGGAAGGATCGCCGGCGTGAGAAAGTCACCAGAGAACGATTCACGTGCCGGCGCGTGTATCGGAGACAGACTGCTTGAGCGGCGTGTGGAGGCAGTTCTGGTGGTGGCGCTTCATTGGATCGCTGATCGGAAGCCGGTGAGAAAGGTGGGCTAGGTGGTGAGACCAACTGATTTTCAGAAAGTTTCCAAAGCAAGGTGGCAGATCTGCCACTCACAGTTGACCCAAGTTTCTTAGCTCTGATACGATGAAAACGATAATGAAAAAGAAGATCTGCCACTCACAGCTGAACCAAGTTTCTTAGCTCTAATATGATGAAAACGATAATGAAAAAGAAGAGGAAAGTAGAAACTTTGAGAGAAAAATGCTTGATGATTCTCTTCAAGCCAATTGGGTATATATACTACTTATAAGAATGCCTAGGTAAGAAAATAAATTAATTTCCTAATTACAGCCTAATCATATCCCAATTATATCACATGATCATATCCTTAATTATATACACAATCACTACAAATTTAAGCTATTTACAGAAAGTATCTCAACAAAATCTTATGATTCTCGATTCGATTGCATGTCCTATGGATTCAAATCTATAGGATAAATTGCGAATGTACTTGAATTGTGACTAAACTTAAATTGAGAAATTGATGGTGGATCAGGTGAACCAATATGAATTTTGGAGCATATATGTTGTCCCATCTTTTTCTTCTGTCTTGCTCTCTGAATACGCTCAGCTTTCTGTACCAAGTACCAACGTCCCCATAGATTCACATTAAATGAAGCTACATCATTGGAGCTAACTTTTCATATAGGACAGCTTTTGTGCCCATGCAAGTTCCTGTCCCTTATGACATTCAAATCACCCTATATACTAGATCATATCCCTAATTATATACACAATCACTACAAATCTAGGCTATGTACAGAAAGTATCTCAACAAAATCTTATGATTCTCGATTCGATTGCATGTCCTATGGATTCAAATATATAGGATAAATTGCAAATGTACTTGAATTGTGGCTAAACTTAAATTGAGAAATTGATGGTGGATCAGGTGAACCAATAGGAATTGGAGCATATATGTTGTCCCATCTTTTTCTTCTGCCTTGCTCTCTGAATACGCTCAGCTTTCTATACCAAGTACCAACGTCCCCATAGATTCACATTAAATGAAGCTACATCATTGGAGCTAACTTTTCATATAGGACAGCTGTATGTCTATAACATGGTGTTTAAGGCTAGTATATAGGGTGATTTGAATGTCATAAGGGACAGGAACTTGCATGGGCAACAAAAGCCAAGTTTTGGGTGGTTTGTGGTGCATGTATTGGCACTGTTAATGAGTCATGACTCATGAATGCTAAATTTGTCTATTTCATTTTTTATAGTGTTGATTAGATGGATATGATGTAGAGTTTCAGTATAAAATTTTGAAGGTTACCATGAAGGTTAAATTTGTAATTTTTGTAAATCATTTGTAAGATTAAGAGAAGATGACAGTTTGAAGCTTCAAACAATTTCCAAAATGTTTGGATTTGGAAAAAAGTCAATAGTATATTGTTCTCTTTAGTCTATCTGTTTATTTATTGAAAGTGACATCTTAACAGTTTCTTATTAATATTGTTGTTGTTATTACTGTTACTGTTGTTGTTATTATGCTATTGTTGTTGTTGTTGTTATTGTTACTACTACTACTATTCTTATCTTTGCTGTTTTTCTTGTTGTTGGCTTCATTATGATTTTGCTTTTCTCCTGGGGCTTTTAAAAGGTGTTGCTAGTTGATTTGTGAAATGTTTTGGCTCAGAACTTTATTAAAATAGTCTTTGTTTTTCTCATTTCTCTTGGAGGGATATGTGCTTTTATTCTGTCTTTTTCAATTCTTATTTCTCCTAGAGGAGTGTACTTATCCTTCTTGTTTTCCCTGTTCCCTATTTCTAAACCCCACCTTCATTGGAACAGAAGTAAAAGTTACATCATTTTCGTGATGCTTAAGTTTCTATTGATTGGCATGCGGGTTTGGAAATTATTTTGTCCTGAAACAAAATGCTACCCCTTTGTCTTTGGTTCTTTTGGTTTAGTGTGTTATAAGGTCCCTTTTTCCAGGAAGCTTCAATTGAGCCACTTAACAACAAGACATATGAACTACTGCTTTTGCTTTGTGATGTCATTATTCACTTCAATACTGCTTTTGCTTTGTGCCTATCACTTATTTTGGAATCATAAGTTGCCTTACGGGGTTCTTGCTCTTGTAGTTGGCGTGGTTATTTGAGTTAGCCAATGGACTCTTTATAATTTTACCTTTCTTTCTGTGTACAGAAAATTGATGAGAAGGCAATCAACGATGTTTTTTTCAAGGTGCTGGATAACTACATCAAATGGTGCAGATATTTGCGTACACGACTTGTATGGAATAGGTCACTTGTGCAACCTTATGTTATCTTGAAAACTCTCTTATTTTTGCTTGTTATCTCTTCTTCTATTTTCTTTGTTCCTTCTTAGCACTTACTTGAATTTCAACATTTTTTCAGCATTGAAGCTATTAATAGGGACAGGAAACTTTTTCTGGTTTCACTATACTTTCTCATATGGGGTGAAGCTGCTAATATCCGTTTTCTCCCTGAATGCATTTGCTATATATTTCACCATGTAAGTTGCTATTTCTTCAATAAGTTTCATTAAGTTCACTTTGCTATTTGATCTGCTATCTATCTACTGTCATATTTCAATGGAGCATCCCCACCATGCTGGCTGTTTCTTTTTGATTGTGCTTTGGTAATTTTGTTCTCATCATTGGAAAGAAGCCATTTGGTTGCTGGGTATATTTGGTGTAGTTTTTGCTTGATGACTATTTTTTCAACTTTTACCCAGTGGGTAACTGAAATGGCTGAATCTTTCAACATTGTTCAGTTTAGTGATGTAATTAGTAGAGCTAAATAATTGCAGTGCTAAATTTTTAAGAGCTAGAATATTATAATAATTGGCACTTAATCAACCAATAACAGAGCTAAACGGCAAAAAAGGATCCACATAGCTGAACCCAACTAGCTTGGGATAAGGCTTAGTTTTCTTGTTGTACAAATAAAGACAGCACTGCTGCTGGTCATGGCAAATAGAGGTGATGTTAGTAGCAGAATCCTGATGACAAATCACTGGTGTACTGTGTTGTTGTCACAAGTTTACAGAATTTATGTTAGTAATAGATCTAAGAGGCTAGTCCCTTTACATGTGTGCAATCGGTACTTTGGTAGTGTATTTAACATGTGAATATTTGTGTTTCAAAATAATGTATATATTATTCAATCTTGTTAATAGTTAGTTCCTCTCTAAATTATGATTTAATCTTTACAATTATGTACTAGAAAAACTAACATTTGAGTCATCTGTTGCAGCTTGCAGTATAATATAGACTTTTAAATGTCTCAATATGTGTTGTCTTTTCTTTGGTAATATTTTACTGCTGCAGTGAAATTACATACATTTACTATTATATATATATATATATATATATATATTTAAAGAATGAATAAATTGATACTGTACTTTTGATTTAGAGGGTACATGCTATTTGAATTGCATGCTATTTTTTGGTCAGTCAAAAGAAGTCATCTATTACATATTTTTCCTAGAGTTTGATCATTACCACATTATTTAGAAATGTCAAATTTATTACATGGAAAGTGCATAATGCTGCTTGCACAACTAAAATAATGAAAAGCTTTAGAACTCATACAAAAGGAGTAGTGTATGTTATCATTTAATATTCATCTGATTATTCAAGTTATGGTATTAATAATCAAAAACTTATCTGTTATTTATTCTCCGTATTTTTCCACTATCATTGCAATTGTTGCTCAATTTTGCTTGCATGTAATAAATATTGATGTCTGTATTGATGCATATTTGTAATATTACTAATGGACCTGTATTCCACATAATAGTTAAATTGGGGAATTTTATGACCTCCAAATTTCACGCATGAGGATACTTTGGTAGTGCAATACAGTTTGACGTCCTTTTCCTCCTAGGAATGTTATTGACATCCATGTTTACTAGTGTGTCATTAATGCAACATTTTTTAATCATCACTTTCAGATGGCAAAGGAGTTGGATGCAATATTGGATCATGGAGAAGCTTATCACGCAGCAAGTTGCACAACTGATAGTGGTTCTGTCTCATTTCTTTCGCAAATTATTTGTCCCATATATGACATAATGGCAAGGGTCAGTGAACCTTTTTTTGATTTCCTGTCTGTGGAGTTCATTGCCTCTTATATTTTAGCATGGATGCGCTTAAGATGTTTTTTGTGTGTTCAGATGTATTGATGAGCTATGAAGTGTGCCCATAGAAATGGGAGTAGCCGCAACAGCGTGAATGACATTTGACAGAACTAAACTGCTGTGTAATCAAAGTAAATCTATATTAATTGGAAAAAAGTTTACCGTAATGCCCTTATGAAACCATAATAAGGAAGACCCCTATTTCGACTTCATTGCCTATCAAGTAACGGTTTTCGCAAACTAAGTGGTGCTGGCCACTTGTTCTCCAGAAATGAACATTTATTCTTTAAAAATCTTTGTACAATAGATTGAGGTTAGCATTCTGATATCATCTTCAGGAGTGGTTTTCACTGAGCAGTGCTGGTCACTTATTCTCCTGATAGGAACAATATAAGTTTTAGACTAGCTGATTTAGTGAGCACTATGAGAGTTATAGCGGTTATATTAGTAAGATTGTGTATAGTTTTGTTCTTGTTTTCTTTAAGTTATGTGATTGATTTTGTGGGTACTTAGGTAGATGTTGTCAAGGGTAGAAAGTTTAGGATTTTTTCATCGTCCTTGTTTCCATGTGCTCTGGGAATTGAAGAAGTAAGATATTCTGATGGGCATAGTTGAGTAATACATGAACTTGGAGTATCTATAGGTTGTAGCATGGGCTGCTTCTATGTGATTGTTAAAGGATGGATCGGATCTAGTTATGGCTCAACTAAAATAGATTTAAAGGACATGAGAATCATATTTTGTGAATGGGTGAAACTTCCTCTTCTCTAGCGGAAACTTTTTATCTCTTTACATAAAATTTGTACTTTTCTATGTTAAAGTTTGGGGGAACAAATTGAAGTGCCACTAGGTTGATTGAGTTGCCAATTTACTGACTTTTCAGTCGGCTGTCTGGAAACTTTGATGGTTATGATGAAAGAGTGCTTGAAATGCTGGTGTTTTTAGCTTAGATAAATGGCTTCTACAATTGGATGGAGGGGTGAAATATAGTAGCGGTGGACCGATTTCTATTTATAAGATAAATCTGTGGAAGTATATTAAGATGGATTGTGATTGCGTATTTCTTTGTAATGGGACGATAATTTTTGCTTCTTGGTGATTGTGGGAAGCTGAAAACTTCTCATATATTGTTTCCCAATGGACTATTGAGCTAGCTTCTTATGCTGGTTCCCATTTCCCAGTCCATACATATCTACATGCAATATTCAGGATCTGATGATTCTAGGATTACATGGCTAAAAAAAATGAGTGATTGAATGGGGAATTGCATTTTCATGTTTTAAACTTGTGCCATGGTTTATGGCTGGAAGGCTATGGTAAAGTTTTAGCTAGTTGAGTGGGCTTTGGGTGATATTTACTTTCTTTGTTATTGATAAGAAAATGGATTTATGTATAACTCAACTTCAACAGCTAGTTCAAGGGAAAAGGGTTGCTCTAGATTTTATAACGGGTGCATTACAGCATACCTACTTGGTATGGTATGCTTAACAATCCTCTGGTTCCACCTGGAGCGTGGAACACTCAAAGGAGACCGAATATTGGTTAGGGGAGGCTCTAATACCATGATAAGAAGGGCTTGGGCACAGGTCAACGACAAAAGCTTAAGTGAGAGGATTGCCCAAGTGTTCATAAAAGGCACACTGTCAACATACCTAATCAATGTGGGATATTTAACAGTAATGATTTGGTCCCTTCCTTATTAGGACTCCTTGACATCTGTTTTTTTAGATTTTCGCAGCAAAAGTCATCCTAATTTCAAAAAATTTTGTCTGCAAGCACTTCATCCTTGTGCGTGCACTTTGATGTGCTTGATTATTAAAATGCAATCAAATGTGATTGTTTGTTGAACATTTCTTATGGCTATAATGGTTCTGCACTTCAGCAAAATGGGTTAATCAATCTAGTGTTGTTGATATGCATGCAGGAAGCGGCAAGGAACAATGGTGGAAAAGCTGCACATTCATCATGGAGGAATTATGATGACTTCAATGAATACTTCTGGTGTGTTTTTGTTAGGTTCCATTTCTGTCAATTCCATGCAGACTTGGGTTATCATTTTCTTTCTTCAATATATAATGTAGGTCACCTGCTTGCTTTGATTTGGACTGGCCTATGAGGAAGGATTCATCTTTTTTGCTTAAGCCAAAAAAGAGGAAAAGGGTAGGTTCTTACAATTTTTCGTTTCTATAATTGGGCGAATTTTGCTATGTTTCTTATATTTGATTGCTGAAACTAAGGTTGAGATATTTGGCAGTACTCAAATTTGTGCTTGAAATATTAAATGAGGCTATTAATGTGAAAGTTCATGCTTGGAATGGCCATATATTGACTGATGTGCCTTGATAATCACATTTCAATAACTGCAGATCTATTTAAAAGGATCATTAGAAGATAGTACTAGGTAGGGGTTAGCATTTGGTCAGTTTGTTTCAAAACTGAACTGTACTGCACTTCTAAAACCTTTTGACTGAATTTATTAGAGTATAAACCGAACTGGACTATTTCAGTCCAGTTTGGTTGATTGGTTTACAACGATCATCTTTAGTAGTATCTCAGTTCAGTGCCAAGCAGGACAAATTTATAGTTACCAAATATCATGGCGTCAAACAACACAAAACAACCAAAACAACCAAATGCCCAAAGGAACAAAGCTGTAACGACCCGAAAACCGGACCGCTACCGGCTCTAGGATTTAGGTCGACTTAAGGTCGCTGGAATCCGTAGCAAGCCTACTATACCTCCTGTGTACCTAATAAAATCTCATACATGATCATACATTTTCATAAAAAAATTAAACTTTTCATATATCAAGCTCAACCTGTGCATGCACCATAAACTGTATACATAAAACTCATGCTAGAGCTCCCATCAAATGCTCTAGCATGGTCAATATCACATACATCAAGCTTGGTTCAACATAACTTATCATTAAAACTTTTACATGAAAATCATGTTTACAGGGATTTACAAAACATAAACTAGGGCAAAGCACAAATCTAATCCATTACATAGTACATGTCCACTTCTATTCTATTACATTAAACTATACCAACCATCTAGCCGACTTCCCAAGCTATTCTTGACCCTGCAAACCTGGGGTGAGGGGAACGGGATAAACTACAAGAGCCTAGTGAGCAGAACGTAAAAACAATTTAATAAACATATGCTCTCATGGAATGCATCACAACAGAAACATTACACATCAAGGATGGACTTGTCACCAGTAACCTTCTACAAATCCAAATAATGCCCGGCCCTCGACAGAGCTCCTCAGGACTTCCTCTTAAACATAACATAACATGTCCAACTGTGCCAGGGGCGTAGAATGGGCCTCGACCTGGACTTTCTCTTACATCGTGCTAGGGGCATAGAATGGGCCTCGACCTGGACTTCCATATCATATTATATCATATTGAGGGCATAGAATGGGCCTCTAACATCCATCCACATTAACAGTAAATTATGCAATGCATCACATTCGTGAATTCTAATGCAAATAACCTATTATGTAACATGGCATTTGTGATGCATGAACATGCTTAAAAGTCGATTACTTTAAAACAATAGATTAGTTTAGTTCTACTCACCTCTGGCTGACGCCTGACTAAAACTGAAGCAGCGGACTCACTGCTGGCCTCTACGGTCTCCCAGGTCTGATCCTACACAGATGGACTCCCATGAGGGACCAAACATAGCTAAAACATGACTCCATATAACTCCCTAAAAACTCCCTAAAACATGACAAAACATGCATGTAAAACAAGCAAAGGAAGGCTGGGCAGAGGACTTTCGGCGGCACCTTCGGCTGCCAAAGGTCCTCTATAGATACGAAAGTCGGGGTCCTTCGGGGCAGGTTCGGCGGCCGAAGGTCCTCCACAGATTCGAAAGTCGGGGACTTTCGAGCGGGTTCGGCGACCGAAACTCCCTTACAGATTCGAAAGTCACCAACCTTCGGGGGCAGGTTCGGCGGCCTAACCCCTTCACAGATCTGAAAGTCCATCCTTTCGGGGGCAGGTTAGGTGGCCAAAGGCTGCCTCCACAGGCAGGTTCGGCGACCGAACCTGGGTTCTCCAGAATGGCAAAACCCGATTCTGCCTCAACACTCAGCCACCAAAACTCACCAAACTCATACCCAACTTCTCAAAACATGCAAAAACTCACTCCATCAAGCATAAGGGACATAAAACTAATCTAAGCCGCAACAACAACAAGAAGAACATTACATAAGCATACATTCATCAAAAACTCAACTCAAAACCTATAACATTAGATCTAACCATAACATGCATCTTTAACTCTTAACCCTTTTTAAAACTTACTTAAAATATAGGAAAAGACAAGGATCTACACTTACCTCTTGACGATCTAAGGTAGATGCGACCCAAAATTGTGGTTGAGGAGAAACGGTCTCCCAAACTTTAAAATCTTTGATCCAAGCTCAAAACTTCAAAAACAAGCGAAGACTCATGAAAATTTGAAGGAAAAATATAAAATCATCAAAGGAAGGGCAAGAACTCACCTTTGCCCGAAAATGGAGAGAGAAACTCCCCCATTTTCGGATTGGAGGCCTCTTATAGGTGGCTGGCCAGACCACCTTCGGGGGCCGAAAGAGAGCTCCCGCGGCAGCACCATGTTCGGCGGCCGAACCTGGGCTTGTCCCTCAAAAATATTTTTCTTTCATTTTTAAAACTTTAACTCAAAACCAATCAATAAAATCATGAAAAACATTTTGTAAAAACATATTTTACCCTTCTAAGAGGTTCCGGTATCTGAGATTCTGGATTTCAACGGGGATTCCGTCGGAAGGTTGGAATTCCGGCACCGGATTCTAGCCGGGTATTACAAAAGCTATCCATGTAGAGAGCTAAGAATGAAAAATTCCATGAAACCAAGATAGATTAAGATTGAAAACACTGGAGCCAACATATAAGCTCTTTTCAATGATGAGATAAGTTATTCTTATTGCAAAGACGCCATTAGTGCTCGGAAAAAACATAATGATGCAGTCATGCAGCTAAGGGTTGGAAGAGCAAAGAAGATAGACACTGTTAAATTTTAGAAAGAAAAAGAGAATAAGAAGAACGAGAGGGAGAGGATTAAACACAAAGGCTACATCTTTCATTCACATTACTTGCTACTTGATGCATAAGCTTTCATATTTATAATGAAAGATACAAAATGTAGTTCCACAAATTACTCCTACATTATTGATTTTGGTGATTGCATAAATTAAGGAGATTTGTCTTCCGTTATCCCTTGAATTATGGAGACAACTTATCCCTACATTAAGGAGTAATCTTCAGTCCTTCAACTTTAATTAAGGAAAATCTCGTAAATTCTAATAAGATGCCATTGGCGTTGATCAATGAGGAGGTGAAATGAGTTTGTTGCCACCTGTAGGTATAGAAAAGATGGAATTTGAGTAAAGAGGGAGGAGTAGTGTTGAGACAAGGAGGCAAAATGGATGCTTCTTGTTGGCTTTTCAGTTTTGATGAGGGAGAAGAAAAGATGGTAGACCTTTGGCGAGGTGGAAGAGTAGATGGCAAGCACTTTCGCTGAAGGAGAGAAGAGGAGATGGCCAAGATGACATAGACAAGAGTAAAAGGAGTGGCTAGGGATTTTAGTTACTGATAGTGACGAATATACATCCCAACTTCAATGGCTAAGATCTTCTAAAGTGGATGGTCAAGATTATTTTTATTTAAAAACAAGGTGGGTGGTGAGAGTTGAACCTGGTTCCTCCAGGGATCCTCTTGACCACTATGCTATGATCATATTATGTATAATAAAGCTTTTAAAGTTATGATTATTTTGGTTTGGTTTTACCAAATTCTTTTCCTCAGAAACCAAAATACCTACTAAACTGAACTGAAATTTTAATTTGGTTCAGTTTGGTCAGTTCTTTTTGGTTTAAATTGAATTCTGCTCACCACTAGTTTTTGATTCCAATCATCATCATCGCCACCTATGCTTTATTTGTTATTTATTGATTTTGTCTTTTCCTTCTGAACTTAGAAATCCCTTGCTCTCTTTTTAATTTTTTGACATTCATTTTGTGGGATTTAACCATTATTTTTGGATAACTCTTTTAGATAAAATTGATGACCTAGTTAGCTTCTTTTCCCGATATCAGAGTCGTCTTGGTCTGGTCCTGGTAATTACATTTTGCACATCCGTGGTGGCAGGAGAAGCATTCCCTTGGAACATAGGTGGCTTAGTATTTTTTGATGTTTGTATGCTAAGGGGATTGCTTTTAAGCAAATGTTGAGTTTAAGCAATGTATAATGGTTATTCTCTCTATGGTAGTTTTCATTTATTACCTGGGGCGTGTGACAATAATAAAGTTTCTGATTTATCATTAGTTGCAGCTGCACAATGCACATCATTGCTAATAAGTAAACTGGACATAATTAATGCATCTTTTATTTGATTTTTTATCCTCTTTTTTTTAAATTTTTTCATGAGTTGATTTTGTTTAAGCTATTTAAATATGATGTACTTCAACTTCTGTTATTATTGAATTGTTAATATGATCATAGCGATTGGTGACTTTGCATGAGAGGGTATGTTAGTGTGATAGTGTCTTATTTTAGTTCTGTGGCAAATGATTGTATCTTCTGGACTTTCTTCTGCTTTAGCTAATTTGCTTATTACTTTTGTTTTTATTTCATTAATCGACAGACTGGTAAAAGCACTTTTGTTGAACATCGTACATTTTTTCACTTATATCGAAGTTTCCACCGGCTCTGGATCTTTTTGACTTTGATGTTCCAGGTCAAAATTTTACCTCTAAATTGCCCCCTTTTTTTTTTTTGGTTTCATATGTGTGGGAATATATGCTCTTCATTCTAATTTATTTATTTTTTTAAATTATTGACCATAGGCTTTGACGATCATAGCCTTCAACCATGGGCATATTGATTTGGATACCTTTAAATTTGTACTTAGCATTGGGCCTTCATTTGCCATCATGAACTTCATAGAGAGTACATTTCCTCCATGCTCTTTTGGAATTAGTATTTTGGATCAAGTGTCTGACATCACATATTAATTTCCATCTTTCATCTCATCCATTGTTTGTTGCCAGGTAGTTTAGACGTTGTGCTTATGTTTGGGGCTTATTCTACAGCAAGAGGCATGGCTATCTCAAGGCTTGTTATTAGGTTCTTCTGGTGGGGCTTGAGCTCAGTGTTTGTAACATATGTCTACATGTAGGTTTTTGGCATTGCATTTTTTAGTTTCCTGACTTCATCTTTTATTGCTTTTTAAACAATTTTTTTTTCTCTAACTGTGTTAAACTATTGCAGTAAGGTTCTGGAAGAGAGAAATCAACAAGGCTCAAATTCACCCTATTTTCGGATATATATACTTGTGTTGGGTGTTTATGCAGCCTTGCGCCTGTTTCTTGCACTTTTGCTTAAGTTTCCAGCATGCCATACTTTATCAGATATATCTGATCAATCTTTCTTTCAATTTTTCAAATGGATTTATCAGGTAAGTTGTGTTAATTATGTTTTGCCAAAAATAGTTATCTAATACTTTTATAAATGGGGATTGAAGATATTAAATATTAGGATGACAATTTCATTCCTGTGAACTAAATTTGTTTATTTCAGGAACGATATTTTGTTGGGCGTGGTCTCTTTGAGAAAATAAGTGATTATTGCAGGTTTGTTTAATAATATACTGTAATGTATATATTTTTTTGATAATGAGATATTTTCACAGTAGGATTTTGCCATAAACATGAAGAATTTCATGTATTGTTTTCTGTACTGTTTCATTACCATGCTGTGGTTGTCTTTCAAAGGACTTATTTGTGCTCTTATTTTTCTGAGCCTACATTAAATGCAATTATTCTTTATGCCGTATATCAATTGCATCAAGTATCTTCTTTTTTTCTTTTTTAAATATTAGAGCTGTTTTGTCCAATTGTTGAATACTTGTGCATGTTTTGTTGGAGATGATAGTGGGTCACATAGTAATATTTTTCAGAGCTCTGAAACATCTAGGTTCATAGTGTTTGTACACCTCTGAGACTTCCAAACTGGCTTCTCTATTTGATAATGCATGTCATATTTACTCTGTATTTTTATTCCTGTTTTCCAAACATATCCAACATTTGTAAAGAAAAGATATATGCTCCTAAAGTTTTTCCTTTGACTAGGAGTTCAGGAAAGTTCATTCTATGCCTTATATTCCGAATAATGATGAGTCATATAAAATATATCCTGTGTGGATTGGTCTTATGCATGTTCTGTAAGTATCTCAGTAAGATCATGAGTGACTTCCAAAAATTTATGTTCCTCTGTTGAGAGCAAATTCACTAGAAATTGTTGATGTGGTCAAGCTTAATATGATTAAGTCCTTATGGGATTATTTTCATAATCTGTTCTTAAATCTTAACTACTGCAGGTATGTCCTGTTTTGGTTGGTGGTTCTTGCATGCAAATTCACATTTGCTTACTTCCTCCAGGCAAGATTTTTTAATAATTCAATTTGATTTCTTAAGCGTGAAATTAGAATGTTCTTTGTCTTGGCACGGGAAAAAGTCAAACCACCAGAAATATTGTTTTAACATAAAATCCTTATTGCTGTGCAGATTAGACCACTTGTTAACCCAACTAATATCATCATAAATCTCCGAACTGTGGAATACTCATGGCATGATTTGATTTCAAAGAGTGAGTTCTTTGTCATTTTTATATTTGATCTTATGAATAGGCCTGAATTCTCATGATTAGTGGACTTTTTGAACTTTGGTTTGTGAATAAGGAAGATGAGATTAGATGGAGGGATCCAAGAAGGGCTAAATTGAGTTCAAATCCTAATTAAGAGGGTGTTTGGCTTAGCTTATGACATTTAGCTTATAAACATCAAGTGTTTATAAGCTCATTAGTTATGAGCTAATTTGAGCTTGTAAGCACTTTTAAATTTTAATGTGCTTATAGTGGTAGATGAAAGTTGATCTGTTTGGTTAATATATGAAAATGACTAAAAGGGCATAAGTTATTTTTTTCCTTAAATAAGGGTATATGTTGTAAGTTAAATTTTTAATAAAAATAGTATAATAATTTAATGGGTCAAACTAACTTATAAGCAGTGTGCTTATAAGCACCAAAATAAAAGGCTGGGAGACTATCTTATTTTTTTGTGCTTGTTATATTGCTATAAACAACTTATAAGCTGGGCCAAACATCCCCTAAATTATTGTAGTATCCTTATTAAAAATTTAAAATTACAACATATACTCTCATTTAATGAAAAAATAACTTATGTCCTTTTTGGTAATTTTCATAATAAATGTGCTTATAAGTTGTTTTTAATCAAACACATCAACTTTCATCTACTACTTATAAACACCTATACCAAACACGTAACAGCTTAAAAATTAAAAATGCTTAAAAAATTAAAAGTGCTTATAAGGTCAAATTAGCTTATATGGATCGCACTTGATGCTTATAAGCTAAGCCAACACCCCCTTAATTGATCAAATTAGCTTATAAGCACCAAAATAAAATACTGGGGGGAAACTTTTTTTTTATTTTTATTTTTTTATTTTTTATGTTTATAAGCTTGTTACATTGTTATAAACAAATGGGTCATTTAAATTTTAGAGCTTATAAGCTTGTCAACCCAGACACCCTCTAAGAGCCTTGTATGAGGAAGATGACAAAATTTACCTTGGAAGGAAATTTGGAAGAGATATGCATCTTCAAGGGTGCATTCTTTGATGTGGTTCTCTTAAAGGACTCGATTTACTATTTTTCGCTTACTGTTTTGTTATAGTGAAGATGTTTTGCATCTTTGGATTTGTCAGAAACCACTCAACTTAAAAGCACAAGCTTGTTGATTGCGACCACAGGCAAGATAATAGTTTTTTTATCTGTAGGACACCCCCATGCACATGTGCATTAGGCTTGAATTGTGAACAATAAACAATTACAAGCCCTCTTTACCTCATGCTAAAATGTTCAATTAATAAATGAGGGCTGCTGAAATTCAAATTATGGACCTTTTGATTTGAGAGGCTTTAATACCATGTCAAAAAACCACTCGATCTAAGGCTCAAGATTGTAGGTGAGGACCGCAAGAATAGTTTTATATCTCTAATAGAGCTGTTGTGCGTACTCCAATCGAATTGTAACTAGGAATATTGATTAGGTTGTTGAATCTCTCCTGTTCTAGAATAAATCCTAATGGTGGCATTTTAATGAGTGACCAACATTCCCTTTTTTCCTTTCCCGAAATTTTTACTGTAATTTATGACTTCTATAGCAATTTCTGGCCTTCCTTTTAGTGAATTGCTTTCCTGATAAAAATTTCTCTCTGCTAGGTTGTTTTTACTTGAAAAACTTGCTATCTGCTTCTTATTCTGCCTATTGAATTTGCAGATAATAATCATACCTTGACTGTTGTTAGCTTGTGGGCTCCTGTTGTTGCTGTGAGTTCTTTGTATTTTTTTTCCCCTTCAGTTTCATGCTCATATAAAGGAATTTAGTGCTAAGCTCCTTATTACAAACTATAGAAACCATATGTTAGAATTTGAAATCTGTTTCTAGAAAATTGCTTTAATTAAAGCATGTTGGTTTGTATTCTCGGTGCAAGGCACTGATAACCTTGTACCGGCATGATGAATACCAATTTTTAAGCATGCCTACCGCTGAGATTGGTAATTTCTTGTTTTTTCCTAATTGTTTTTTTCTTTCTTCCAGATTTATATCATGGACATCCATATATGGTACACTGTCTTATCAGCAATTGTGGGGGGCATAATGGGTGCACGTGGTCGTTTAGGCGAGGTATCAAATGTTTTGTAATTTCGATAACACTATATTTCTAACCGATATATTCTGCTTTGCTTTTTCTCATACATGCTGAAATTTTGTAACAATTTGTGATTTCACATTCCTTTTTCATCTCTATTGCTGAATGTGGCAATTGCTCCATGCTCATGCAGATACGTTCACTTGATATGGTGCATAGACGTTTTGAGAGCTTCCCTGAGGCCTTTGTCAAGAATCTCGTCTCCCCTCAAGCAAAAAGGTGCTTGATTATTTCCCTTTTTACTAATGGGCAATATTTAGCATTGAGTTTTACAGGCTTTCTGATAGAGAAAAAGAATTAGGCAAGAGGAGAGGAGAGGAACAAACTTGGGTTTAACAGAGGGATGGAGAAATGGTAACTTGTATTACAACTTCTCGGAGTAAATACAAGCCAAACAGAACTACTAAGGAGAACAGGCTCCCCTCAAGCAGAGATCTGCTTCTATCTTTTAGAATCAAAAAACATTCGATACCCCCTTCTCTTGTCTTATTCTATTTATAGCTATATACTCATGTAACAATCTCTGCACATGTAACAACTTTTGCACCTAGGCACCTATGTCATCATTTCTTATAACTAGCTTGGCCCCACTGTGTCTGGATTTTTCTTTGCCCTTCGTGAATGCACGATCCATGTGTTTCTTGCTCTCCCTTTTCTATCTCTTGGCACGTGTTTGTATCATTGCCACCCTCCACTGCAACAGCCTTGTCCTCAAGAACTGAATTTAGGAAGCTGCCCCACGAGATCACTGTCATCTATCCAAGTAGCATCATCAACGGACTGGCCTTGCCACTTGATGAGAGTTTGGGAAGTAGAAACTCTATCTAAGGTAACATTGAGAGGGCGGAGTACCTGCTCAGGATAGTCAGGAAGAGGGTCATCAATGGCAAGTTGTGGAGGTCGTTGAGGAGTAACCAAATGGTCGCCTATCAGCTTCTTTAACTGAGATACATAGAAGACAGGGTGAATTGAAGATGATAGGCTACGGGACTAATGCGAGCAGCAATGGGAAATGGTTCAAAAAATCTAGGGACCAATTTAGCACACACTCGAGAAGAGATAGTTTGCTGCCTGAGAGGTCAGATGGAAGATAGGGTGAATTGAAGATGATAGGCTACGGGACCAATGCTAGCAGCAATGGGAAATGGTCCAAAAAATCTAGGGACCAATTTAGCACACACTCGAGAAGGGAAAGATTGCTGCCTTTGAGGTCAGATGGAAGACAGGGTGAATTGAAGATGATAGGCTACGGGACCAATGCGAGCAGCAATGGGAAGTGGTCCGAAAAATCTAGGGACCAATTTAGCACACCTCCAAGAAGATTGCTGCCTGTGAGATTGGAGTTTAAGAAAGACCATGTCACCCACATTATACTCCACCTACCGGCGTTTTCGGTTAGCCTACTGAATCATAACTGTCTAAGCTCGTTGAAAGTTAAACTTTAGCTGTCGAAGGATGTCGAAGGATTTCATCTCGATCTATAAGACCCTCAACAACTTTAGCTACTTTAGTTTCACCCGGCTAAAAATGAAGCAGAGATGGGGGAGACTTGCCATATACAACATCAAAGAGTGACGTTTTGATGGAAGAATTAAAATTAGATACCCCCTCCAATGTAAACAGGTCACCCAACTCTTTGGTAAGCAAAACAACGCAAATATTTCTCCAAGCTACATTTAATTATCTCAGATTGTTCGTCGGTTTGGAGGTGATAGGCAGAACTCATCTTTAATTTAGTGTCCATTAAACGAAATAATTTTGTCCAGAAATGATTGACAAATAGTAGATCACTGACAATTGAAAGGGGAACAACGTGTAATTTAACAACTTCTTTCACAAATAGTTGGGCAATAGTCTGCGCTGTAAAAGAATGACGAAGAGGGAAAAAATGTGCATATTTGGACAACCTGTCAACCACTATGAAGATATAATCCACCCTGTCAAACTTCGGGAACCCTGTAATAAAATTCATGGAAATATCTTCCCATATTCCGACAGGAATAGGTAATGGTTGGAGCAATGCTGCTGGAGATAAGGCTTCATATTTGTTTCATTGACACACCAAATAAGAAGCAACAAAGTTCTGTACAGTTTTCATCCTGCCATGTACAGATTTCATCATGCCACGCTAATATAACCTTGTTGCGAGCCATCTATAGGTGCGAAGGGCACCTGAATGACCCCCCAAAGGAGTGGAATGGAATTCAACAGTTAATTTGGGTACCCAAGAAGAATCAGCAGGTAGTACAGGTGATCTTTGTAGATTAAATGATCTTGGATGAGGGTATACGGAGGATGGCTGGTAGGATCAGTATGGAGATTAGAGAGGATGGGTTGCAGTGTAGGATCCCCATACTGCTATATCTATATCGACAATGTCCATCCGGCGAGGATGATGACTGAGTGCACTGAGATGTAACTTCGTATGTTCGCGACAAGACAGAGCATCTGCGGCTCGATTAGTCTTTCCTGCCTTGTCTTCTACCATAAAGAGCTTTGGAATCCAACATTGCTGGGCTGGGGTAACTATTTCTTGTTCTAACAAATGGCAAAGGCTCTTCTGATCCGTCCAGACAATGAATTTATTCTCCAATAAAAATGGCCGCCAATGAGTAACAACTATTGCCAGGGCCATGAGTTCTTTTTTCATATGCAGATTGAGTGAGTGCGATTCGAAAGGGACCTTGCTGCATGAAAACTGTCCCCACGCCATGTGCAGATGCATCACACTCTACTTCAAATGATAGAGAAAAATTGAGCATAGTTAAAACAGGAGTTGAAACAATTGCTGATTTTAATGCCTTAAAGGCTGACTGAGCTTGCTCTGTCCACCGAAATTGTTGTTGAGATTCTTTGTTAGTGAGGGCAGTAAGAGGTTGAGCCAGCTTGCCATAGTTTTGAATAAAACGACATAGTACCCAGTAAGGCCAAGAAATCCCCTTACTGCCTTCATTGACTTGGGAAGAGGCCATCGAAAGACATCAGTAATTTTCTCAAGATCCATGGAAACACTAGCTTCGTGACCCAAATATTGAATAGACTATCGCCCAAAGGAACACTTCTTGTTAGCTGTTAGCTAATGAGTGCTCAGAAGATCCAAAACTTGGTGCAGATGCTGTAAGTGATCAGCCCATGTCTGGCTGTAAACTAGAATGTCGTCGAAGAAGACAAGAATAAATCGACGTAAAAATGGCTGAAAAATGTCATTCATGGTCTCCTAGAAGGTGGCAGGAGCGTTGATGAGACCAAAGGGCATAACCAAGAATTTATAACGCCCGTAATGCATATGAAATGCTATCTTCGGAATGTCCTATGATTTCATCCGAATTTGATGGTAACCCGAGCGAAGGTCAAATTTAGAGAAAACGTGGCCTTATTTAACTCATCAAGTGGCTCTTGGATTACAAGAATTGGATAGCGATCCGGAATAGTGACTTGATTTAAACGCTGATAATCTACAAAGAAATGCCAACTACCATCCTTTTTACGAACCAAAAGAGGGCTTGAAAAAGGACTAGAATTAGGCTGAATAATCCCAACCGCCAGATCTCAGCTACTAATCTTTGCATCTCATCCTTTTGGTGGTGGCTGTAGCGATATGGTTTCATAGAGATAGCAGTGATGCCAGCTTGTAAAGCAATAGCATGATCAAAGGAATGGGACGACTTGCTCCGAAATAACAGCAAGATAAGTTGCCAACAATGAAACAATGATTCCAATTCCTGCCATTGATGAGAAGATAAACTAGAGGAATCTTGGGCAATTTCACTAGAGAAAGAATCGGTGGTGAAAAGAATAGGGCCACAATCTATATCAACCATTTTCAACATGGAATCCATGGAGACTGTAGAGTGTAATAGAGAGATATTACCAGATAAGGTGATTTTGGAGCCTAGGTGAAGGAATCACATAGTTAAATGTTGCTACTTCATCTTGACATTACCCAAAGTTTCTAACCATGATATGCCCAATATAACATCCACACCGCCTAGTGGAAAGACATAGCAGGAGGGAGAAATAGAGAGAGGACCCAAGTCGATGTGAAGTGAGGAGCAGATACACGACCATCCCCTAATTTAACCGGAAAAGAGGTCGTGTGTTGAATAGGCAAGGCAAGTTTTGTTACCAATTTATCAAAAAGAAAGGAAGCAATGGTCGGCGTCAGTGTCCATCATTAATACCACTTTGGTAGAACCGATTGTCCCAAACAGCTTCATAGTTTTCGGATGTGAAATACACGCAAAGTGAAAATAATGGAAGTTCCATATGAGTAAAATGGGACTCAATGAGATCAGTGGCCATGCAAGCTTGCTCCTGACCTTCTAACATCTCATTTTCACCATCTATGATCTCATCTTCTGCCTCGATGATCATTCGGAGGGTTTTTTGGGAACATTGATGTAAGGGTGATAAGGTTGTTTACATTTAAAACATACGCCCTTAGCACGAATATCTTGATTTCTTGGTGGTTAAAGTGACGAAAGTTTCGGGATCGAGGAGTATTGGAGGTGAAAGAGGGTTTTAGGAGTGACTGTTGTCGAGGAAGAAGCTGAACGTGATGGGGCAGGGACTTTATCGGGTGGTTTATGAGGCGTGGAAGATGTTTGAGAAGTATGATTGGGAAGCCAAGTGGGCTGAAAGGAAGAGGGCTGGTGCCCAAACCCATAATGTTGTGATGGATGGGCTATAGGGAAAGAAGATGGCGAAGGTGGAGGAAAGGGAACAGAGAGTTCATATTCAATCTCACGAGTGAGAGTCATGGTGCATATAAGGTCAGTGGAATCATGGCTACGTATTCTCACCCTGATTTCTTCCTTCAACCCATTCAGAAAATAGCCAAGATACTAAGAATCTGTAATATTCGCAACCTTTGCAGCACGGATAAAAAATTCTTCAATAAAAATATCAATAGAAGCCGTTTGTTTCATTTTACCTCCGATAAACGTTCATACGGGTTCATCAAGAGATTTGCGCCGTAACGATGTCATAGCTCAAAAGTTAGTTGTTCTCAGGTGAGGTTTGGGATGCACTGGTGAAGCCAACATAGCCAGTGTAAGGCGCCGTCCTCCATACAGATAAGGGCAATCGTCACCTTTTGCTCCGATCGGGTGCTATGGAGTTCAAAATACTGTTCTGCCCCAGCCAACCATCCCCCAGGATCTGACCCATTAAAGGAAGGAATATTGAGTTTCTTAGAGAAGGTATTATCATCACTAGTAGTGATGGAAGTAACACGCCGAGCAAATTCAACAGTGGAAGCGTCTTTCCCCATAGTGGTTTGAGTGGAAACGTCCGTGTCATCGACCATGGTTTTGCCACGAGCAATGGTCTATAAGAGGGATTCAATGGAAGAAAGCTTGGAATGGATATGGTCATTATCCACTTGAAGTTTGGTAAATCCATCCTCCAGAATCGCCTAATTCTGCTCTATCAATTCAATACGAGTATCCATTCATGTATTTGCATTCAGCGGCAGGTCGGACCAAGATGATAGAGAAAAAGAATTAGGCAAGAAGATAGGAGAGGAACATACTTGGGTTTAATAGAGGGATGGAGAAATAGTGACTTGTATTACAACTTCTCAGAGTAAATGCAAGCCAAACAGAACTATTAAGGAGAACAGGCTCCCGTCAACCAGAGATCTGCTCCTATCTTTTAGAATCAGAAAACATTCGATACCCCTCTTCTCTTGTCTTATTCTATTTATAGCTATATACCCATGTAACAACCTCTGCACATGTAACAACTTCTGCACATAGGCACCTATGTCATCATTTCTTATAACTCGACCCCACTGTTTCTGGATTTTTCTTTGCCCTCCATGAATATATGATCCATGTGTTTCTTGCTCTCCTTTTTCTCTTTCTCGGCACCGTGTTTGTATCAGGTTCTCAGTTTTATGGCCTTCCAAATTCCAGTCCTAGTGGTAATGAGGGAAAATGTTGATCCATATGGAAATTGTGTGCCAGAATGTATTGATTAGGATATGAATCAAATATTATTATGTATGCTCAACATCTAACTTGAGCACTTGGTGACTAATGAAATTAGCTTTACTGGCTTCCAGTAATTTCAGCATGTTTCTGCTGGTCTAGCATCAATGGCAGTCAGTTCTGGGAGGACTACATGAGTCTTTAACCATTAGCTAAACAAACGTGGATGATATGCTATACAGGGATGTTCTGCTGTAGAAAAAAAAAAGATTCTATGGATTATGTGAAATATACTCACCTTTTCTCTCTCTTTATGATGTCTTCAAATATGATATTATTTTTATTTATCTTCTCTATTATCTCTATTTCTAAATAGTTTCGTTGCTGTAATGCTAGACAGTTCACAATTGATTATATCTAGCATTTTGGAAGGCTCAATGTATATATGATTTGAGATGGCTTTGAATTGAATTTATTTTGTTGTTATCACTCTTTGATGACTTATCAGTTGATGCACTCTTACAGGATGCCATTCAACCGACAAGCATCTCAGGTGAGTAGTTACATTCATGTTTCCCCATCTGGTCGGTTTCTTTTTTTGGGAAATGATATCATGTGATGAGTAGTTTTAGGTCATTCAATTTGCAATTATTTGTACTTTCGAAGCTCTTGGTTCGCTGGATGGATGTCGGGTAGATCATTGGTTCAATACAATAAATATTCTGTTTGAAAAAAATGATTATAACTTACAATTGCTGTTTTTAAACAGCCACAGAAATTTCTAACACGAGAAGTCATCTACCCTTATGGTGTGGGGATCAAATAATTTAGTATTAATTTCATTTTTTGCTCATTTGTAGTTAGCAATTGTAGTAGGCACTGATTTAGCTGACATTATTTTTGGACATTAGTTGCATTTTTTCTAAACAGCAGATATGCACTTGCTAATTTGATTGATGTTCTGTATCCATGTACTGCACCCAAAAGTAGGTGATGCAATGGGCACTCTTTTTTAAAAATTGGTTTTCTTTTGGAGTAGTTTAGGCTAATAGGTCATGGAGATCAAATTGAAATTGGAAACTAAAGTAAGCTCTGTTATTTTAGTATGATGCCTTGTGTAATACTTGAAATGTAGGAATCACGCACTACTTGTGTGCGAGGCGCTTTTATCTCTGTTTATCTTTTGATACATTTTCAATTTTTTGTAGTTGAATTATTTGTTAATTGTCTGTCGTGCATATTCTTTTTTTTTTCTAAATCAATGTATATGGTCTGTCCAGGAATCTCAAGATACAAACAAAGAGGACGCAGCAATGTTTGCTCCTTTCTGGAATGAGATAATCAAAAGCTTGCGTGAGGAAGATTATATTAGTAATAGGTAGATCAGAGATGTGTGCTTCATCATGTTGCTGTCAATATCTTTATTTCTTCTGTTCTTATTCGTGGGGTATTTCATGTTTGTTATGCTTTCAGGGAGATGGACTTGCTTTCTATTCCAAGCAATACAGGAAGTCTAAGATTAGTTCAATGGCCTTTGTTTCTTCTGAGTAGTAAGGTGTGACTCACTATTTTTTAGCAAGAACACTTGATCAACAATGGATCCAAGTAGATGATTTTTTTTTTTTGTCTGTTATGTTGTAACTTGTGCAGATCTTGCTTGCAATTGATTTGGCTTTGGACTGCAAAGATACGCAGGCAGATCTTTGGAACAGAATATGTAGGGATGAGTACATGGAATATGCAGTTCAGGAGTGCTACTACAGTGTTGAAAAAATTTTACATTCTCTTGTTGATGGTGAAGGGAGGCTCTGGTATGAATCTCTAAGAAAACTTCAAGAATTAATTTCCCTTTCTTGTGAAGTATTACATTTTTCAATTGGATCTTGTTTAAATCCCTTTTTTTTTCTAAAAGCAGGGATAGGTTCTTATTTATTATTTGCTTCATGATTCTACTCTATGATAGGGTTGAAAGAATCTTTCGTGAAATCAACAATAGTATATTGGAGGAGTCGCTTCTTGTAACTTTATCACTTAAGAAGCTTCCCCTCGTCGTGCGAAGATTTACTGCACTAACTGGACTCCTGGTATGTGTGTGCCTATTTTAAAGTAATGGATTATCAGAATTATTATTGCTTGAATTTCATTTCGTTAAAGTTCCAAACAGGCCTTGCTCGCCTTCTTGTTCCATAGCTCTTTGCTCTAATGAGTTGGACCCAGGCAGTTGCCTTTCTTCTTCCTCTTCTTTTTCTTCTCTTTAGGGTTTGTTACAACTTTACACATTGTTTATAGGGATTGTTGTACAATGTTGCTTGCTAATTGAAGATTATTACTGGCTTATTATCTCTGTTATGTATATAGAACAGGATAGAAAACAGGGTACCTTTTAATTTGTGCTGTAATATATGGAGTTTTGTGTCAGTTATTATCATTTCCTGCAAGCTTATTTCATAGGAGGAGATAATGAAGTTATATGAAACAGAATAGAAGGATGGGGTGTTAAAATTAACTCCTATTGATCCAAGGTTAGCACCCTGTTATTGTATATGGTTTCACACTGAATAACATAATTCTTTAGGAGACATGGTGGTTCTTTTTTTTTTTTTTTTTTTTTTTTTTTTGTGAACTATGAGACGTGATTGTTGATTATGACTAAAATGTACTTTTGATTTGGAAGAATATAACTAATTTTTCATATGGTTCTGTAGTTGACATTTATGTTCTCTTTGAGTGCCAAAACTTAGGTATACTAATTACATTTCTCATGGGTTGATTATTTAGTAAGTGGCCGTTTTATATATATAATAGTCGTGCACAGCTCTACTCTCCTGTGCCACTCTCAGGGAATGTTCCTTCTATTTCATTGATGTGGAATTTAAGAAAATCCATATGACGCTGTGATTATATTTGATAGAATGATGTATTTATTTTTCTCCCGTTCTGATCACTTCTGTTTTTTTGGGATATCTTATTATTGAAGCCATGACCTTTGCTTGAAATAAACTCCAAGGTTTTCTAGTAAGTCAACCTAGTTGACAAACTTGGTCAAACTGAAACCTACGCAAGCTCAGTGGGCATGTCAAATATGCGTATTTAATAGGAGAGTTTCTTTTTTAAATTATGATTATCATGTCAAGATTCTGTTTTGCTTGCTGATTGTGTTTTTAATCATATGACTGATGACAGATACGTGACCAACCTGAACTAGCTAAAGGTGCTGCAAATGCTTTATATCAGCTATATGAGGTTGTAACCCATGATCTGCTGTCAACTGATCTAAGGTATGACTGGTGTCACACTATTGCTTTGAACTTGTGTTAAAGTAAAATTTAGTTCTTCAGAATTGTAGTTTCCTTTGAACTTCTATGATACAGAGAGCAGCTTGATACATGGAACATTTTAGCTAGAGCAAGAAATGAAGGGCGCCTGTTTTCTACTATACAATGGCCAAGGGATCCTGAAATTGTAATGATTCTTGAAGCATCTCTTTTCTTGGTTATAATTTTTTGCGCTGTTGGCATCTAGTTTGACATTTTTCTCTCTCTCCATTGGCACAGAAAGAGCAAGTGAAACGGTTGCATCTTCTCCTAACTGTAAAAGATACTGCTGCCAATATTCCTAAGAATCTTGAAGCCAGAAGAAGATTGCAGTTTTTCACAAATTCACTATTTATGGACATGCCTGCAGCAAAACCTGTTTCTGAAATCATACCTTTTTGGTACATACGGTTTAGCACACCATGTATCTATCTATTTATTTATTTATTTGTATACATGTGCATTTGCATTTATTTGTCTACTTTTTGTTTGTAGTGTCTTTACCCCATATTACAGCGAGACTGTACTTTATAGTTACTCTGAGTTACAAGATGAAAATGAGGATGGGATATCAATTCTTTTCTATCTTCAGAAAATTTTCCCAGGTACCTTTCTTAATCCTTTCTGTTAAATGTTGGTAGCAAATCCCATGGGATTATTGACAAAGCTCAATAATGGGGAGGATTGTGTCTCATCCTTTAACAACAATGATGTGCCCATAAAGAGAAAAGAAAGCAACTTTCCACTTATCTAAGCCTTTAGGATTTTAGTTAATATTTGTAATGGAATATAGTTGACTTTTTTTTAACTGAGAGGCCCCTAGGTCAATGTCCAATCTTCTACTCAGCTTCTGGCTGCATGGTTTTGCTGAAGAACATATCTAATTGCAAATTAATATGTGGCTTGCCATTTTTGGGTTATAGTTCATCAGCCATGGGATGTGATTTTACATGTTTATCTTTCCCTCATGTGAATGGTTCCTAGGTAAACATTAAGAAGAGATTATCTAAACCAAATAGAGCACATAAAGCTCAACATTTTCTTTTTGTTTATTTTTCCCTTCATTGGACTTGTCTTTGCCTTCATAGATAATTTTGTTAATTTTTTTCCCATTATAAATCCTTATGTATTTTAATCTTTCCAATCTGTGGAGGGTTTTCTTTCCTATAACATGAAGTTGCTCATGCCCTGCTTTCTTGATTCTCATCAATGTCTTTGTGGTTCATGGCTGTGAATCAAATTTTCTGTTCTAGATGAATGGGGAAATTTTCTGGAACGGATTGGTAGAGGAGGAGAGTCTTCCGGGGATGTTGATTTTCAAAAAAATTCTAGTGATACTTTGGAGCTTCGCTTTTGGGCATCATATCGAGGGCAGACTCTTGCTCGGACGGGTTAGTATTTGTTGATATTAAATGCCAGATGATTATTTTATTTTGACTGCATTATCCTGTATTTCATCCTGTGTCACAATGCTTTGAATATGCACGTCTTCTATTTAATTATTTGCTAATAATTTTGTTTCCTGTGGAGGCAGTGCGTGGTATGATGTATTATAGAAGAGCTTTGATGTTGCAGAGTTATCTGGAGAGGAGATCATTAGGAGGTAGTTGCTTTTGACTCCCTAAATATTCTGTTCTATTTGGGGCAACTTATGGATATATTCACCTGATTCATCCCATATTTGTAGTGGATGATCATTCTCAAGCAGGCTTCTTTGCAACTCAAGGTTTTGAATTATCACGTGAATCAAGGGCACAAGCTGACTTGAAATTCACTTATGTGGTTTCATGCCAAATTTATGGGCAACAAAAGCAACGGAAGGATAAAGAGGCTGCAGATATTGCTCTTTTATTGCAGCGGTATAAATTTTCTTATAATTCTTTGCTTTCTGGAATTGATTGTTTTGGATTTCTGCTTCCTTATTGACTGCCTTGTGTTTTTCACTTTTCATATGGAAAGGGAATGGTGTCTCTTTTTTAAACAATTATTTCAAACATTTTCACCTTTTCACATGGATGCAAGGATGTGTGGGTTCTTTTGCATGTCTTGATTGTCAATAAATTGTGTTGTTGGCATGAGAAAGAACTTGAGCATTTAGTTATGATTAGCTTAAGAGAATATCTCTGTAATTCTAATCCTTGGAATTAAGAAATATTCTCCTTAGCTAATTGATTAGAATTACAGAAGCAATTCATGATGCACAAGTCCTTACTCCTTATTTTCCATTTGGTTTTGGCCAGGGTAGATATACACTAATTTGCAGGACAGAGCATTAGCTTTAGCTGTTTATGGGAATCATGCCTGGCTTTGATATGTTGATGAACTTTATATTACCTTGTGGGATCATTGCACGTATGTTGTATTGGGATAACGAGCTGTGTTTTTTGAAACCTTTTTAGATTCAAAATTGATGTCAGTTGGAGAAAAAAAGGAGGGAACTGGGTATATGATGTCAAAAAAGCTTGATGGTTATCCAGTTGTCAGAAAAAGTACCTCCTATTGGACCTTGTTTGGACGTACCCTTTATTTGTGGTGAAGTAGTATGTGGACCATATTGTTTGAGATTCAAACTTATGTTAGATATAATCAATGCATGCAGGCAAACATACATGAGATTAAGCCCAAAAAAGGGAAAAAAAATCGACGTTGAAGGAATTTTATGGGGTTCTATATCTATATCCAGAGAGGCATTGAGCTTTGTCCATTTGTCAATGTGAAGGATAATACAACCATGTAATGCAAAGTCTAGGACTTTTCCGTAGGATAAGCAGAACAACCCAAAATGACCAAAATAGCCCATGCAAATCTGTATCATATCTTCATCTACAACCTTGATGCCTTTCTTCGTTTATCTTTACCATCGTTGTGAGAATCCCAACTTGCCTAAAGCTTATGGACCACAATGTCAATATCATATTCTCCATGTACTTCTTACAATGGCCAAAGGTGTCTATACAGCGTAGACATGATGGAACAGGGAGGGGAAAGAGCTACATCCAAAGCTTAATTAATGCCTACTGTTTGTTTTATTTCCTTTTGTTTTACTCTTTCAAATTTTGTTTGAGTCAATTGTGTTTATTTAGCATCCTTTTGCTTTGTTGCTCACTAGCAGTTGATCACATGCGAATATGCATTAAGTCAGGTTTTTGTTCATATCAGAAAATGTTATTATCAAGGTAATTGGTGAATATTTATGGAAGAATAGAGATAAATTGAAAAATTAGCAATCCATTGAAAATCAGAGAGATCATAGTGAGACAAATCTGTGAGAGAGAAAATGCATAACCTTAATATAGCACTGTAATTAAATTGACTTATTTCTCTCTATTGTACTTCGTGAGGTTTTGGGATAAAATTGGCTCAATGTGAATTTTTTACTGTAGATTTATGTTATAAGTTCTAATACTAAATTTCAATTATGAGGACGTATGATTTAGTAATTTATGTTTAAGGTTCTGAGGGTGTGGTTATTTACTCTAGTTTTTGCTTTTAGGAATGAGGCACTTCGAGTTGCCTTCATACATGTGGAGGAGAGTGGTTCTGCTGATGGAACGGTCTCAAAGGAATTTTTCTCAAAGCTTGTTAAAGCTGATATACACGGAAAAGATCAGGTAGGCAATTGCTTTTATAGCACCATTTTTTTTCACTGGAGTATTATTTTCCTGCACAAATAGATTTTTTATTATTATTCACCATTGCACGCGCTTCTGAGTTTTTCTCCAAAAGCTACGTTGTGACAACTGCCAAGTTAATTGGATTGCTGCTGATGAAATGAACTGTCGTGAGCTTTTGCTGTGATATTTTTTTGTTGCACTAGATGCTCTTGGAGCATGGCATTCATTTATTTAAGGGATCAAAATTCTTAAAAAGCTTAATAATTTTTTTTCATCACAGTGCTGAGAGGTTATGATTTGCTATTTGTTTCATATCTGGTGAATCTAAGCCTATATAAAGGTAGTTAATTGTCGTGGTTGCTTGGGCATGTCCACTATTTTTAATTTCACAAGCTAATTTGATCAACCATATCTTGCATGACTATGATTATGAAGCATTACTATGGTGGTTTCCTTGTCATGAACATATTTTCCTACTAGCATTTGCTTTTAAAGTATTTCTCTAGATGTTTCTTTTATCTTCCTTCTTTGGCATGAAGTAGTTTTCTTGTTATTGCTTTATACTCTTGGCGTTTTATGTCCTTTTATTTTTATATTTAGGAAATATATTCAATCAAACTACCTGGAGATCCAAAGCTTGGAGAAGGGAAGCCTGAGAACCAAAACCATGCTATAGTTTTTACTCGTGGAGAAGCTATTCAAACTATTGACATGAATCAGGTTATCTATATGCTATATATTAAAGCATGGAGTATTTTTGCTCTTGACATGCAATATTACATCTTGAATAACTGATGAATGCTGGCAAATTTTGTCCAAACAAGTTTTGAGTTTGTATGGAAGTTTTATTTAGGAGTGAGGGTGGAAAAAGAAAATAACTGTGGTATACCACTGATTCGAGTGACGCATGCACAGAGTTAGATGCTACTTCTACTCTTTTCTTTGGTGCAGCTCCATCAATTCAAATTAGCAAGAGTCCTTGCTAATATGGATTCAAACATTCATCTAATCCATATTATGCAAAGAGAGATTGCTCTTTCTGATTTGAATTGAAGGGTGATGTACAATTTGTCTATTCAGTCATCCTTTCAGTCCGAATTAAAGAATTCAGAATGAATCGAATCTCAAGTAGGATTTGAACTTTTTTAACGATTCATGAATCTTAATGTTGTCGAGTTTTTCTATTTTTGCTAATTTGACAATGAAAGCAGTGCTGATCCAGTTGTAACAGTAGATTGTATTGGCTATATTCGCCCAATATTCAATTTTAGCATTTTGAGACTTTTCTTCCATGAGGTTCAAATTTGGTTCATGACCTAAGAGTTCAAAGTCAAGTTGTATTGATGTACTTTGGTAGGATTATCTAGGATCTCATGTTGAGGTTGGGACCTGCATATTTTCTCTTCAGGGAGAATTGAGGTTTGCTTATGCAGGATATTATGTGGGATTAGATGCCCATCTCAGCATCTCTTTTGGTAGATGGTCATCACTGGTCTTCTGCATTTCCTTTTCTCTTGATGGATTAAAGTCAATGTTAACTAGGGATACTTCTAGATATGTTTCTACTTGGCATAGGCTTCAGATTTTTCTGTAGCAAGCCTTTTGTTTTTCTGCACTCCCATGTTTATTTGGTAGTGTTTTTAGCATTACCACATTTCTATAGATTACGTGAGTATTGGTCTAAGGTAAAGAAGGTTAATAATGTAACAAGAAAGAATCACAGTGCTTATGATGATCTGGATGTGTCTGATTCTTGTAGTTCTAACAATTATGAAAATTTGATGCATGAATGAGAGCCTAGATGAAACCTTGATCAACTGTTGAGGCCTGTTTTATACATATGAAAAAGATATATTTACAATATTTATCATTATTATGTCTCATACGTGTATGATAAATGCAGACATGATGTTAAAATAATGAAGGTTTTGTCTCTTTATATGTCTGGGCTGATGCCTGATGGATGTCTATTGGGTTTTGTGGGATTTGAATCTCATCTAAAAACCTTTTATGGATTTGGTAGTACCTGGGTTGATTGTGGTGCTTGTTGAAGGCTCCATAGCAAATGCTTCATGATGCAGTATTCATGGTTTGCTACTTGTATTAATTTCCTTTCCCGTTAGTTGGTGGAGGTTGCTTACTAGGTTTATGGCTTTATGCTACGCTTGACTTCCTTATTTTACTTTCCAAAGAACACTTTGGAATCTTTTGGGCTGCTTAGGATTCTTTTGCCTGGATTGACATTGTGCAATCTAATACATATGCTTTGTATAGGACAACTACCTTGAGGAGGCAATGAAAATGAGAAATCTTCTTCAGGAATTTCATGCAAAACATGGCATTCGACCTCCCACTATTCTTGGTGTGAGAGAACATGTTTTTACAGGAAGGTCGGCATGCACTCTTTCGTGCAACTGGCTATCTGGTGTGTTTGCTCTAAATTATCTTCCTTCTTAATGTTTTTAAATTTGTGTATTCAGTGTTTCTTCTTTGGCCTGGTTTATGTCCAATCAAGAGACTAGCTTTGTGACCTTGGCTCAACGTGTGTTGGCAAACCCTCTCAAGTAAGTAGTTTATAACCTGTTCTATTTTCTATTTATATAAAATTTAATTGACGATTTCTTTTTTTGCATGGCGATTTTATGAGGTGCTGTTGTCATAAATGATGGTGCTATGCATTACAAATACTATTCTATGTTAGTCTTTACAGAGAATTTGATAATCTGTATTCATTTATCCACTGAAATATACCCATTCAAATGTAGTCATGAATTGTTAATTGGAAATGAGACAATGTTGTCTTCAACATTACTATCTATGCAAATGCCTATCAGTACTTTCTGCAGTATGTCATAAATGCATTCTTTGTCTGGTCTATCTAGTAAATTATAAGATTATTGTGAAAAGGATTTTTAATATGATCTTCCTATTTCAAATAAATACTGATGAGCATTTTGTTCCATTAAAAAAATTGTAGAGTCCGTATGCATTATGGCCACCCGGATGTTTTTGATCGGGTATTTCACATAACTCGAGGTGGCATTAGCAAGGCATCACGAGTAATTAACATCAGTGAAGATATATTTGCAGGTAAGTGTTTGAGGATGGCACATCTAATTGTTCCACACTCCCTCTCCTTTCTTCTTCTGCATAGCTAGTTCATAAAAAGTTGCTATGTTGAATCTGTTGACACCTCTTTTGTATCATGCATGTGAAGTATGTGGAAATTTATTGATTATGGCATTGTGTTAGTGAAGTGACACCTATATGCCTCTAAAGTTTCTATTGTTTTTGAAAATGTTCTTGATTTGATAATGGCAACATATTTGATATTGAACACTTTTTTATTGTCACTATCTGTTCTTTTTTGCTTCTTCCTTGCTGAAAAGTAATTTCTGTAGATTTCATCTTCTTATGTTTAACAATTAATAATTAACATAGAATAGTAAGTTCATGAATTCACTTCAGGTGAGAAATGTAAAAAAATTAAAATGCAAGGAGTGTGCGTTTGCTTTCCACAGGTCTATAGTTCTGCTTTTCAATATCAAACCAGCCGCTGCCTATTGCTTTTTTTTTTTCTTTTTTTTATCTCGGAGCAGTTATTAAGATATTGAAAAGCAAGTTAACCAAAGCTGACTATATGTTAATGTATTGGTTACATGTATTTTCAGTTGTCAATTTATTGGTCTTAACTTTTGATATTTGCAGGTCCATCGGACCAATAGATATATATACATAAGACTTGCAAGTTGCTTCCTCTCCCTCCCTCTCTCTCCCTTTTTGAGTGATCCTAAGTGGCAATGCTCTAATATTTATATTATTGTGTTTCCATGCATTTTAGGCAGCCATATGCTCAGTTCCTGAACGTTTGCCCTTCATTATTTTTCTTCAACCTACATGTCAACCTGTTTTTTATTTTTCAGTCTTTTGTTTGTTGATTTTTTACCTTTTTTTTCACTTTTTTTTTCTCCATTTCTTCTTGGTATTTTTTTTTTGGTCTAGTGAATGTATTAGGAGATGTCTCATATTGCTTGTTGTTATCTTTTAATATTTAATAATAAGATCTCAATATTATTTGAATTGCCTGATCATGCCTTTTGTGATCTTTTTCACTAGAAATCATTTGTATATACATAATTTCTTTCTTTTTCTCTTCTTCTTTTCCCTCTTTTTTTTTTTTTTTTTTTTTTTGGGGGGGGGGGGGGGTGGGTGTTTTATGAAGGTTTGAACATGCTCACTTAAGTTTATGATTGTTTATTGATTTTTAATATAATTGATGATCTGTAGGGTTTAACTCCACATTAAGGCAAGGGAATATTACTCACCATGAATACATTCAGGTTTGTATTTCTAGGTCATATTATTCTTCTTTTCGCTTTGCAAAATGATAGTTCCCAGTTCTTTTGACAGTTTGCTTCATGTAGGTTGGAAAGGGAAGAGATGTTGGATTGAACCAGATTGCCCTTTTCGAAGGGAAAGTAGCTGGAGGAAATGGAGAGCAAGTCCTAAGCAGGGATGTGTATAGGCTTGGACAACTTTTTGATTTCTTCAGAATGCTCTCTTTTTACTTCACAACTGTTGGATATTATGTTTGCACAATGGTATGGTTGCTACAGGGACCTTTTCTTTTTTCTTTTCAAATGTTTTTGATGGTTTCACGTGGCTCGTCTCTTAAATATTGACAAAATTTTGTCTCCAACTCAGATGACAGTTTTGACGGTATACATATTCCTGTATGGGAGGGTTTACCTGGTAACTCAACAATCCTTATTTTTCCCCCCCTTAGCTTTTTCCCCTTTTAATTTATACTCTTTATCTTGCTTCTTTATTTAGTAGTGGTATTGTAGCTAAGATCACAATTATTTTTATGTAAACCTGGTGGAAACAAACACCATTGAAAAATAAACCCCATAATGCACAGTTGGATAGGAATAGAACGTCTGAAAGAGAAGAAAATAAAAGAGACAAGAAGATTAATTAGTTTGGCAATTTGTCACTCTTCATGTAACTACCTGATGTTTGTCTCTCGGAAGAAATAAAATAGAAGTGCTGTATGTGCTAGAGTTTTGTTTGTGGATGGGTGTAGTGCTTCCTCACTTAGTTCCCTCATTTCTCTTTTCATTATGTCTCTATGAATATGAGCAGTAGCCTAGCACCTACGAACTAGAATTCTTTGGTTGACATCAAAGACCTTTCATTTAAAATTATTTCCATTCGTGCTTTTAATTTTCCATCAAAGTTAATGGCAGCATTGGCAATTGCCTTATCCTTGGACTACAACATGAACTTTATGAATTCTAGTTCTGTTATTCATGTCTGTAAATTAAGAAATTGGGAAGGTTTGAATTTAAAATTCCACTGGCCAAGGGATTGGGCATATTGTAGGAATTGCATTATGCAGAAAGATTATTAAAAATTGCAAATTATATTACAATGACAATATATGACTTTTTTTGGCTTGATAATTGGATTTAGACCTTTTTTCAATACATTTCTCACAGCCTTGCAACATGTAAGATCAAATTTTGGTCTTATATTTTGTTGGTAGGATGTTGGATATCCTTTTGTAATATAGCAATTAATATTAACAGTTTATGCGATATAGATAACACAGCCGCATATATTTCTAGAATTTTGATAATTTGGAGAATTCTCTTTAACTAGGTAGGTTTATTAAATTTTAAACCAAAAAAAAAAAAAAAGAAGAGTGTGACCAAATATATTTCTTGAATTTAGTTCTTTTTGTTTTTAATATTAATGTGGCAAGAAATTCAATGAAATTCTTGTGACTATGCTTCAAACTAATCTGGGTTCTATATACCCACCATTCATAACCCTCCACCTAATTTGGAATTTCGCAAAACGAGGGTTGGAGTTAAAATTTTTTTGTTACTTCTGTGACCAACTCAGATTTGCTTCACACTTTAGTTTGCAACCACGACAGGGACATCTTTTAGGACTCTGCGGACGTGTTACTTTGTACTTTTTTGAGGTGGTCTCATTACAGGCTTACCGATGCTTGCGGAGTGCCTGTATATTCAGTCAGAGTTGCATCTAAAATGAAGTTACATTGTTTAGATCTACTTCTCTTTGGGAAACTAAGCCCTTAAAGAGGAGTTGTTTGTTTTAAGCATCAATTTTTGCTCGTGATATTCCCATACTAATCTTCTTCAACATTAACAAAGCGAAAACCTTGATGACATTCTCAGCTTCTTGTTTGATTACATTAATGTCAATTGTTTTTTCTTTTGGGTCAAAACTTATTTTCTGAGCTTATTATGCCATATAGGTAAGGAAATCTTATTAACATTCCAATACTTTCAGGCTTTCTCTGGACTTGATAGTGCAATTTCAACGGAAGCAAAGCTGTTAGGTAACACTGCTTTTGAAGCTGTTCTGAATGCACAATTCTTGGTCCAAATTGGAGTTTTTACTGCAGTCCCCATGATAATGGGTTTTATACTTGAACTGGGATTGCTGAAGGTTAGTCCATTTTGTTTGGTTATTAGTGTTTTGCAGATTAGTGCCATGCAACTGCATTTGCATTGGATTTCTTATATTTGTACTAGCTTGTATATGTTTATCTACCATTTGTTTCTTCATAATTATTATTTATTATTTGCTGACACGGAGCTTTTTCGTGTAATTGATGTACTTCTCCAATCTGGCAATTTCTGCACAATTGCAGGCTGTTTTTAGCTTTGTTACTATGCAACTTCAGTTGTGTTCAGTCTTCTTCACATTTTCTTTGGGAACAAGAACTCATTATTTTGGACGCACTATCCTCCATGGAGGTGCAAAGGTAAATCTCTCTCTCTCTGTTTCCCTGTGCCTCTCTCTCTCTCTCTCTCTCTCTCTCTCTCTCACATACACACACCCCTCCCCCCCCTCTCAAGAAACATGCTTTCTCATCCCTTTGAAAAACTTTTACCAACAGTATAGAGCAACTGGTAGAGGCTTCGTAGTTCGTCATATCAAATTTGCTGAAAATTACAGGCTTTACTCGAGAAGTCATTTTGTTAAAGCGTAAGTGAGATCTACATGAGGAGTTATCATTAATTTTGTTTTGCAAATATCACTCATTACCCTGCCTTTTTTCTTATGACTGGCTTTATTCAGATCAAAAGTCTCAACGTGAAAAATTAATTTACTAAGAGTTCTTCCAAATTGTTTCCTCACAGGCTTGAAGTGGCACTGCTTCTTATAGTTTACATTGCATATGGATACACGGATGGGGGTGCCACATCCTTTATTTTGTTGACCCTTAGCAGTTGGTTTCTTGTCATCTCATGGCTTTTTGCTCCATACATATTCAATCCTTCAGGTTTTGAGTGGCAAAAGTAAGATTTCTTTTATATATATATATTTTTTTTCTAGCTTGTGATTTTAAGCAGTTGAGTTGTCCATTCTTTAGTAAGCTTCTGTTTTTTTTTCCAAAGAAAACTTTATTCAGAGTCTGATGTTACCATGATTTAATAAACAGGACAGTCGATCCTTTTTCTTTCCCCCTTGAGAACTAAAACTTTCTTCAGATTCCAATGTTACCAATGGGAACATGTCAGTTTGTCTTCATTTTTTTCCCCTCGAGTTGAAACTTTCTTCGGATTCTGATGTTATCATGGCTTCATGAACAGGACGGTTGAGGATTTTGATAATTGGACCAGCTGGCTTATGTATAAAGGTGGTGTAGGGGTGAAAGGCGATGATAGCTGGGAATCATGGTGGAACGAAGAGCAGGTTTGTTTTTTCTTTTATATTTTTATAGTGATTTTTTCCTGCCTTTCATCTTGCAAAAATCAAGCTGATGCTTAATGCCAAACTAACATGTACGAAATTGTACTTTTGTCATTTTAAGATGGATAAGAATTTGTCCCTGTATATTATCCATCATGCTAAAAGGTTGGAGGTTTTTTTCTGAAAAGGTTTATCCTGTGTGTTGGAGCTGTTTCTTTTTACTACTTGCTTCATTCCTTTTTGGGTATCCTTTTTGTTTGGACTTAACCTGTTCTTTTTTTTTTTTCAGATGCATATCCAAACTATAAGAGGTCGGATATTAGAAACCATATTGAGCTTGCGGTTTCTCATGTTTCAATATGGCATTGTGTATAAACTCCATCTCACAGGAAAGGACACATCTCTTACGGTAATCTTCTCATCCCTTGTTCCCCCTTTATATTTTTGTTTGTTGTTTATTTTGGCATTTCCAGAGATAAATTTACCAAACTGTCAAATAATATTACATATAAGTGGTCTAGAGGGTGGAAGAAGAGAGCAGCAGCTGAAAATAAGAGCTGAAGAGTTGACTGATCGACTAAATAAGAATGTGAAGTGAGCTGGAGTTGTGAGCAGTCTTGGAGAGAAAGATTAGTTGAGGGAAATGAGAGGAAGCAGTTGTAGAATCAGTTGATTAGTTAAAGTAGTTATATAGTTGTAGCAGTTACTAGATTTGATATAATTAGAAGAAGTATCTATATTCATCATCCAAGCATTCTAATATCAATCAGACTATTCTTTCTCTGTTTTCCCTAATCTCTCTCTAAACTCTTCTCATCTCTTCTATCTTCCAATCTCCTCTTCTACTCTTCTCCATTTCTCTGCTGTTCTTTTCTGGGGGTTCTTGTAACAAATTGGTGTCCAAGCTGTAAGCATTGGGCTTTGCTTCCAAATTGCTTTCGTTGAGGGCCCAATACAGTATCAATCATGACGCATTTAAGATGGCTGAGATGGAGATTTTGAATTACCAGGGAAAGACATAGGTGTATCAAGGAGCTGAAATCTGAAATCCAAGAATTCTAACAGGAAGACTATTCTTTCTCATTAAACCCTTCTTCTGTCTTCCTAACTCTTCTTCTAGTGTGTTCTCTATTTCTCTGCTGTTCTGTTCTGGGGTTTCTCATGCCATATTAACACTGGGAACTTGTCCTTTTCTGGAACTTCATAGTTCATAATGATATCCTTCTATGCTTTGGAACTTCAAACTGGAAACTCCAAGCTTTCTGTTCTCTTTTCTCCATAATAAATAAAAGAATAAAGATGACTTTACTAATAAGTTCTTACTGTTTCATGTGCTGGTGGGGTAGTTGCAGACATCACATTTTACTTAAGTACACTATGAGCTTGAGTAATTTAGCTTTTGGCAGTATAGCTCTTTGATTATCTTGACAATTTCTTTCTTTTCCTTCTTTTTCATTTTCTAGATTTATGGCTTCTCCTGGATCGTATTGATTTTCATCGTCATGATATTTAAGGTTTGCATCAGTTTTAGTCTGAAAACAGCTCCTAATGCGAGATGCTTACTTTTTCTTTTATGATACTCATGTTCTATGCCGCATTTCCTTGTAGATATTTACATATAGTCCTAAAAAATCGAAGGGCGTGTTTGAGGAATGCATCGACTTCAAGCTATTCATGCGATTCATACAAGGGGTTACATCTATAGGACTTGTTGCAGCCCTTTGTCTTGTTGTTGCATTCACAGATCTAACAATTGCAGACCTTTTTGCGAGCCTACTGGCTTTTATTCCTACTGGATGGGCAATCTTATCGGTAAGTTATTTTAGGTAGTATGATGTGCAAAAAGTAAATTGCATATGTTGAAACCTTATTCTGAATCAGATGAAAATTAAGGTTTTCTTATTTCTGCATATATTGAATTCTTTTTCTAAATCAGATGAAAATGGTTTTCTTTGTTCATTAATAAGCAACACCTTTTTGCCTATTTATAAGTGAGCTGAAAAGAAATTTGAGAATGTGTATTCTTATGCCATCATCCCATGTGCTCTCTTTTGTGGCTGAATTTAACTTTGGTGGTCTCACCCAAGATGCATAATGCCCTTGTTCCTACCTGCTTTCTTCTTATTTTGAAGTCTGTGTGGGAAAGAATTTAATTCAGACAATAGGAGAAAAAGCGTAAAGGCCTGATGTTAAACAATGATAGTCAGGATGATTTAATAGAGAAGCCTTCTCAGTTTTCTTTTCTATTTTAGCAAGACTTCTTATAAATTAGCAGTGGCTTGCATGAGAATTGGGAATATACTGCACATGGAAGCCAACTCTGTGGTTGCATTTGGATAGAAACTCACTCTGTTTTTTGTTGCTTTATCTGGTTGTAATATGCGTGTTCATTTATTATTGTTTGACTAGCATATATGATCTTTGATTCTATGAAACAGTTGGCTGTCACTTGGAAAAGGGTGGTTTGGAGTTTAGGCTTGTGGGATTCAGTGCGGGAATTTGCCAGATTGTATGATGCCGGGATGGGTATGATTATTTTTGCTCCCATCGCATTCTTATCATGGTTTCCATTCATCTCTACCTTCCAGTCTCGCCTTCTCTTTAACCAAGCATTTAGCCGGGGACTGGAGATCTCTCTCATCCTTGCTGGAAACAAAGCTAATGTTGATGTCTGATTCAATGCCTAACTAATTGGATGGTCTACTTGTGAGGTTTACAGGTTTTACTTGTAATAACTTTTGTGGTAATAATGTATTCCTTCTTAATAGAATTCAAATAGCTGTGTAAAAATGTAGCAGTACAACTAATAATTTTTCCTCCTTGTTCAAGGCTTTGAAGCCTGGTGGCTTGCATTTGAGTAGTGAACTTGGTCACAAGTGAGGCGGTTTTGTTTCATTGCTTTAACTTCATGGTCTCATAGTGTTCCAATTTTCCTTTAATTGACTTCCATATATGCCACGCATAGCACCACCCGCTCCAATTATTTGTTAATATACTTGTGGAATGATGGCGATGGTCTTTCTGCAATCCTTGTAAAGATGAACTATGTGGGGAATCTCTCAAGCTAGTGATTCTACTCTTTATTTAGATGTTTTATATGATCATTATATGGTGCTCAAGGGTTTGGAATTTGGAATAGTTATTTGTTAAGATTATTAAATTGAACAATAAATTTTTAAATCCTATATTCCTTTTGTGATGAAATTGAAATCACCATGAACTGAATACTTTCGTTTTCAGTCCCAATTTACCCCTAGGCATGAATCAGAAATGGCTCAAAATTATTGCCTCGCTTGTTTATAAAGCAGATGTTAGAAGTATAATCATTATACATATATAATACGTAAATGAAATTATTTTCTAATTTCTTCATTTATTTATTTTTCAAGGTTCTACATAATTATTGTGATTTATCCATCAAGTATCCACAGAAATATAGTTAATATTGAATCTCTGGCAGCAAAATAGCCTCATATTTAATGGCGCAATTTTCCCTAGACGGTTCAGGTAGTATAGCTAATATCACTTATTTCTAGAAGTTCGATAATTTCTTACGCAGGGAAACAGTATCTTACTAAGTCTATGACATTTACTGTTAGATAGTAATTAAATGAATTAATTATCATAGAAATTGAATATATTGATCTATATATATGTAAAGGTGGATAATTTTTCAAAAAGAAAAAAACTCGGGTGGATAAGAACGCTAAAGCTGGTAATTAAATTAGCGCATACTGCCTAAAGCAAACAACTGTTTGATGAAATAGCATTCAAGTATTAATTTTTGCATGACGCGCTCATTTAATGCTCCAACAAATTTTGAGGTGGCCACCTTTCCACCACCGAATGCACATGTCTTTTGTCAAACAGTCTGATTTTCTTTCTTTGTTTTTCAAAGTTACACGGGATTCTTATTGTGATTTGGAATCCATCCGTCGCCATCAATTGTATCTAATTAATGTTTAGGATAGGTAAATTGTGTTAAGTATAAAGATCTTAACAATCTTATCTCAACTTCTGAAGTTGATTTATTTCTGTTCATTTTCAATTTTATATACACTTTTTCTTAATAAATTTAATGAAAGAATTAGTTTTCTAATATTTATATCTCGTTGAGTAATAAAAAAAAATTATAGAGTGAAATGGTTCTATAACATAGAATGTTTGTAATGTATGGTATAATAAATAAAATAAGAGTTGTGTAAAAGTAGTTATATTTTTTTATAAAACAAAAATATACTGGTTAATTATAAAATTTATAATATTCATTAATTTATTTATAATTTTTAATTATATATTTATTTTATTTCTATTAATTTTTTGTATCACATAGGAATAATTACCAATGATTTTACCGTATAATTTTTCATAATAAAATGTTTAAATATAAATATACTTTTTCTCCCTTTAAAAACTTTGAATAAAAAGAATAATAATTTTCAGCTAAGAGAATAACAAGTTCATTTAATATCGTTGTTTTAACTGCACTTGTCAACTACCAATGTTTGAAGAGAAATTACAAATCTGCCACTACAGCAGAGAGATGAGAAATATAAAAGCTGCATTTGCAAGACGAGAAGAAGTTGCAAAACTAGAAACGGCCTTCTAAAATGGCAGCTTCTTCATATCTCTTTTTCCAAATTACGCTCATTGCTATATTCATCCTCTCTTCTTCAATATTTGCTTCTAGTGTTAATCCAACTAGTTCTATTCCACGTACCTTCAAGAAGATCTATGCTTTTGGTGATTCATTCACGGATACTGGAAACACCAGGTCTGTGTCAGGTCCCAGCGGTTTTGGCCATGTCTCTAGCTTTCCATATGGCAGCACCTTCTTTCACCATTCCACGAACCGTTACTCCGATGGGCGGCTCATGATTGATTTTGCAGCTGAAATGTTATCCTTACCGTATTTGCCACCATATCGTCACCTCAAAGGCAATGCAACTCATGGGGTGAATTTTGCTGTGGCTGGCTCTACACTAATAAATCACGCATTCTTTGTTAAGAACAATCTCACCCTGGATATTACTCCCGAGTCTATCCAAACTCAGATGATTTGGTTCAATGAGTTCTTAGAAAAGCAGGGATGCAAAGGGCCAGTTTCGTCTGGCCCTGAGTGCAGAGCAGCATTAGAAGATGCGTTGATCTGGGTTGGTGAAATTGGAGTTAACGACTATGCTTATATAACTGGATCGTCAGTACCTGGAGACACCATCAGGGAACTGGCAATCAGTAGCGTGACTAACTTTCTACAGGTGATGACACAATATTCATTTGCTAAATATTTCTCTTGCTTCCCAAATATCTGGAACTCGCCTTATGTTGTGAATTTTTGCAGGCATTGTTGAGCAAAGGTGTGAAAAACGTTGTTGTCCAAGGTCTGCCTCCCACAGGATGCTTGACACTGGCTATGACGCTAGCTCCTGAAGATGACAGAGACGATATGGGGTGTGTGAAGAGTGTAAACGATCAAAGCAGTACCCACAATGCCGTTTACTTAGCTCAATTACAAGATCTCAGGAGGAAATTTTCCAATACTACAATTGCGTATCTTGATTTCTGGAACGCCTACCGCACGGTTATAAAGAATCCAAAGGCTTATGGGTTCATGGAGACCTTTAAGGCTTGCTGTGGATCAGGAGATCCCCCTTACAACTTCAATGGGTTTGCTACATGTGGCACAGCCTCTGCTAGTGTTTGTCGGAATCCTGCTCAGTACATAAACTGGGATGGAGTTCACCTCACAGAAGCTATGTATAAGGTGCTTAGTGGCATGTTTCTCAATGGAACTTACAGTCAACCTCCGTTTGAGTCCTTGTTGGGCAGGAAACAAAGTGAAGGATGAATCTTTTGCTGTTGGATCATCTTTGAATTATATAATATTAATGTTGCATGTCATTTGTCAGTGAGATGATCTATGTGATAATGTATGATATAATCTGTGTAAAATCATTGCTAGAATCTTTTGGAGTTCCTCTTCTCTAGTTTAAGACAGTCTGAGCTCATGCAGTATTTTATATAAATATAAATAAATATATATATATATATATATTGGGATCTTTGCATAGTATAGATGAGTCCATGAAAGGCATAAATTCATCAGTTGATGTACTGTGTGAAGGGGAAAAAGGAAAAACCCTCATCAAGTTTTGTGCAGCAACAGAAAACAATCCAAATTGAAGACTGGTAAATGATGTAGCCACTAACAGTAGTATGAGTACAAAACAGACAAAAAGTTTAAATCAGCCCTTTACCTTTTATCAAAGTCTAAATAAGTCCAATTTGATCTTTTTCTAAGTCCAAAAAAGTTTAGATTTAATAAAAAAAATTTTAAAATATTTTTTTATAATTTTAAATATAAAGAGTTATTTAATATTCTTAATTGAAATAAAAATATAAAAATATAAAAATAAAAATGCTAATTTTTTTAATATTTTAAAATTAAGAAAAATATATTTTATTAGATTAATGACTTGCTTAGACTGAAATATAAAGTTTAAATATAAAGTTTAGAATTTGATACGGCAAAAAAAAAAAATCAAACCGAGTTTATTTAGATTTCGATGAAAAGTTTAAGAATTGATTGAGACTTTTATCCATACAACTGGTTAATTTGCCTATTTTTGCTATCAAGGGATGGAAACTCGAAGCTGAAGGGAAAACTAAAAGCCAGCTAAATGGAAAGCTATACAGCACGTATTAACATCTAGCAGAACTACATGCACTTTTCTAGGAAGATGATGCTGTTTAATTTTCCTTTTTTTTTTTTTAGGTCTAACAGAGCTAATGGCAGGAGAACAAAAAATTACTATGTAGCAGACCTTAACTAGTTTGAGATCTAAGATTTAATTGTTGTGGTCTAATAAATGTAGGCATGGCTCTTTTAGGCCACCTGGATACTTCTGAGGCATACCAATTGAATACGTGAAAGGTGTGGCTGGTGCCATGTTGCCAGCCCAATAATGAAACATTGCAAAACGCCTATATTGTATTACAGACAAGTGAAGCACATTGTTGTATTTTGTTGATTAAAAAACTTAGATTTTAATTTGTGGGTTGTCAAATCATTTTGGTAAGATTCGTCTTTAATCGAACTGGGGAGATTTTATACAAAATTGATTGACAAAATCAAAAGAGATGCATAATGAGTATCCAATATCAAGGCAAACATCAATAATGAGAAACATTATTCTAACCTTAAAGTCAGCATAGCAGTATGATCTACTACCCACCATAGCCAGTTCTGCCATAAATTTCTTCACCCATCATAAATTAGAAGAGCCACCTCACTAGCTTTTTAATTTGGTGAAATAAAACCTCCCAACTACTTGTTCAGCTGGTCGGTGTAAACTATAAAACATCACCACCACATTTTAGATACAAAGATGAAGGCCTGCCTCATATACTCGGCATTAATGTTCCACCACATGCTTAGATCAACCAGTTTTCACATTCTTGCCTTCTAGAAAATGGATAGCTTTCCCATTTCTATATACATAAAGTTATCTTTTTCTAGAAGAGTCAAACCATAATTTTTTTTAGAATTATTATTTAGTCTCTCATATTTAAAATTCACTAATTAATTTTTTTTATTTTAAAATACAAATTAAATCATTTCTAAAGTATTAGAAAATTTATTAATTTATTTATCCATTAATTTTAGCAATTAAGTGCTAAAAAATTCTAAAATAGAATTAATTAATTTAATTTTTATAAAATTAAAAAAATAATTAATAAATTTTATTTATATTATATGAACTAAATAATAAAACATTTAATATTTAAAGTCAACTAAAATCAGAACGTTTTAATGAGTTTTTTAAATTAATAAATTAATTAATAAGTTTTATTATTTAAATGACTAATTTTATTTTTACTACTTTAATTTTAGAAAAAAATATTTTTCATTTCTAAATATTAATGAATTCGTCCTTTATTTTTAAAATCTAACATTTTAATTTGAGAAAAATGCCATTTGTCTGCCAAATTATTTTTCTTAGAACTAACACTTTAGTCCCAACAATTTAACCTCTCAATCAAATTAACTTTAAAAAAACAACAAACTCAAAATCTCAAACTCACAAATAAATAAAAATTTCAATGAATTTAAAATTTAAATTCAATAAATATAATAAAAATTAAATAAAAATATTTATTATCACTGAGATATAATATAATTAACAGATTTATTTCTCTATTTTTGAAATTCAACGTTTTAGTTCTGAAATTTAATTCCGTTAAAATTTAAAAAATAAAATCTCAAATTCAATCTCCATAAATAAATAAAAATTTCAATAAATTTAAAATTCAAACTCAACAAATATAATAAAATTAAAATATATAAAATTCAAATTATTAAAATAAAAATTAAAACTCAATAGAAGTTGTTTTTGTGATATCCCTCGCTATCGATCACTGCTCGTTATTTGAAAAATACATTAAAACGTTTCTAACATTTTAAAAAGTATACTAATTAATCTTTTCGTTAATTTTAATTATTAAATATTATTTAAAAAAAATCTAAAATACCCTTAATTTAGAGAGACTAATTAGTAAATTTTTTAATAATTTAAGAGACTAACTAATAAATTTTTTAAAACTATAAAAATTAAATAGTAAATCGCTTAACGACAAAATGAATGGAAAGACAAATTAGTAGATTTTTTAAAATGTTAGAAATATTTTAATGTATTTTTTAAAATCGAAATATTAGCTAGTAAATTTTTTCATTTTATAAAAATTAAATAGTAGTTTTTTCATTTTATTATTGATAAGGATATTTTTAAAATTATATTTATTTTTCTTCCTTTTAAATGTAAACATAAATAATTTTTAATAGAGAAATTTTGAATTTTGACGGAATTAAATATTAGAAACGAAAGTATTAAATTCAAAAAAACATATGGACAAATTCATTAATTATACTATATCTCATATATTAAAAAATAATTTTTCCTTTATTTGATCAAAATACACACAATAGAATTAGCTCACCCCTTGGTAAATCCCCTTCCAACCCCAGTTAGATTTGCATGAGAACTTCAAAGAAGTATCAAAACCGTAATATAGAAGTATCTCTCCACATAAAATATAAAGAAAAACTTATAATTAAAGCATATCTCATTCAATTGCCAACTGAATAGTGGTTTCCAGTTCCACCCTTGACCTGTAAACAAGCATTAACTCTTATTGCTGGTGCAGTCGCTTTGATTAAAAACAATTCAAATTTTATCCCTAATTTCCAGTCCATTTTTTAATGAAAAATGCAGAATGCATGCTCACATGTTGAAACTAAATAAATTTTTCCCCAAGTTGAATTCCAAAATGTGATTCAAATTGGGAACTATAAAATAATTTTTTGGAACAGTTTCCCATTAGTAAACCAAAGGAAGTATGTCTTAATATTAAAACATCTAAGTATTGTTGGGAAATGATATTCTCAATAAACCCTTGTGACTTTGCTTTAACTGTTCCAACATATCAATCAATGAAAAAATGCCATACTCAATACTCATTCAACCAGTTTTCAAGTATTGACCTTCTGACAGTACAGTTCATCAATATTTATTAGCTTCTCAAGTTTCCCTATGTCACATTCTTTATCCTTGCGCATTAATTTTGGGGAAATTGTTTGTCATAAAAATTTGCTAGACATAATATTAAATAATGGGGTCTATTATACACAGCATATACATTATTCTGAACAATTATCAAGTAGAAATGAAAACTTCAACATGAAAATCTCACCAGAATATTTACATGTGATGGTCAGCATTTTCCTCTGTACATCAATCTTCAAGTGTGTAAAGGTTAGATTAAGTACTCATAATACACCAAGAACAAAGCATCAGGGATATCCTTAGGCAGGCTGTTTATATAAAGATAGAACCGCAATATATCCTCTCTTAACACAGTTTCAGTGTCAATGACATCCTTGTTGCAAGTGAGAACCCATAAGTCACCTGAATTCACTCTTTTCAGACTTCCCCGGCAAAATGGGCAAGATTCTGATCTTGTGTTCCTGTAAAATTTGACGATGAAAGAATTTAGCATCAGTGTTAATTAATAGCTGATGAAATTAAGGAGAAAAAGAAAAGTCTCATACCAGTCATGGTAGCAGTTGATGCACATTGAGTGACAGCAGTTTGGCACAACCATTTTTGTACAAGGCTCCAAACATATCCCACATTCATCTTCCCTCTCTAAATCCATATCTAAAAATTTCCTCCTACCCTCCAGTCTTTTCTTGACAACCACCTCCATACAATCTTCTGCTTGAGTCATGGCCAATTCCATTGGATCACCATGGAGATATTGAAGTGACGGTAATATAACAGCTGCAATTTCAATTCAAGTCAGCCAGAGCATGCACAACAAAATTAAGTGCAGAAAACAGAAAATTCATGAAGTATCATGTCCTATTCATAATTTTCCATATGTCTACAAAATAGAGTAATATTAAAAAGTTATATTAAACAATGAATAAATAGTTCCAACTTTCCAACCATGTTTCATGCACCTATCCCATTAAAGATATTAGATACAAAAAAAGAACAGATAATTACAAACCATAGAATTCCCTAATGGTTGCTTTCCTTCTGCATGAAGAGACCTTTGGCTTCCCATCTGAGCATACCTAATGATAAGTAAAATTATTTTAAGACTCTAGCCTCATAACAGAAAAAAAAAAAAAAAACTGTCCAGCTCATACGAGTAACCCATGAGCCGGCAAGTAACAACCAACCTGATACAAAACTATGTGGAAAAGATTTAAATAACTCGAAAGTAGACATGTACACGAACAATTCATCAATTGGAGTAGCAGCAGACAAATGGGTGCCAAGTGATTGTATACCAATTTCATTTGCACACAGGTACCACTCTTGCCTCTTGGTATAGAAGCTGCCCTACAAATGTAATTCAAATTCAACAATCTAGCTTAACAAACTCAGAGCACTTTCTGCTCTATACAGCTCCTAAGAAAATTATTTGCAGCAAAAGGAAAAATAAGTATGCAAGATAATGAAGAGAAAATCAAAATATAGAATAGGAGTGAGGGAAGGAAATTGTATTATGTTTCGTATGCAATGTTATTACCATATACACATGATATATATATATATATTTAAAAAAAAAAAAAAAGGGAAGGGAAGAACACTGGAATTCATCAGGCATAATTCAACATGCATTATTATAGAAAATCACAGATAAAAATGTTACTGTTGATCAGATGAGTGTAGTAAAAGAAAAAACCTAAACTGCAAGAATTAAAGATAAGATTCTAACAGAATAACACTCTGTCAAGATAATACTTTCTCAAAATCCAATTAGTCGGGTAAATTTCTCTGGTTAGCCACCCATAGCACAAAAAAGTTAAAAGGTTAATAAGAAGTAGTCCAACCCAAAATCCCAAAATGTGAACAGCAGCAAAGCAACAAAATTCAATCAGACCCAGTTCTATATAAACAATCGCAAACAGCAAAAGCGACAGAAACAGAGTAAAACTCACAACACATTAGCGTGGTGGATATCAGCCTCGAGAACCTTAAGGGGTTCTTGGTAAGAAGACATAGCTGCAAGCTCATAATAATCCATCATCTCTCTCTCCTTGCAAATGGTGGTGTGCTGATGTAAACTAATAATTTGAACAACTAAGAAAAAAAAACAAAAAAACAAAAGGAAGAATTGATCAAATGAAAACAAAAAGGCTGAATTTGGAAAGAGTTGGTGGACTCCACCATTATCGTTTCTTGATCGTTGAACAACGATGTGAGACGTCTGGAAAAGGAAAGTTCTTTGGATTCTAGAAGGGGATTGGATGTTTTCTATCAGTTGAATTTTATTGAAAAATTTAACTGTTCAGTAGTTCTTAATTTTATTATCAATAATAATTATTTAATGTTTATATTTTAAAAATTAAATTATTTAATATTTATTTTATTTCCAATATATATTTAAATAATCTTTTATTCTATAATTTTTATCTATTATATATATATATATATATATATATATATATATTAAAATGAACAATTTTTTATTAATATTTTAATTATAGGCATTTTAAAAATATTAAATTTTATTAAACATTAAAATATATTTTCAATACTCATTTAAAAATAATAATTAATGAGAAATTATTTATATATTATTATAATGTAAAAAAGAATGAATAATAATTTTGATAAAATAGATAAAAAAAATTATGAGTTTTATCCATTTTATCATTCCATTTTAAAGTTAAATAATTAGTTTTTTTTTTTTTTAGAATAAAGACATTAAGGAAAAAGGATCAGCACTACAAATCAATGTTGCCTAACACATGATCCAGCCAATATGTGATTTCCGATGGAGGATGATAAAGCCTATGGGCACCACCCTCAACATTTGGGAAATCCGGACAGAAATTACCCTCACTGTAGCATCTCTCTAATTTTATTAACAAGTGACATTAAATAGTCCAAAGGGATATGGTGTCCTAAGATCAATGCCCACAGCCTCTGCATTATCACATTTTATATTCGAATGCTGAAAACCAGTCCCAGACCAACTCCAAGAATTGATATTCTTCCAAAATAATCGCCCATCCAGACACCTAAGCTATCCCGAATCAAGCCACCACCATACACACTGCTCTGCGAACCAAGGGGAGGACACTTCCAAGAGACCCACTGGAACTCCGTTTGTCTGCGTTGGTTGAGCAATTTCAGCAAACACTTGTTGCGCATCATTAATTTGATGGTGATATTGATATTTAATATCATTTACAATTTTATTTCTCAATTTATAATTAATTATAATTTCATTATCTCCTTAAAAAAATAAAAATAAAAATAAAAATTAATATATGAAATGATAAAGTATTATAAAATTAAGAAACGAAATGATAAATAATTATAATAATTAAAAATAAAATATTAATTTATCTTAAAATATTAATAGCAAAACAGAAGAAAAATGCTCAACACCGACCAACTATATTGTTTAAATTTCAAAACATAAAATAAATAAATAAATAAAACATTGTCAGTGAAAACTGAATGATAAATTTTTTAATCTTTATTTGGTAAATATCCAACAGTTATGATTGAAATTATGACACTTTGACTCTGTCATTGGACTCTTTTCATTAATTAATTTTGTTGTGCAGATATAAAATAGGACGGTTTGGTTGCTGCTTCAATTCAAAACCCTATCTTTTCATTATTAAGCATCTTCACTAACTTTATTTTTGATTGGGCCTTCATGGGCTGGGTTAAAGTGGCCCACTTTAAATGCTATATCAAATTAATTTTTGAAAAAAAAATCTAAAATTTACACATTAATTCCTTTTTTTTTTTTAAAAAAAAAAAGCAAGATTTTTAATCCTTATAATTTTTAAAAACTAACAATTAATCCTTACTATTAAAAAAAATTAAATCATCATTGTTTTATTATTTTCCTAAGAACTAATTTTCTCCATATATTTCTAAAGGGACTAAATTTTGAATATAGAAATAAGGGGAGACAAACTATTAATTTTGTAAAATTATAAAGACTATCCACCTTATTTCTAAAAATATAAAGACAATTGTGTATATTGCATTCAAATACTGGGAGAGATAAAGAAATTAGTAATAACTTGAGACAATAAGAGATAAAGAAAGTAAAAAACAGCCATGAAATGCAGCAACAGTATATGTATAAAGGATGGCTGTTGATCTTTCTTCTATCTCGCTTGATAACAAAACAAAAAGTTGCCCCTACAGCCCACCCCCACTACTAGCTTACAAGCTCCACTATTTAACAAAAATGGAGTTCTAAAAACCACTTAAATTATTTCAACTGAAGGATCTACACCAGCTGTAGCAGACACTTGATTTTGTTCTTTCACCACCATTCTTCTCATTTTCATTATCCATCCCACTGATCTCATCATATAATCATACATATTCAGAGCAATATAAAGCCCAATGCCTGCAATAATCCCATTTGCTATTGAATAAGTTAAGGGCATAAGCAGCATGGTCATAAAAGCTGGCACTGCCTCTTTCATATCCTCCCAGTTTATGTCCTTCACAACCTTCATCATCAGTATCCCAACAATCACCAGTGAAGGCCCTATGGCCCATGGAGGCACACTTGTCAGTAGAGGAGTAAAAAACAATGACAGTAAAAAGTAGAAACCTATTATTACTGCAGTTAATCCTGTTCTGCCACCTTCTCTAATCCCAGCCGATGATTCTATGTATGTTGCTATTGGTGATACTCCTAAGGCAGACCCCACTATTGTGGAGCCTGCATCTACCATGAAGGCCATGTACTCTCCTTCAAATCTCCCTTTATCATTCACAAAGCCTCCAATCTCTGCCATTGTGTAGAGTGTCCCTGTGGTGGCTAGCACATCAACATACAATAGAGTTGCTAGAGCCACCCATGCATCACTTGTATTGAACTTGCTGAAGCTGATTGCCCCAGCTGTGGTCTGGATTTTGTGGAAGTCCACCACTTGCTTGAAGTAGTTGTAATTTGATTCGCCTACTGGAGTGTATGGGAAGTAAGTGACTGCAGTTCCTCTAATCCATGAGATGAACGTCACAAAAAGAATGCCATATATCATGCTGCCTTTAATTCCTTTCACTAAACCATAACATGTGATTAGGAACCCAACTGAGCTGAGCCAAAATGTTGGGCTGTGCATTTTTCCGGCGATGCACTCTCCGGTTGCCGGATTTGTACTCGAGCATGCTGTGACGGTCACCAGAGTTGATGGGTCTGGTCCAACCAGGCCCACTCCCTGGTGGACTTGCAAGCCAACAAATGCAATGAAAAGCCCAATGCCTGCTGCACAAGCCAGGCGAACTGGATGGGGTATGAGCCTCGCAAGCTTTGCTCTAAGCCCAAAAGCAGATATTGCAAGAAAGGCACAGCCCTCAACCAAGACTACGGCCATTGCTGTCTTGTATGAGAGGGGTCCAGTTCCATGAAACCCCACCAAATTATAAGCCAAGTAAGCATTAGGACCCATACCTGGGGCCAAACCCAGAGGCAGATTGGCCAGAATCCCCATAGCAAACGACCCAATCATAGACGACAATATTGTTGCAACAATGAGGTCACTCTTAGCTCTGTCAAGGCAGCTTTGGTAACCGTCATTGGGCTTAAGCACACAATCAGGACTAGGAGTTGTCTGGTTAGCCGGAGGCGAGCAGTCAGCGATGGAGCAAGTGACGCCGGAGTCAGAAAGGATGGTGGCGTTAACAGTGATGATATAAGCCATGGTAAGGAAAGTGGCAGTAGCAGCACGTAGCTCCTTGGTGAAACAACTCTTTCTTGCTTCAAGCTTAAAGAATCTACCAATCTTGCTCTTTGAAACGTAGTCATTTAAGCTCGTCTCCATTTTCTGACAAGAAGATGAAAGTTTTGGACATAGCTGATGAGCTCCCATGTTTCTGTATTGAGTCTCTCTGCGCTAATGGGGATCTTGTAAGATTTTATAGGACAAGTGTGGCTCATGCGGCCATGAATACAGGATTTAAGGGATATGCGTTATTGCAAGAAGCATGTCTTTCGCTCTAAGGAAAATGGGTTGTTTTTGCCTTTTTTTTGTAGGGAAGCTTTTATGGGTGGGGCTGCTCTGTCATGTGTTGCATATATAAGGCAGCTGGCTCTCACATAAACACTTAAATTTCCTTTTTTTAATATATAGAAAATTTATTTAAAAATAATTAAATAAATGGTAAGTAATATACAACAAATCCTGGAAAATTAAAGTACCTCAACTTTATCTCTAAATCTTCATAAATATATAATTAAATAACAATTTATTTATTTTTAGAGTTCTCAAAATTTGTTTTTCTAAATTATATATTACCAAAAATGGATTGATCAATCATTAATTTTTTTATCCAATATTATCTTCATCGATTTAGTATTATAATTTAATACACAGTTAATCAGGCATAACCTTAATTAATAAAATAGAAATAACTAATTTGATATCATGATTCCTACATGTCTAGTGGAATTCTTAACAATTAAGTTTAAGTAATTATTTTTGTAAGACAATGATAATTTGAAATTGATTAGTATCTGTATTGGAATTAACAATAATTAATTAATTTAATTACATTTGGTCATCTCTTGAACATGTAGGTCCAAACACCAATAGATAAAGCAAAAAAATATTCTCTACTTGGATGAGTTGTTATCCCATCAATTTCCAAAATTTATGGGAGCTTTGGACATATATATAAACACGTACCAAACAGCTGAGATGGATATTATGGTTCCTGAATATTCAAGCTTTGAAAAAATTATAATAATAATCAGACAAACAGTATATGCTTGCCAACTATTATTTAATTAATTAAAATGAAAGAAATTAAAGCTTTAGAGTTTAGACCTGCTAGATTCTATTTCAATGCTCTAATTGCTAGGAAATTTCTTTTTTTTTTTTTAATAAGTAGCTCGAAAGCTCCAAGATCGATATCTTTGAATGATCTAGTTAATATCATTGTTAAATCCAGAAGATATACATTAAAAGAATCTATAAAATTTCATGGACCTCAATTTTAGTCTTATTTGAATCGTCAAAAATTTTTTTTTAAAAAAATACTGGCTACTTGTAATATGAAATGAAAATAAATTTTTAAGAAGAGATTAAACATTCAAATCTTTGTAGTATTCTTTCAGAAAAATTTTCATATATGAAAATATATTTTCTTGTTAATAATCATTTGTGCAAGGAGAATATGAGTATTAATAATTGGTTAAACTTTTGTAAAAAAAAAAAAAAAAAAAAAGTATCTAATTACCATGATTGCCAACCATTATTACACAAAACTATCTTCATCACCATTGATTTATGGTCTTTATTATTCTTTCATTCCAACGAAAATGGCAAAAAATAATCCAACTAGGAAGCTAGTTGTGAAATGTCCAGCCCTAAAAATGGCATTATAGGGCAATTTAAACGAGATTATCCCACACTTCATAATATAACCTTTGCAGGAAATAATTTTAAAAAAAAAAAAAAAAAAAAAAAAAAGCATGCATATCGATATAATCAAAAGCTTTCATTCTTCTCGTTACCTGCAAGATTCCATCAAATAAAAAAAAAAAAACCTTCTCCTTTTCATTTTTTTATGACACAAATAAAACAATAGATTAGCTATGAATGGAGCCACGCATGCCGTGGGTACTTTGCAATAGAATATAAATATAAGGTGGCCGGCCTGTTGCCTTTTCTGGGGAGTGTTTCTTATGACATATAGTTTAACTTAGTAGATATATGGTTCTGCTTTTAACCCTTCAGTTTATGCTTTTCTATTTGAATATACTTCAACTGGGTAGGTGAGTTTTATCTTTTAGGACGAAATGGGCGACTTTAGAACACTATGGTGGTTGCATAAACAAAGATTTTAAGCATTGCGTTGGAAATGCAAGCTGCAGCGGGTTCTTCTTTTGAGAGACCAGGGAAGAGAAAAGGAAGGGTTAAATAAAAGTAAAAAAAGACCGACTCTTGGCGTTTGATTTTGGATTTACTTAATTAGAGGAAAAGGGTTCATATAAACAATTGGGAGAGAGAGATACTGGCAACAGGCAATATGAAATAGGAAATAGCTAGTAGCACTGCCAGAAGGCAGGGCAAAAGAGTTGGAAGAGCAGGCTCTTCTTTTAAAGGTTCTGAATTTTGTGGTTTATCCATCATTTCACCCATTGCCTACTGTTGAGATTGTTTGTGGTCTTGAAACGGTGTTTATTCAGCGGCAGAAGAAATATACCATTTGAGACTTGTTGGGCAGTGTTGCTTAATTTTGAGAAGATATAGAAATGGAAGATAGCAGTTTCTTACTTTAATATTCCTTTTTTTTTTCTTTTTGAGATAATTGGATATAATTTATAATTGTATCACAATCCAAAACTCACATTTGACAAACCAAACTATCAAAAGAAAAAAAAAAAAGAGACTTCCTTTTATATATAACTTGGACATAATCAACTAATTCCTTAAAATATATATGGCAGAATACCTGCTCATGATAAATGAATTTATTTCAATTTTTTTTAATCTTCATGTCTTAGAGCTGTAATGTGTTATATATATTCTTCACCAAACATATTAATTCATAGCAAGAAAAAGAAAGAGATTAATACTCGATCCTCTCCTTGCATTGATTGGCCAATGATGATATAGATAACACGAATGTTTCGTCCAAAGTATATCATGTTCGAGATATCCGCAATAAACACCTAAAAATCAATTCCTTTCCAGTTCCAAAATGTACATAGCATATGCTTGCTCAGTTGTGTTCCAGCAATTGGTGTCCGCTGTAAAGATTGGGGAAGCCATTGAGACCTTGTTACGTCCTTTTGCTCTTTAACCCTTAGGTCACACGTTTCTCCCACATCCAAAGTTCAAGCCCCTCTTTTCAAAGGAATACACCAAACTTTGTATCATGAAATTGCATAAATCAAATCAAAGCATATTCTTGCAGATATACAAAAACTACTTCTGCAGAATGTATCTCCTTCCTAACTTCTTAATGATGACAGATTCAAGCCCCAAAAAAATGGTGGGATTAAGCAAGTTACATCAAACACTGCCCACAATAATTAAAACAAAATTCAATAGTATCATGCTTATAAATGCCCTAGTCTATAGCAAAAATGGGACAAAAAAAAATCTACAGTATTTGATAGCTTCATCATATTACTTGTTCTTCTTCTTGCCCCTCTTTCTTGAACTAGGTTCAGCCTCTTGTTCTTCAGCCTTCTGCTCCGCCTCTAGTATAGCCAACTGCAACATAACACAAATGAAAAAAGATAATGTGTGACTAGATCTAAATCTTTCAGAAGAAGCCTTCCCTAGACTTTAGGAAGTGAAAATCTACCTCATCAAGAATTGGTTTAAGTTCCCTATACCGAGCTTCAGCAAGATCAAAACCATCCTTGCGAAGCTCCTGAAATGCCAATCCCATACTTGTCACATAGCGAAAGAGATTGATAAAAGGCCTCAGTGTATAAGTCTACAAGTACGACAATAGTAACATGAAGCAACATATGTAAGGGATGACAGCAGTTATTACTTCCATCTTATTTCTTTATTTATCTCTCTTCTTTACCTTTTATTTTCCAAAACAAATATCAATCTTATTGTACAATCTTCCTTCACAATGGGACAGGCACTTGCAGGGAGTTCCACTCCTTGCTATTCTTACGGTAAAAGGCATTCTGCAGTATTAGGTCAAAAGTCCAATCATCTATCATCATCCACTATTTGTGGATACTTCTCGGCTGGGTGTTTCAAGGAAATATTTTTCCCCTTGTAATAAATTAACTTGTGCATCTGGGTGAATTTTATTCTTATAATGGAAGAAGATTCTTTCCTCAAGGGTACACTTGGTAAAAGCCTTGGTGGGTGGAAAGTATATGTCACATGACATGAAAATTATGTGTAATCCTTGCTTGCAATTACTCTCAGGAAAAAATAAGAATTAGACAACTTTATCAGCTTAATCAAGTTTCAAGCACATGCTGGAAAGGAATTGAACCTCGCATCGTGAATTAGGAATTCAACCAAACTAGATATGGATAAGCTTGACACTAAGTATAAAAAATAAAAATCAGTCCAGAACCTTAAATGATGAGTAGGGAGCCAAATTCATCATAATTGCAAGTGAAAAAGATTTGAATATATTTGCAAACCTAATAAACCAAAGTCAACCTAATTAGTGTAATCTATTTTTTTGTTTTTCGAAATTAATCTAACCTATTGATTAAAGTATCCTTGTAATTGAGACTTGAGCCTTTGATGAGTGAGCTGAGCTTAAGTTGGAACACATCCAGAAAGCACTACACATAATTACTACTCCCTCCCTCCCATAAAGATAAGCTTGCTTTTTTTATGTCCCAAGTTACAGGCCACTTTCCTTTTTAAGATGATGATTTATTTATTAACTTCCTTATACAACATATTTAATGCGGATTAAAAAAATAAAATAAGTTAGAAAAGGAGCAATATAACTGGAGGGTATATTTGAAAAGGCAATATAAATTTATTGTTTTAAATATATTAACTATATTTTCTTAATCCATATGAAAAAAAAAAAAAAAAAAAAAAAAAAACCAACCTACTTTATGGGATGGAGGGTGTAATAAATTAGCATATGGGCCATAGAGAAGCAGCAGCAGAATATAGTTAATTCTAACTTAACAAGAAGTTGCAGGAACAAACCTTTCCAGTGTGCTGTGTATGTTCATGGGCTGCCATTTGCCAGTACAAATTTGTCCGCCTATAGAAATCCCTCAAGGATTCTCCAGGCTTTGCAAAGAAAGACATTAGAAATAAACAGTAAATAAAGTGGCAGGGGTAAACAAAGAAACTCATAAGGGATACTAAAACCACCATTATGCGTGGGTGTGCATACATATAGATATATGTAGAACTTGATAAAACTAGCATGCGTAATCAAAACTAAAACCCCAATTATGACAGGACATTTTATCTTGCTTGCTTGAGATTTAGAAATTAGAAAATCAAGTTCTTCCCATCCAGGATAGAAGTCCAAAAAGCAACAGTAAATAGAAGTACCACTGGGGTTCTTTGTGAATCTGAAAGGCCAAGATTGGCTCTAATCTGCTCTATCCTGGCCCGTTTCTCCTTCCTTCGGAGATTCTTTTTCTCACCCTTTATTATAGCAACAGCATCTCCCACTTTAAGTGATGCAGAACCATTGTTCCTAACCTAAATCCAAAGAAAAGTGAGTACAAAGTCAATAAGTCAGCACCAACAGAAAAGGAAACTAACAACAATTTGTATCAATTAATTCTCTTTCCAACACATAATAAAACAAATGTTCTGCACAAAACATCCATGTGCACTCAAGTCTGATGGGTAATATGCTGCAATGTTCAATTATGCTTATTCGTATGACTTTGGAGTTTGGACACAAAAAAGAAGCAATGAAGGATTAGAAGTTAAGGATCCAAGTCTTATTTGTAGATTGCATTGAAATACCATGTCAAACTCACTATGCAATTTTGTATCTTACTAATTCACAAAGGACAAACAAGGAAGAGAGGATGGGAAGAGAAAGGAGAAGCAACAGTAGCAAAGAGAAAAACAAGTAAAAATTTTGAGCTAGAAGTGAAGAAAGTGTAGTCCTCCCAACCCTCAAAAGATCTAAAGGTGGAAGGAAAAGCACTTATGAATTGGATTTTGCTAAAAAGGGAAATGTAAAAGTACCTCTACATCACCATCATCACCATCGCCATCATCATCATCATCATCATCACTGCTGCCATCACTGCTGCAACCATCTTCACTTTCATCTTCATCCTCGTCATCATCTTCATCCTCTGAGGCTTCCACCCACTCAGATTCAGACGCCTAGTTTAAGAAAGAAAGGTACAGTGAGCACAAAGACCATATTGTTTTAATGAATCTGTGCAATCAATATAAGCTTCAAAGAGAAAAGGAAGTTAATGGTCATTCTAGTAGGGTATATAGATAAAGATCCTTGCAATATCTGAAACCACAAATCAACAAGGTAAAGGAAATAAAGATAGAATGAAACAAACCGGAATAATACACTTCCACTCATCAAGTTTGCTTAGATTAAGAGAATATAAATCGTCAAGTGTAATCTCTTGGTCTTTAATCTCCATCATCCCCCCATATATGTACAGTGTATCTTTGCCAACAACCATGCAAGAGTTTATACGTCCACAGGGCTTCACTATCTACAAACTTGGACCAGATTAATAAATTAACAGTCAAATAAACTAAATGCCCGAATCAATAAACTCTAAGTCTGTGACAAACCTCTGGTGAAACAGAATTTTGCTGAACCAGTTTAGCTTTAGATGCGTCAAGCCTTCCATCAAATTTGGCACCCAAAGAACCAACATCAATTACGGCCATGTTTGTTTTCATATGCTGAGATATTTCATCAATGGTGCTTTCAGAATCAGCTGCATCTTCAAGGTAATCTTGATTCTCATCATCATGTGTGGCACACTCCACGTCCATTGAATTTATCTTGTCCACGTCAGGTCCATTAGACCTTTGTTCAGTATTTTTTTTTAACTGCAACGTATCAATTAATAACTACTTATTCACCATCAAAACAAAAGCTATCAGAAATAAACAAGATCTAAATACCATAGGTAGTAAGAAAAGCCAATTGAAATTATACAGAAGTAGGGGGAAATGGCATAATCTCTGTTAAATGTAAGGATTTCAATACTTGAAATCAGCAACTATCCTTCTCTTCTATATCCAACAATTAGCCTACATAGCAGGGGGTGCTAAATCCCACCAAAAAATAAAACAATTACAAAGCACCAAGCTGATACAATGATCTGGGAACAGAAATTATCCAATTACAGGTTTATTCATGAAATGTACCTTATCTTTTGTTGACTTTTCCTTCCGTAGCTCCAAGGGGTACCTACAGCAAGAAGGAAAAAGATAAAATGTATGTGCAAGTACTGTAATGCAGTCACAAGTATTCTACTAAAGAAAGAGATAATAATGTATCATACTGACACAAAGTATAAGTTTTCCGCAAGAAACAGAAAAATGAATGACACTTAAAGTATAAGTTCCCATAAGCAAAATTAAAAAGCATTTATCATACTGCAGAGTAATAATAGGGAGAGAGAGAAAAAAAGTATATGTGGGGATGTGTAAGAATCTTGCAATGGTCCACCATATCATTGAGGTAGCTGTGCTGTAACCGTATAACTCATGTTCTGTTCTGAATTATATGCACATAGGGAATACTCTATCTTGCAACAATAATATGGTACAATAAGTCCTGCTTAAAATATTGATAAGAAATTCTATAGGAAGCGATGTAGGTAGGATTACCAGCGATAGTTATCTAATTGGAAGCCATAAAGTTCATTCAAGAATAAGCTCATCATTACGTCTCCTGTGCCAATAAAAAAAAAATACAACAAGATTAATTAGCTCAGGAAAATAAAGGAAGAGGAGATACAAGTACAAATTAATTTTAATACGATGCAAAAGATCAATAGATGACATAAACAAGCAGATATCATTAAAAATAATGAGTTTAACAAGAAAGCAGTGAAATAATTGATTCAGGACACATTAAGTCAGCTGAGCTTCAAAAACATACAATAAAAGATGATGAAAAGTACAAAGAAAGCCATTAGATGAAATAAGCAAGAGAAGTGTCCGGCATGCCAAACAACATGCACTTCTTTTGTCCACCTGATAACATATATCGATGAACAATGGAACCTAAGTCCATGACCAAAAACTCTTGACATTATATGGCAAAAATTCTACTCAAGGGCCCCAGGTGTTTTGTTATTTCCAAGCAGATCATGCCAAGTGAATATTTTCCATATTTCAAAATCTTTAGGGCAATGTTTAGAACCTACACAATAATAACACTCTAATTCTCACTTCTCACAATCTCTGTAATCTGATACCTGTGCTGACCATAAGAAGCTCAAGAAGAAGCAAATTTGAAGACGGGAATTTGTATATGTTTTTTCTGTTAAGAAACATGCACAATATTTTTCTAGTTGATCCAGGTTTTTTAAGCATTATACTCTAAAGATAATATTGTAATTTCTCGTTTTGTTGAAAATTAGCTTTAACAGAATAACATTACTTTTATAGTTATGGGCTTCCCAATTAAGGTTAGTGTACAAAGTTCTAAGCTCTGCTCTGTATTAGTAGCACAACTCCTCAAATGAAAGAGTAGGAAGTAGGAACACTTAGGACCATATGAATGGGCTTCTAAGTTCTAACACTTATAAAGTATCAATCAATTCCACTCCACAAAAATTACAGAAACTTTTCGCTTTGACCTCCATACCATAATGATGGAACTTTGAGAAGTCTAATGACTTATCCTTTCCACACAAGGTGTCTTACATAAATGGACAAAACAAGGACCAAGAAAGACAAAGAAATAACTCAAGTGGACTGGCCAAGAACCACATAATTAGAGAAATAATCAACTCAATTAATTGTACTAACAAAACTTTATGGTTATTATAACAACTCTCTATGGTGCATTCTAAATGTTAACCTTCTTAAGACATGAGCAGGAGTTAATTCAACCCAATAGATAAATGTCATCAATTTCACCACAATTCTGAAATCCTTGTTCTTCTGATCTTTAGCTTGACACAGAGGTGCAGGCACAAAACTCAACAACTTTGCCTATGACATGATATTATATACCTAAGGAAAGTATTCAATATAGTGGGCCTAGTTCCTCCTGAAAGAAACATAAAAGTGGCATAAGTTTCTTTTGCCTCGCTGTGTTTTTACTTCTATTTACAAAAGATGCACATCTATACATAAATTCAAAGTTTCAAACACACACTGTCCATGTTAGTCATGATTAAATCTTGAAGGATTTAAGACACTCAAACAGCACAGCAAAATAAACTTGATATAATGGTTAAACAAAATCTAATTAGAAGAAGCAGCATGCACATGTAGACACACAAAGGGGGAAAAAAGAAGAAACAAGAAATAAACCTTGCATTTCCATGTCCACAACTCCTCCAAATAACAAAGCACGCTTCTTATGAACACTCATCGAGAACCCAGCACGGGGCCCAGGAGGCATCCCACTTTTCTTTACCTATCACAAGGAAACAATATTACCGCTGCAAAACTCATCTGCTACATGTGGTTGGGGAAAAAGGAAAAAAAGGCACATGTAAAAAAGTGATGTCCTATTGCATGAAATAATAAAGCTGCAGAAAGTTGTTGACAATAAATGAAACAACCAGTTAAAAATACAAAAAATAGAACTACAATATGATGGAGTATAAGAAGTCCTAAAACTTTTACGAGGTATCTTGTTGTACTTATTGAAAAAGAAAATGCTTTAATTCCATAAGGCCACAACTTTAGAATTTAGACCACCTTAATGGTAGCATGAATAATGCAACATGATCAACTCATCACCACCACAGTCTAGCCACTATCAAATGGCAGAACTGTCATATAAGAAAGATAATTTTCAATAGAGAAGGAAGACAGACAAACCTTGTTCCATTCCCAAGTCCTAGGATCAAGAGACCACATGTCCGAGTGAACAACACCTTTCTCAGAACTATTTTTATCGGATGAAACCTCTTTTGAGTAGCCACCATATAAAAAGATCTAGAATGTTAAAGAATAAGAATAATTACACCATCAAAGCAAAAGAATATATGTATGCTAAAGAAGAAAAAACCATGCTGCAAAATAGGACGTCGTCTGAAGAAAAAGCAGTCATGATGAAAGTTATTATAATATGCTCAGTAAGAAGTCAGATAAATTATGGGCACAATTTTACTTCATCTTTACTTATTTGCACACGTCAGCAATAAAAAAAAATACAAGGATACTAAAACTAGTCCTAATCAAATGAGTTATGATCTCTAATCCATGCTTAATAATAATAAAACAAAGTAAAATGCATGAAGAGTGTGAAGGTTATTACATCATCCAAGGCAGATGACGGGTGAAGAATATATAGGACTGATAGAGAAGAGGAAGCCTAAGAAAGAAATGGCTGTCACAGCCCCCAGGAGAGTATCAGCTCCCGTGTGGAAATATTCTGCTCTTAACTAATTTTGTCTGTAGTAGCCAGGTGCCTCTCCTACACATTCCCCTCTTCTTAAATAAGGAGTGAATCCTCAGTCTCCATGATTCCCGCAGCAGTAATTTCCTTATCAGCAGAATAGAATATTCTCCTCTTACCCTCCTGACCCTTAGGCATTCTGGAATAAACCTTAAAAGGCCTAGATTTATCTTTCTCTACTGGGCTTTCTCATTCTTTCTTGGGCTACCTCTTCTCTATCAAGGACCCTTATGCATGAAAAATTGGGATCAACAACCACCTTGACAGTTGACATTCATTGATAAATTGTCATTACTAAGGCAATAAAAGAGAATGCATCCGAAAATGAAGCCCAAATACTGACATTGTATATGTTGCAAACTTGCAACAGCTTCTAAATCAAATACATCACCAGGAAAAACCCAAACCACCTACAACAGGAATCAAATTCGCTCTCTAAGATCTATGAATGACCAATGCAATAAATCATCACACCAGAGCCTTACAACTGAAAATTAACCAGAGCCTTACAACTGAAAATTAACTTATAATGACCTGATTTTTTTAAAAAAAAAAGGCACAGCAAAATGAGAAAGGTCCAAAAAGCTCAATTATGATATGTTCATCCTTAGCTCAAATAAAATTTGACAATCTAAAGGTTGGTTATATTTCCTAAACATTACAGCACAACTTGGGCAGAATCTATAAGATTACTAAACCAAATTATCCTTTTGAGCACAAAATAAGTCGCTATCGGCATTTAGACTTACCTCATCTTGATAAACAAAAAACTGAAAACCACTCCGAGCACTTGGCCACATTGCTCCAAGCTTTGGCTTTATTTCTTGCCACTATAAAGAACATAAAATTACTCTACATTGGACAGAAGCTTGAAAACAACAGCATAATAGTTAACCAAGAAATTATAAGTCAAATTTATTCACCTTGAACTGATCTAGGTCAAATATATACAAGTCATTATAATATCTGCCAAAAAAAAAAGCTTCATCAATCTTCAAGTTATGGAAAAAAAGCTTCATCAATCTCCAAGTTATGGCTTATGATCGCTAAGATATCAGATAAAAAGATTTTGCATTTTAAGTGCCCAAGAAACTCAAGCAAGGTATATAAAGTTGAAAAGTTGTCATAAAAAGTTAGGGCAAATCACATTGAAAACAAATATCAAAACCATGACAATTAGAACTGATACTGTGTAGAGTTTTAAATCCTTATTGAACTACTTCCAAAATCATAGCCTTTTAAGTCTTAATTTTGGAATGATGAAAATTCAGTGCACTACTAATTGTAATAGATAAACCATCTACAATCAATCTTATGCAAGTAGGGAAAATTTTATTTGTTGAGATCTGACAGTTGGAAGTAACGAACTTGTTAAGAATATATCCTGTTCCAATAAATGCAAATCCTATACAAACTAAGAAAGCCTATTCATATGAAGATGAAACCTCAAAGGTTGCAAAGAGAGGGAGAAAAAGAAAAAAGGAAAAAAATGAAGAAGAGAAGTTTCTCTTCAGCATTTCAAAGTTTTTTATTGGCACCCTATTTTAAACTGTACCAGCTTATTCCTCTCCAGCACCAGCCAAACCAGTATTGTATTATAAAACTCATTTTGGTAACTTAATTCAGTTATCAGCATGCTTAAAGCTTTGTAGAATCTCTAGGTAAATCAAACCCATGACATCATAGCTCATATTCTGTACACTAACCATAACTAAAGCTTGTAGATTGAAGATTGCCCATTCTTTCTATAGTTATATATAAAATTTACATATTTTTACTTGTAAAATCATCCCTCAAAATGTAATCATTAATTGCAAAGACACTAAACAAACATACAAGCGAGAAGTCCATGCACTTGTTGAATCCTAGAAGAACACATGGGATGGGAGTGTAAACAAGTCTTGAAGAACAAAGGTGCACCACAATAAACTTGCAATTGAGTTTCTCATAATAGTTTGGGATAAGTTACATGTTAATTCAAATGGATGGATAAAATAATAACACAAGCTAATGATTTATCAGTTATAAATTCTTAAGCAATGCTTTATGAAGACCAATCAACAACCTCACTTCTCTAAGAGTGTCATAGAAACCACCGAAAACAATAATTTTGTGCTTGTATAAAACCTGCAAAAGAACCCCAAAAGCCGTGAAAAGAAGTTAACATGAGTTGTAGATTAATCTACATATGGCTATAAACATAAGAAAATAGCAAATGGCAATCCATCAAATAAACTGAATAACAATACAGATGTAGCAATATCTTGAGACATATTTTACCATTTTATTATCTTTGGCAAAGATAACTGTTACATCATCAAAGATGATAACTGGTTAATTTGTCCGATTACTACATGTGTTACTTAAAGTAACATTGTAATTACTGTCCGACAATGCAATTGGTTCTAATTTCCTTTTCCTTTTTCTACTAAACGAACAGCCTAATAAGTGGTTAGAGAACATAGTATAGCTTTCTTTCGCAGATGTTGTTTATTCAATCCAGAAATAGGACAATGTGAGAGAAACCAGGATCAACAGTACGTACATGGTTTCTCAACCTCTGTCAATTTTCTCTCTTTTTTTTCCCATTGAACACTATGTTTGCCATTATTTCTTTATAACATCCACTTCCACTAATTTCTTGCTTAATAGGCATTGCTTCATGCCATTTGTATTTTCATGGGCAGATATTTCAAGTTACAAAATACCCATCCATTACCAAATGTGTAGACATGTAAGTTAAACCCTGAGCAATACTTTAAAAGCTCAATAAAAAGGAAAGAAAGAAAGAAAAGGAGATGCACAAAGGTGACATCACTTCTAAATGAGTAGATATAGTTTAAAAAGATCTGAACTAACCATTCGATGGCCTGAACGTGGAGTAGGACATCCTTTCAAGTTTAATTGTTCCCACTGATTTGTTTTCAGGTCCAAGACCCAGAAGTCCTGCAATTTTGGAAAAAGAAAAAACCAAAATCATATTTCAAGTCTAAATGTTACAAAAGTATGGTAGCTATTAAACCCTGATGTAAAACTAATTATTTCTTCCTTATAAGTATTCACAAAGAAGATAGATAATAAAGGTTTGACCTTGTAGTGATGGAAGCGCTCCTGATTTGGAGATGTGAATTCACCACCTATTGAAAACAGAAAAGATGCTAAAATTCAAGGCAAAAGGAAAGTATTATGGACGAGCTTATTTTTTGATACCGAGTAAAACGTTTCATTAGTCTACCAAATATATAAAGATAATTTTTCCAAGCAACTGCCTGATGTGCACTGCGAGGAGGTGGGCTATTGGGGCTTGAAATCCTCTTCCATTCTTGCTTTTCCACATCATAACGGTAAAGATCCCCGTACACAAATGTCTGCATTGTTCCATTTGATCACATGAAAATGACAATGTCCATTCACCATAAGAAGAAAAATGCATAAAAGAACAGTAGAGGTTCCTGAGAACAAACCTTGTTACCATTGTAGAATTCACCTCCATAAAGGATTAATTCAGTGTCTTTCAAGGGATTAATATTTAGCTACACAATCAATAAACACAATCATTTGAGAAGCCTTTCTTCCTACGAGTAAAAGAACATTTCCAAGACTAACAGCTAGATTAAATTGCCACAATTAGAGGAGGTCATTACTGTACAATTCGATCGGGGGGATGGTGCAGGAACATTTTCTTCTACATGGACTTCCTTCTTCTTGGCTTCCTCCTTTTGTATGCTCAACTGTGGAAGCAAAATATGAGAGGGAAAAAATCAAAGTAAAGCGCTAACTTTTGCTTTACTAACTAAAATTGCATATTAATTTCACAAAAAAGAAAAGCTCAATTTGATTATAACGTCAGTTAGAAACTCATATATACAACTTTCACTTATAACTGTCAATACGTTGATATTCCACCATGATGTAATCTTTATACGAATAAAGGCGGAAATTCTTCACTAAACCAGATAGATAATCCAATATTTAGCAAGGGGAACCGAGCTAGGTGATGAAAATCAATTCATCGCACATGAAAAAGCTCAATTAAATAGAAAAACTAAGCATCAAAAGCTAAGGAATTAATTAGCTACCAGAATGGCGTCAATGTCATCTTCAGGAGAGACTTTCTTCGTCTCTCTTCTAGCTCTCTTCTCCTCAGCTTTCGCTGTTTTCCTCTCCGTTTTCTCTTTACCTTTTCCCGGTTTCTTCGTTTTCTTTCCCATTCCTCTCTTCTCTCTCTCTTTCTAGCCTGAGCTCAAGCCTATCTTCCGGTGCACTGTGCACGGTGTGCGGCAACGCAGAATGAAAGAAAATAGAAATCCAACCCTCTGGATGAACGACATTTTAAACGATCCTATTTTTACCGCAACGATGTCGTTTCATCAAGCTAAGCGCCGTTCACCTGGCTGGTCCGTCCAAGTAACCCAATTTTTTTTTTTTGCAAGCTCACATCTTTTTATTTATTTGCAGTTAGTATTATTTAAAAAAATATTGTAAATATGTGAAATAAATATTAATTTTAAAAAATATTTTCATTAAATAAATATAAAAATTCCTAATTTAATTTTATTTCAAACACGATAAATAATATAATGATTTAAAATTTAAATATTAAACTCATTTAGTAAGTGAAATTATTTTAAATTTTATCAATTAAATTCAAATTGAAGGCTGAAATATTATCTTCCTGACAAAATTCTAAAATAAATTATTTAAAAATACTTAAATACCAGAAATAATCACAAGCAAAATTGTGGAAACCCACTGGACAAAAGATGTGCAGCAGCAAAGCAAAAACAAATCAAGAATCCATTATAAAACATGACAAGAAATGAATTGGGATGAAGAACCAACAAAATCAAAAACAAGATAAGCAGAGCATTGATAGACATCTACCAAGCCTAACAAAAACACTGAGATGTTACACAACAATTATATAAAATCATCACCAGAGTCTTAAAGTTCCACTGAAAGGATTGCTTTCCTTGCAAGCCTTATCATTTTAAACTCCTCCAATTAAATGCCTTTGTATCCAACAACTTGTTTAAAGTTGGTTAGCTTTTGGTGGCAATTGCTAAGCTAACCTTAGACAACTAACTGTGACTAAAATATACACTTAATAAGTAAAATTAATTTTTTTTTTTAATTTTTATTAAAGATATAAGAGAAAAAATGTGAATATTTATTAAAAACATATTTATACTTAACATATTTTCACTTAAAAATTAAATTTTTGGGGCAATAGTAGTCTTTGCCAATCTTCTTTAGATCCGTCATAAGTCACTAGGTAAAATGCATAATAATAATAAAAGGAGAATTTAAGGAATTTTTAATATTTTATCAGTAATTTGTATTGTCATTTCATTTGTGGAATGACAATCAATACCTAAATATATTTTGAATCCCAATAAAATTTACCATAACTATCTAAATTCATTTAGAAATCAATTATTACTGAAATAATATTAAATTTTATTTAATATCTATATGCATATTTAATTAATAGTATATATATGCTTTATTAATTTGATAGTTCTACAAAATATTTAAATTATATTATTTAAAATTATTAATAAAAAATTAAAATATTTATGATAATTCACTTTTATATCCAATATTTTAAATTTTGAATGATAAATTCAAACATCTTTAATTTGCCACAATTATAAATAAAATAACAAAATTAAATTTAGAAAAGTTAATAGCTAATATTCTGTTTAACTAATAAAATAGTTTTTAAATATATTTTTATAATAATATTATTATTTTTTATAAATTTTATTATTTACTTCATAATTTTATTTTTATATAATATCATAAATTATTAATAAAAACTTTAAATATAAAAAAGTTACAATTTAAAACATACAATATTTTATTTTATTTAGAATATTATTAATAGAAAATAAAGTTTTCTAATTATAAATTTTATAATATTAAATATAACCATGAAATCTTTTAATATATATTATTTATATATAATATTTTATGTAATATGAATTTGTTAGTGATGTTGTAGAGACTAAATTGATGATATAATCGGAATGGAGTTATACTGTAGTTGGCTAATCCTACAAGACAAAATAGGTGAGGTGGTAGGGTGCTCATGGTAGCCATTTTGATACTTAAGTCAGTAATTTGGAGAACGAGGCGAATATAGAACTTGAGAGTATTCGTGTTCGAGAATATCGTACATTTGTCTCTGTGATCAACTTCGACGCTCAAGTCAGTAATATGGAGAACGAGCCGAATATAGAACTTGAGAGTATTTGTGTTTGAGAATAGTATACATTTGTCTCTTTGATCATTCTCATTTTATACTATAAGAAGATGGAGATAAATATAGTATTTCCTAGTGATTCGACGATGATGTGGCTAGCTCGTTGGTAAGGGATCTTCATTGGCTAATTGGTCGGGAATCTCGTAATCGCATACGTAAAAGGGATATGCTAGATTGTAGCTGTTAATGATAATTTCCTTACGGAGCCTTGTCCTGAAGTTGGGAGGGTGACTTTATCCGACCTGAGGCCGACTTGTCCTGAAGCGTGCGGGTCTTCTTTTCTATGGGTGGACCGCGTATAGGTTATCAGATCTTTGCTATATGACCCTATCTTATGGTGATAGCTCACTGTCTACTTTAGATGAGTCTTGTGTAGCATCAGAGGTCCTTCGCTGGTTTTCGATTTTTTAGATTCAAAGATGACATTTGTCTTTGTGATCTGGATCATGGGGCTTATTTTTCCAGACTGAGCACACGATGTCCTTACTTTCTTCTTACTTGCCATGCCGACTAGTCAGGTCTAAGATTTTGTCTGACTAAAATTTGATTTGAATGATATAGTAATGCCTTGACAAATTTCTGGGTTCTGTAATGACCCGAAAACCGATACCCCTCTGTAACGATCCGAACCGCCACCGGCGCTAGGATCCAGATCGGCTTAAGGCCGCCGGGACCCGTAGCAAGCCAAACATACCTCCTATCACCTGGTCAAATCCCATACATGATCAAAACTTTAACATAAAAATTGTAACATCTGATGTAAATACCGAGCTTGACCTGTATGCAACATAACTGAAAACATCAAGAACCCCCTACTAGAGCCCTCATCAACACTCTAGCTGGGTCAACATAACATACATCAAGCCGGAGTCACATCCAAAGAACTAGAACCTAATCTGTGCATGCATCAGAACCACAAACATAAGACCTCCACTAGGGTCCTCATCAAACACTCTAGCGTGGTAAACAACACATGCCACAAGTTCAGTTCGAACACAACTCAACATCTAACATAACATACATCATGTACTAAACATGGACTAACCAAGTCTTAGGGCCAAGCACAGTACTAATCCAAAAACCAATCTCTACTTTACTTACATTACAATCTCTTACAAATCATTATGTCAATTTACAATACATGTCCACACAACTCTAATCTATTACATCAGCATAACCTTAACTCTTGAGACTTCCCGATCGACCTCAGACCTGCAACACTGGGGTTAGGGGAGAGGGGTGAGCTAAAAAGCCCAATGAGTAAAAACAAAGAAAACAGTTCATTAATTACATGCTTTCATGAAATGCGTCACAGCACAAATAAATCATATCACGGATTGGACCCAACCACCAACATTCCTTCCAGTCTTAGTATGCCCGGCCCGGCCGGGTCTTACAACCTTCGTATGCCTGGCCCGGCCAGGTCTTACAACATCTCTAGGGCTAGTGGGGTCGTCCTTGGTCCAATCTCCATCAATAGTAAATAATGCAATGCTTCATATTCGTGTAACTAGTGCAATCAACCTATTACATATAAACATGATGCATGAGCATGCTTTAGGCATTTGATTTCTTTAAAATAAAAGATTAAGTTAGTTCTACTCACCTCTGGCAGACGCTGAACTGACTCTGCAACTGCTAACACTGATGGCCTCCTCGGTTCCTCGGGTCCGATCCTACACAGGTGGACTCGAATGAGGTGCCAACACACTCTAAACAACTCATAAACAACTCCCCAAAAACCCCCTAAAACATCACTTAAACATGCATAGAAAACAACCTTGAAAAGGCTGGACAGGGCACTTTCGGCGGCACCTTCGGCGGCCGAACCCTCCCTCCAGAGACGAAACTCGGGCACTTTCGGCGGCACCTTCGGCGGCCGAAAGTCCCTCTCCAGAGACGAAAGTCAGACACTTTCGGCGGCCAAACCTTCCTTCGGCGGCCGAAAGTCTGCTTTCAAGCCAAAACTCAACTTTCGGGGGCAAGGTTAGGCGGCCAAACCATGCATCCAAAGGCAGGTTCAGCGGCCGAAACTACTTTCGGCAGCCGAACCTGAGTTCTTCCCAGAAGGGCAGAACTCAGCTTCTCATGCATTCAAGCCTCCCAAACCTTCCAAACACCCCAAAACAAGCACCCAACCTTACCAAAACATGCATAAACCCTTAACCATGCACAAAGGAGCTTAAACAAGCTTAAACAAGCTTAAACTCCAACAAAGAACATCAAAAACATACATAGATAGCTTATGACCCACATAGGCCAAAACCATCAAAACAACCCAAATCCTCACATACTCTCTCCCCATCATGCATACTCACTCCCACATGCATAGACTAGCTTAAACTTCCTACATAACATCACATAAACATATATAAACATACATTTGCATATATTGGGCATAAAACCCATATAAACTTAAATATGCATATCTACCCACACTCAACCATTAAAACTCCAATAAACTTACTTAAAACTTCATTAAAACACAAAGGAAGCAAAGATCTACACTTACCTCTTGAAGATCGAGGGGTGGTGCGATCCCTAACTCGGAGGTGTGGAGGATCCAAGCTCCAAAAGCCTCCAAGCTCCCAAAACTCCTACTTAAGCTTCAAATCTTCAAACACAAGGGTAGAACTCATGAAAACCTGAGGGATGGATAGAGAAAACATGAAAATGACCAAAGGAAGGCAAAGACCCACCTGAGCTCGAGAATGGGGAGAAAACTCGCCCATTTTCGATCTGAGGGCTCTTATAGGTGGCCTGGTCAAAGACCTTCGGCAGCCTAACGTGCCCCTTAAACTCATGCATGTTCGGCGGCCGAACTTGAGGTTCGGCGGCCGAACCTTGGCTCGTTCAAACAAAGCTTTCAGAGGCCAAAAGCGCTCCCGAAGCCTTCCTATGTTCGGCGGCCGAACTTCACTTTCGGCGGCTGAACCTGGCAAATGCCTCCTTGGTCTTTTCTTTTCAAAACGCAATTTTTTTTCATTTAAGACCATGAAATCAGTAAAAATCTTTTAGAAAACACATTCTATCCCTCTAGAAGCCTCTGGCATCTTCAGAGTTCTAGATTCCAACGGAGATTCCGCCGGAAGGTAGGGATTCCGATGCCGGAATCTAGCCGGGTATTACAGGTTCTCTCTAGCCTTGGGGATCATCCAGGTATCTTCTACCCCTTACAAGCCCCTTGATCTTTTCCAGATTTATCGAGCTTCTGGGCATTTTTTAGCTCTGACATTCTTCTAAGCGTTTTATTGTCTCGACCAGACCTAACGAGTTTCTGGGTATTTTATAGATTTTGTGAGCTCCATGGATTTTTACAGTCCTGATAGGCTTCCTAACTTTTTACAGCCCCTAACGGGTTTACGTGTATTTTTTCAAGCCTAACAAGTTTCTGAGCATTTTCTCAGCTCTGACGAGTTCTTTGGTTTTTTACAGCCTTAACGGGCTTTCTGGCCTTTTTTAGCCCTGACGGGTTTATGCATATATTTTCAGTCATGACGATCTTCTTGCAAACTTCATTTGCTCACTTGGTATCTCGTCCTGCCTTCATCAATCGTTAAAAAGTTTTGCCCTCTTACAATGGGACTTCCTCCTTCACATAAAGTTTTAGATTTCTGAGAGTGATTGTAAGAGCAACAACTTATGCTTGTGACTCTCTTTTTGTAAAATGGGACTAATGCCCTCGGTCGCGTGCCTTGACTTATACCTGCTTTAAGGCTTGGGTATCTAATGCTTTAGAAACTTTTCGTGAAACGGGACTAATACTCGGTAGGTCAGCCTAGCATATACCCACCTTGAGACCTGGCATAAAAACTTCTCAGGACTAACATCCGGTAGGTCGGCCTGGCATATACTTATCTTGCAGCCTGACATCGGATGCCTTAAGAACTTCTTGGGACTAACATCCGATAGGTCAGCCTAACATATACCCGCCTTGCAGCCTGACATGAAATATCTTATAATTTTCTTGTGAAGCGGGACTATTACCCAGTTAGACGGCTTGATTTGTACCCACCTTGCAGTCTGCCATAAAAAACTTTAGAATTTTTTGTGAAACGGGACTAACACCCGGTCAGTCGGTCTGGCATATACCTGCCTTGCGGCCTGGCAGGAAATACCTTAGAATCTTTTTGTAAAGCGAGACTAACACCTGGTTAGTCGGCCTAGCGTATACCCGCCTTGCAGTCTGCCATGAAATACCTTAGAAACTTTTTGTGAAGTGAGACTAATATCCGGTCAGTCAAGTTGGCGTATACCCATCTTGTGGTCTAGCATAAAATGCGTTATAAACTTTTTATGAAGCAGAACTAATACCCGATAGGTTGACTTGGCTTATACTTGCCTTGCGGCCTGGCATTAGATGCCTTAGATTTTCTTTGTGAAGTGGAACTAACACCCAGTAGGTCACCCTGACTTATACCCTCCTTGTGGCCTATCATCAAATGCCTTAATTATGTGGGACCCATACCCGGATTGTAACGACTCGAAAATCAGACCGCTACCGGCGCTAGGATCTAGGTTGACTTAAGGTCGCCAGGACCCGTAGCAAGCCTGCTATACTCTCTGTGTACCTGTCAAATCCCATACATGATCATACATTTTCTGTAAAAACGTAAAACTGATTCTCTGAACCAAGACTCAACCTGTGCATGCACTATCTCTGTAGATATGGAGAAACTCTCCCTCAAAGTCTCCAACTTCAAAACTTTTGGTTGATTTGCACAAAAGCTTCAAAACAACATAAAACCCATCAAAACTTTGCAAGATTTGAAGAAAACATGAAAATCACCCAAGGAAGATCATGGTCTCACCTATGTCTGTGAATGGAAAGAAAATCTTATCCATTCACCGACCTAGGGCCTATTATAGGTGGCTGGCCAGACCACCTTCGGCTGCCTAACGTGAAACCAAAACTCATGCATGTTCGGCGGCCGAACTTCACCTTCGGCGGCCGAACCTTGCATTTCTTCCTTGGCTCTTTTCTTTCAAAAACTCACTTCCTTTTATACTTAAGGCCTTAAAACATACTAAAATCCTTTACAAAACCATAAATCTTACCCTTTTAGCGGATTCCGACATCCGAGATTCCACCGGAAAGAATTCCGATGCCGGACTCTAGCCGGGTATTACACGGATAGCCTTGTGGCCTTTTATAAATGTTTGTTTTCACAAACCAACGCTAGTATTATATGTAGGACCCATGCCCAGATTGTATGCGGGACCCATGCCCGGATAGGCTTACAACCTTTTATAAATTTATTTTCGCATACCAATGTCTGGATTATATGCAGTATCCATGTTCGGATTGTATGTGGGACTCATGCCCGAATGGCCTTGCGAGCTTTTATGAATTTATTTCTGTGGACTGACGTCTAGATTATATATGGGACCCATACCCGGATGGCCTAGTAATTGCCTTATGGCCTTTGTTCTTGTCTCCACGCTTTCATCCATCCAACAACTCTGATTTTTCTATAAAAAAAAAGAAGTTTGAAGAATGCATCCTACCTTTATAACATTTTCAAAAATCACAAATATTTCTCTAAGGATTAAATAAAAGACTCGGTCTTCTGACCTGACCGATTTCAAAATTCGGAGTTTGACTCAAGAGTTGGACTCAAGAGTTGGACATCTGTATTCTCCTTATTATTACCCCTACTAACACTTGGCTTTTCTGTAATCACATGAATAACCCCTCCACAGGTTCACTGTCAGTGGTAGTTTCAGGAATTGTTATCTTGAGCTCAAGCCTCCTATCTTTCTACTTTTTTTGATGAACTTTCAAAGTGTGTCGTTCCCTACTAACCTTTCAATCTAGTCTTTCAATTGCTGACACTCCTCTGTTACATGTCCGTAGTCTTTATGAAAATAGCAGTACCTGATTTTGTCTCATTTTTTGACTTTCTTAGGGTTGAGTTTGAGAGGCCACCTGATCTTCTTGTCATTTTTTCTAATGCACATTAGAATATGTCTTCATGAGTTGTTCAATAGTATATTTCTTATATGTACCTTGGCTATTCCTTCCTCGGGAGACCGGGTAATTTTTGTGGTCTCTCTAATACCCTTGCTTCTTCGGCTTTTGGCCTTGCTTTTGACCCATCCTTTTGTCCTCTTCCTATCCTTCCTGGAACCTTTGGGCAGCCCACACCAGTTTCCAGCCAGCAACCTTGGGAACATCATCTGACGGCTCCTCTTTCTCAGACTTGTCCTTTCCTTTGAATTGAGTCTAGATTGCCTCTATCCGAATCCTTAAGGTCTCTACAAAAATTTCTTCCCTCTCTCTGAGAGCCATGAGTGACGCCTTTTCCCGAGTTTTGTATTTCTCAAAAATAACCTACAATCTTCTGACGTATTGGAGCATTTTCTCAATGCTCAGATTGTTGAAATTGCCCTTGTTGACTATAGAGGGTGTATTTTATCCACTGCTAGGAATGGAAGAAATGATAACATCCTCATCAGTAGTAACCTTAACAGCAACTCGTAAATTGCAGGCCATTTCGAGAGATAAAAGAGATATTTCTTTAGAAGGGATAAGAGACCGACTTTAATCCAAATGAATGGAGAGAATTCAATGGATTCTCGGCAACATAACTAAATGATGTTGCAAAGACTAAATTGATAATATGATTGGAATGAAGTTGTGCTGTGATTGGCTAATCCTACAAGACAGAGAATGTGAGGTGATAGATGCCCACGACAGCTACTTCGATGCTCAAATCAGTAATTTAGATAATAAGGTGAATATAGAACTTGAGAGTATTTATGTTTAACCTTTGCCTATGTGATCATTCTCCTTTTATACTGTAAGAAAATAGAGATAAATATAACATTTTATGGTAATCCGGAAATGATATAGCCGACTCGTTAGTAAGGGATCTTCACCGACTAATTGATCAGGAATCTCGTAATTGTAGACATAAAGAGGATTTGTTGGATTATAACTGTTAATAGTAATTTCTTTATAGAGTCTTGTCTTGAAGTTGAGAATACGATCTGTCCGATCTAAGACTTGTTTGTCCTAAAGCACCCAAATCAATTTTTCTACGAGTGAAACCGCATATAGATTTATTAGATAATTACCGCATCACTTTATCTTATGGTAACATATATCACTGTCTACGTTATACAAATATTATATAGTATCAATTAGTAATAAATATTTATAATATATTTAATATTGCATACAATAAATATAAAATATATTTAATTTTAATATAAAATTTAAATTAAAAAATTATATATTTTATTAATATTATAAAATTTTAAAGATTATATTTTAATTTTTCATTATTTTTTTTAAAATTTAATTTAATTCTTTTAACAATAATTATAATAAATTAATTTTAAAATTTAAAGTATTAAAATATAAATATAAATTATTATAAATATTTAATTTTTTTTTAAAACACCCTATTATTCAATACTTGCCGTCCTTAGGAGCCACTTTAGTAAACACTAAACAGGACGTCCTTTTTTCGAATGGAGAAATTATTTATCATCAAATAGAATACGAACCCACTGCAAGCCAAACAGGCCGAAAGCATTTTCCTGGAAAATGTTGCAGAATTCGCTGATTATACCCACTCGAGAACGAGATGAAGAAAATCACGGCAACGTCTCTAATTCTTCTCATGATTTCCCTCTTCCTACAACAAACGCTATCCAAGGTATTAAAATCAGTAGCTATTCCTATACGTTCACAATTCATCATTGCGTTTCTGTTAGATTTTGATCCAACGTCGGAATCGGTTATTTTTTCTGGGAGATTGGTTTTCTTCATAAAAATTCATTTATTTCGAAAGGCATTTATTTATTCTTAATATGTAAATTTTTGTTTCTAGCTAGAGCCATTTGGCTTTTAGATTGCTTCATTTTTAAGCTAATTATACCTGTATATATATATAGCATCAGGCTTATATTGGGATTTCTTGATTTATTCCAGGAAATTCTAGGAGATGCCGCTGAAAGGTAAGGATTCCACTGCAAAGTTTAAATTAATAAACATTTAACCCTTTCTTTTTTGTTGCTTAATTAAATTTGCTGACTGATAGGCGAAATTGGTGTCTTTTTTCTTGTATTTGCTACATGGTATTTTTTTAATTTTGTTTTGAAGATTACCCTTTTAATGCTTGTCATACTTCTGCTTAGAAATGTTAAGCAAGAAAAAGAGCAAGCACATGAAGTACATTGCTCTAGAGAGAGAAGTAGGGCTGCCTGGAACATTATAGAGGAGGTAAAGATAGATTGCTATTTGTCGAGGAAATTATTTGTGGACAAATTGTGACTGTGTGTATTTGTACAGTATTTGATGCCATTTGTTGAACGGGAAAATTACCAGATTTCTACTAAATGTAGACTTCATCCTGACAATGACCTCTTCAGGAATCAAGAGCAGCATAAAATTCAGGTGGACACAAATGATTGGAAGTGTGGATATTGTAAGAAGAGCTTCCACGCTGAAAAATATCTTGATCAACATTTTGACAGCAGGCACTACAATCTTCTGAATGTTGTATGTGGATTCTGGTCCCCTTTGGATGTAGTGCATGCTAATTTATATATGTATGTATTGTTTAGGGGGGAGAGGGGTAGTGGTGGTGGTGGTGTTTGGAGGAAACTGATTAAGACTCAGCAAAAAGTTTTTAATAATTTCAGAGTGAGGGCAAGTGCTTGGCTGATTTATGTGGTGCACTGCATTGTGATTTTGTAATGAATTCCAAATCACCAAAGACAAAATGCAAACCTGCAGCTGTTGCAAAAAATCGCCACCTTTGTGAGGTTATCTCCATGTTCCTTACTACTTGTGCTGTTGACTCCAATGTCTTGCACTAATGATTTTCCTTTTTTTTAGAGTCTTGCAGATACTTGTTTTCCTCCTAATCAAGGCCGTTCAGCAAGCCGCTTGCATGGTACTTTTGTTTTATAAATCATCAAGGCAAACTGCTTTTTTTTCTTAAATTTTGGTGGCAACCTGATGCTGTTATACTGAATGAATCATTGGCTCACTAATTTCTAATGCTCATGTTCTCACTTGTAGAATTGTTTTTGCGCCAATTCTGCAATGCTCACACTTGTTCAGGGAAAAAGAAGCATTTTCCTGAAGGGCGCAAGGTAAGGTTTTACTTGAGAACAGCAGTTGCATGAGAGATCAAATTGCAGTTAGGCCTTAACACTACTGTTATTATCAGAATTCCTGTATAATTATCATGCCCATATCAGATTTTACTAGGTTTGGCATTCACAACGTTCTTGAAAGAAAATGAAAAAAAAAGGAAGTAATATCTAAAATTTGCATGACCTCGTTGATTGGTTCTTTTGGGCTGTCCAAAGAACTCCAAGAGTGTTACCATGGTAAGGGAAATCACTTAACAATAATCTGTTATTGGAAATCACTTAACAATAATCTGTTATTTTCTTCACATGATTGAAAACTTGCAATGCCCCATCTTTTGCTTTCTCTCTGTTGCTTATATTATTTTTTAGATGCTTTGCATCACATTTTTCTCTCATCTTTCTATTCATACAGAAGGAAACAAGTGTCATCTATCTGGCCATGTCAATACTGACCTTGATGCTGCTGCCTCTATTTTATCTTGTTGTTTATTTATATCAGAGGTACATTTCTAGTTTTTTGAAAATTTCAAATTAACAGTTTTAGAATCATTTCCATGAATTTTTTTTCCATGTACAGAGAAATGAGGCAGGGAACTCAAGAGCTGAGACGAATCGCTCGAGTTGGAAGGAAGACAAAGCCATCATAGTTAACTGGTAAACTTTTGTGTTCTAATTTTGGAACTTCCTGAATCAAGTCTCGATGTTGAAAACATATTTATGGACTTGAACTCGGACTTGAGAGTTCAGATTATTAACTTTTAGTCAAAGCAGTGAGTATTGGTTAATAAATTAAATTACAGTGGTTCTAATACAATGCAGAGTCTTCTAGTTTCTCGGAAACTTGTAATTCAATCTTTTCTGATGTATATATTTTTTTATTAATGCAAACTTGTTAATGCATCCATTGAAATAAGAGAAGTGCACGAATTAATGGAAATTGAGCTAGCTTGGGCTTCTTGCAGGCATCCTTGCATAGTTGCATGTCCTCCTCGGGGCTGGCAATTGTTTTGTAAATGTAGAGTACTCTGTTAAAAGGTATCAAGAACATATCATTCTTAGACAAGTTGACCAAGAGATGATTTGTGATGGGCATTGGCATAGTTCTTTCCTGTGGGATGGCATCCTTTTCCTCATTTGTATCCTTACTCCTTGTGATATGGAAATCTGGACAGCCTCTACGCATTTTGTAATAATTTAAGTGTTTATTGATTAAAAGTTTCATTTCTAAAAAAATGTCTGATCGCAAATGTCTCTCCAAATTCATGTACTTTAATTGGTAAAATTTCATATCCATTGCAATTGTATATCTTATGGCAAGTTCTCTGTTTAACACCTTTGGGTGCTTTTATTGTCCTTAAATGTTATAATCTGAAAACATTTCACAGAACAACACAGCACAAAGTAGCATGATCTAGTGCCAAACTTAACTCGCTAGATCTAAACTTGGTCACAATTTCATGCATGAATATAATTTAGAATGCTTAAAAACCACAGCTAATTCTGGCTGTAGTGCTTTGCCAGTAATAAGAATAATAATAACGGCTGTAGCGGATTTTAACTTAATTCTCCAACATGAGATTTTGACATTTCATGTGTCTTAAACACAGATAACCAGTTTGTCATAAACTTGGTTGGTCAAGTTCTTCATTCTCCAGATAACTTCATCAAAGTCTGCTTGTATCAATCATGGTTTTGTATACTGTCCAACTACCGTTGCTTATGGCCTGGTGTGCCCCTGCAGTTAATTGCAAAGCACCTCTTCTGTTTAAAAAACCAAACTGCTTTTTCTTGCAAAGATAAGGTCAACTTGGAATAAATAATTAGCAAACCATTTTTCAGAATGCTTATCAGCACGTAAGATCATCCGCCCGATCCACTCTTAATTACCTCCTGTCCTGGGTTCCTGAAGGATTGCAGTTCTAGGGAGCTATGACCCCAAATGCAAGGGATATCAACTCATTTGATAACAAGAAACCATCTGGATCACTGAGCCGAATGTAAGCCAGTCTGCTTGAAATCTCATCTTCATGTGTAAACAAATTGTTGAATTCATCTGCAGTCATGGCTCTTCTTTCCTCGTCTAAGCAAACCACATGCCCACTTTCAATGTAAGGTTTATAGACCTTACAAAGAGAATAGAAAAGCGAGCCACCAAATACATCTGTAAAAGACCTTAAATCGAGACCTCTAGCAGTTCTAAGCGACAGCATCAGAATATCCATGGCTAAGTCCTTGGCATCAAGATGATTATTCCCATAACAATCCACTGCCCCATTCTCCAAATTGTGCACATAATCCATGTACTCCCTCATCTTCCTTGGCCTTGAAAACCTCACTCCATTAACATAACTAGCAGAACCAAGGCCAAACCCATAGAAAGGCTTGTTCTTCCAGTATGTAAAATTGTGCTTGCACTCAAACCCATCTTTGCAATAACTGCTAATTTCATAATGGCTGTAACCAGCATCAGAAAGCATCTGCGAAGCCATTCTATAAAAATCAGCAGACTGTGTTTCTGATGGTAGAGGAAACTCCCCTGGTGTATACCTGCAGACACGAAAATGTATCAGAAAACCACTACAATGCGGAAAGCCATTTTGTTTAAAATACTATGAAAGCCATCACCAGACTTACAAGATTCCAAATTTTGTGCCTTGTTCAACCTGCAAATCATAAACAGAAACATGCTTAGGCTGTGCTTGAATTGTCAACCTCAAGCTCTCCTCCCACATTTGTGGAGTCTGGTGCGGGAGAGAGGAGATAAGATCCATGCTCCAATTCTCAACACCACATGATCTCATAATCTCAAGTGCCTCATATACCTCCTTAACACCATGTGCTCTCCCACCAGCTTTCAGCAACTCCTCTTGAAACGCCTGCACTCCCAATGACACTCTATTCACACCCAACCGCATCAGATCTTTCATCTTGTTAGAATCGAAGGTCCCAGGATCCATTTCCATTGATATCTCAGAATCCTCAAGGAATCCAAACTTCCCCCTCAATGTATCCAAAATCGAGGAAACTAGCCTTGGAGACACTAAAGAAGGCGTGCCACCTCCAAAGAAGACAGTTTCAAGAGGTGGGTGAATATTGAATTCTGGTATCGTTGAAACTATTTCTCGCCGAAGCAATTCTACGTAGTTGGAGATTCGTGGGTCGTCATCAGTTGGGTTGGCAGAGCCCAGAGCAACTATTGGGAAGTCACAGTAGTGGCAGCGTTTGCGACAGAAGGGGAGGTGGACATAAGCTGAAGTTGGAGGGTGGTGTTGAAGAGGTGGGATTATGGTCACGGTGGGTGCGCTGACTGAGGAATTTTGGTGAATAGGTGGTGCAGATTGGGTGAATGAATTACTAATAACCGAGTAGGATGGGAATTTCTGGAGGGTAGTGGTTTTGGAGGGGAAGGATGAAAAAATGGGGGTGAATGTTGATTTCAGCATCACTGGGTTGGTGATTCCTCGTACTAATGAATGGGGGCGAAGATCAGCCTTTTCTTTTACATCTGCAGCTGCAGATGATAATGAAGAAGATAAATTATGGGACGTCCTCCCCTCTGCGAAACCCGCCCGGTTTCGGTCGGCTCTCCTTTATCGAAAAACCGACTTGGGTTCACAGTACAACTGAATTTTAACCGGATTGTCGAATTGAAGAGCTACTACCCCTTTGGATTTTAATTCAAATTTTGGTTTAAATTGACAGTATAACTGAATTTGAACCGGATTGTCGGATTGAAGAGCTACTACCCCTTTGGATTTTAATTCAAGTTTTGGTTTAAATTGACACAATCAGATAATTGAAAATTGAAATCCTTTTTTTTTTGTTTAAATTGATAGAATAAAGATTTCAAAAAAAAATAAAATTGATAGATTGAATAGAATCAAATCATTAGATTATTAAACTGCTAATTAATCCAAGTAGGAAATATTGATTGCCTTCAAGGCAGTCCAAGTTAAAATTCGATCTATACAGACTAATTTCAGAATCAATCCGGATCGTAAATGACCTAAGCTCACCTCTAGTGTGTTCTTTTTAGCCCACTATAAATATTGAAAATGCATTAAGCAACAGAAAAGGAAACGCAAAATAACATGGACCAACGCTCAACTATTGTATGATATAAATACGAATAATATTATTACAGTTAAAATAATAATCTTAATATTTACTGGGATTAAGTTGTCTTTAACTCGATGGAAGAAGGGATAACAAATGACCACTTGGATTTTTTTTATTGTAGAAAATACTTTTTAAGGGGCAAACTGCAATTTCACTTTCATCTAGCCAAAGAGGTAAAATGAACAACGAAAGACTATAACCAACTGGATTATACAAAGAAATGATTAATTAAAAACTTTCAACTGGCATAAATTACAAAATTTTGTTACAACCACAAATCTAGCTTTGCTTATATCAAGGAAGACATTTAACCATGTAAGGGCCTTCAAGCTCATAGCCCAGTTTCCTATAATAATGACGGGTCCCCACGCCTGAAATGACCGCTATTTTTGTTGATCTATGCTCCCTTTGAGCAATCCGCTCTGCCTCTTCCATTAATAGCGTGCCATAACCCTGTCATCACAAATATGAGTAAGAAACGGAAAACAAAGATGTTAAGTTTTCCTAAGTTTTACCTATAATGCACACAAATACATGTAAAAATTAGTATGAAATTCAAAAGGCATCCTAAAGTGAATTGAAATCACTGATGACAAAAGGGACCACTAACAAATATATTTCAACTAATTCAAAAATGATAACCTGGTGCTGCAACTTGTCGGCATCACGCCCATGAACAGGAACAGCGGTTCCATAAACATGGAGCTCACGAACAATAGAGCATTTTCCCACAAGTTCTGGGCAGGTGACATTGCGACCACATTTTCGCAAGCGCAACAAACCCACAAGAATATCCTGCAATAAAAGAGAATTTAAGAATGGTTCACTTTTCATGTTCAGCACGCAAAAAGCCTCTCTTTTAAGCATCGAGAAAAGGAAAACATAAAAACGTCAGAAAACAGGACTCTTCAATTCATAGCAAGGATCCTAAATCATGTTTGGTGGACTGATAAATGCAATGAACAGAAAATGCAGAGGACAATGAAAAAGAAAGTCCCTACTAACCAAAAATGCAGTTAAGGTTTCATTTCCCATCACTCTATCATATTTTTCTGCAGTCACTACTATTGGTCTCAGAGGATTTGTAAATAATAAGGTGGTGCAACCATACCATACATCACTTACATATTTTTATGCAGTCACTACCATTGACCTCAGAGGATTTGCAAAATAATAAGGTGAAATGGTACCATACATCCCTTCCAAAGACACACACACACACAAATGCATGAACACAGGAAATGTGTCCCAAACCTGTCTCGTGTCCTCGTATGAGAGAAATGTTTCCCAACCTTCATTTGCTGTATAATCACGGCGAACAAGCTCAACTTCTTCTGGTTTAATTTTGTGATGAATGTCCTATATTTATTACACAAGCATCAGTCAAGATCTAAACTTGTTCCAAGCACTATAGGATAATACATTGTAAAATGGTCTTACCTGGATTCCAGCCTCTCTTGTACGGACATCACGGCATTTCAAACCCAAGTCATCCATTCGAGCTAAAGCTAGCTCCCTAAGATTTCCTTTCTCAACCCCAGATGTAACCAAAGGCATAGGAATATCTCGTTGAACTCTATAAACCCGTGTCCAAGGAGGTACCATGGCTAGGATCCTTGCAACAATATCTACCAGTTGCTCAGGAGGGTAATTTCTATACCTGCAAGCAGGACAATATGATTAATAATTTTACGTTGAATGACACAAACTCCAGCTTCAAAACAAGAGATAAGTTTTTCCAAATAAAATTTCTCATCTTGATCCCACGTTCACAAATGTCCCTGTTTGCCAAAAAATCTATAAATTTTACTTCTTTGACAATGAAAACTAGATAACAGTTAAGGAACCTTAATTATATATGAGAACCTTAATCCAACACACACAGACACACAAAAGAAAGAGGGGGAGAGGGGGGAAGGGTCCAGGGGGTGAGGAAAACAAAGTTCTAAGGAGCCCTACACTGAAACAAGGACATAAAACTACCTTGATATTTAGTTTTGCTTTTCTGCATCAGACACACTGACACATATACAAAGAGATAAAAACAAGATTCAGCAGCAATTGAGAACAATCAGAACCTGCCAGTTTTCCAGAGCTCATAAAGCCCAGTTCCACGAATTACAAGTGTGGGATAAATTTTTAGCCCATCTGCTCTAAATGAAGGACTCTCGAAGAACTCTCGAAAACTTTCCAAATCCCTCTCAACCCCAACATTTGGAAGATCAGGCATCATATGAGCAACAACCTACACGAGCATTAAATATTAATAATGAGCAACAGGCAAACATAAACAACTAGAACAGTAATTAAGGGTATTTGAATCATCGATTACGAAGAGTATGATATAACATGAACATTTGGAAACCACAAATAGCTTAGTAGACAATAAACCGTAATGAGGTGCATGGCACTATACCCCACTTCTATTAAAGACAATCATATACATAATAGGGCTCTAGCACACCTTGAAACCAGCATCCTTTGCCAAGCAAAAACAATCAGCTACAGCAGCTACTGTATGTCCTCTATTAGTATCACGAGCAACATCCTCATATGTGCTTTGAACTCCAATCTCCAATCGTGTACAACCATAAGAAAGCATTTGACGCAAATGAGGGCCAAGGCAGTAATCTGGTCTCCTGTAAATAGAATGAAGCAAGCAAAAAACTTATTTTAATAATTATTAAATAAGAATCACAAGCATGTAAAATAAAACCAATTAATTTATAGGCATTAACTATACATACTGAACACACTAATTTCCTATCTGGCGTCAGCCCGGCACTCACCAAGAATAACCCGGAAAAGAAAAATATCATCCAGACTAGAACATCTAAAATTATACTCTTGTTGCTATTTTGTGCAAGCTATTGCTTTGTGCAACACAAATACACAATAATGAGTCATTGGCTTGTATCTTCCAGAACAAATAGTACACACACACACTCCAAGAATCATTATGTGCTTGTATGACATATGAAAAATTCTGGGAAACATTTGAAACTACAAGAAAAAGAAAAAAGGCCACATGGTTCCAATCACATATGCTTTTCTTGGTCTCAATACACCCCTTCAAGAATTAACAGTTATCCAAAAATAACTGCAGCATATTAATCAGAGGATTAGCAAATTAGAATCTCCCTCTCATACAAGTCATAAAATAATTAATAGCTTTTCTTTTTCGGATGGACAATTTATAGCGTAACTTACGTTTCAATTGTCATGCCAATACACTTCGTTGCACCATGTTCAGAGTAGGCAACAGCTTCTTCAACATTGGCAGAAGTGTGTCCTGACAAAGCATCATGAAGATTCCTTATAAAGTAATCACGGTAGTCTGCTGGCAATGACATGAAAGTACCGCCCATCAATATGAACTCGACCTGCAACAACCAAATCAATTAATTAGGCAAGAAAGATGTGAATTTTTATGCAATAATTTGGGGGAGCGAGATTCTTAAGTAGACCTAGTCTAACATGTCATCCACAGAATAGGACAATAACACCATGTTATTTTAAAACAATCATGGATACACTTGTGATTTATCTATAATTGCCCTTGAACTGTGGATAATGTAAATGAAATCACTGTAGTTGACAGCCACATGGTGGACTAAATCTATACAAGTATTTCTCTTTTAGACAACTATAGTAAAAGAGGAGAATAAACAAAACCTTATCTACACTATGGCCCAATCGCTTAAGTTGATCAATCCTGCTTCTAGCCTGAACATATGGGTTATATCTGGAACAGCAAAGAAAGCAGGCAAACAAATTATTTAATTATCATAGGAAACATCAGTTCTCAGATTCTTTCTTCCAGTAATAAACCAAAAAGTAACTACAAATTGCAATTCAGTAGAAATAAGAAAAGTCGCGAGTTAAATCTCATGATTGGTAAAGACAACGAGTAACAAGTTAAAGGATTGCATGATGGACATATATATATCTATACTTAAGCCATTCACATGTATGATACTGCAATGTACAACTCCTATTAAAAAATCTCATTTTTAGAGAAAGAAGAGCCTATATTCTCATTTCATTAAAATTACAGCAAAAAAAAAAAATATATATATATATATATATATATATATATATATATATGTCATATGCTGTGGCTCTCTAACAGCTCCTTTACTTTTTCCACATTTAAATTTTATGAATATACTTCAGAAAAATGATAAAGGGGGCAAAAAATGCTGGTTTAAAAAATCAATTCAATTTCTGAGCATATTTCCATGCTATCTTGATTCTCTAATAAATCCAGAGCATCTTCCTTTTATTTTCTTAGATAACATGCAGATACGAAAATAAATACATGCAGATATGAAAATAAATAAAATAATAATAATGAAACAAAGCAGGAAAAACAAAGGTGACCAGAAAAGATAACAATCAAATTTACTAGGTTAATGATTATGGTACAAGCTATTTCTGAAGCGACCAGACGTGCATGCTCTCTGGTCTCTGCTGTTACGCTCAATTGATGTACAGACATATTACAAAATGACTAATGAAAACATGCCTAATAGAAGATGACATGATGCAAGGAGATCTAAATAAGGCTTATTTTCTTATATTAATGAAACTTTATCTTTGACAAAAAAATGATGCAAGGAACACTAGGCAAAAATCTAAAAGGACGAAAGAAGGTGCAAACTACAAAATACAATGACAACTAGAAACAAGTAAAGTCAATCGACGATACAATACACTGGAATGCTAATTTCCAGTCAAAATATAAATTGATGTAAATGTAGATATCACAAATGGGAATTTTTAGAATTTGATGCGTTCTATTAATTTGTAGCTAAGGCTCATGTAAATGCAATTATCACGAAAAATTTTCAGAAAGTTAATCACTACAAGATGACCCATCATACAATACAGACAATGACCAATATTCATCAATATATGGTCCACAACGACAAAGCATAACACTATTGATAGTTCAATACTCACCAAAAGGTAAAAACTTAATTTCTAAAACTTGATATACATTAAAAAGTCTAAAACAGAAGTCCTCACAACTCACAAGCAACTCAGTTATTCGATATACAATAGTTAGCACATCATCTGATACAAAAACCTACCTGGCTCGAATTGCGCGCATGCTAGTAGGTTCATAACCAGTGTAGGACTGTGTGCTATACTCAAAATCAGAGTCCGGCCCACCAGGACAGTAAACGCAAATATTTCCCGTTGTCGCTATATGTGGGCACCGATGAGGTTTCGACATGACAGCCACTACCGCGATTCCGGAAGCGGTGCGAACTGGTTTGGCGCGGAGCTTGGGAAGTAGCGAGTCCCTGTCAGACTCGGGAAGAGCCGCGATCATCTCCACGAGCTTCGGGGCTCGCGCGAGGCCGTACTTGCGGCAGGCGGCGGATTTGATAGCGTTGAGGTCCACCGTTTGGTTCTTTCGCGAAAGCTCCACCATAGTGTTGACGATTTCTGCTATGGCCCGTACCCGGGCTTCCTCCTCAGTCATTCCGTGTGCTTGATATCCGCCCCGACCAGGCCGCGGCGCCCTTTTAGACTCGGAGATCACCGCAGTTGCCATCTGAGTTGAGAAAACACAGAGGCTCAACACAAATGGGGAAGAAAAAGGAAAAGGGAATGAGAAAGGGAACACTCGAGCTAATCGATGGATTGCTATGAGCCTATGTTGTTTAATTAAGCGGCGTCGTTTTGTCAGCTCTAGACAGGCCAAACGCAGCGTTTCATATCCTGTTTGCATATTTGTGCATCTAAACGACGTCGTGTAAGCTTGTCGTCTAGATTTACCAACTAGCAGTGCTAGACTTCTCCCGGCGCTACCTGTATATCAATTCCTGGAAACACAAATTTAGCTACATAGAATCGTCAGTTCAATCGTCCTTGAGATTATTCAAAGAGAAATTTCTTTTTTTTTTTTTTTTTTTTTTCATGTTTTGGGTCTCGAAAGCAAATCCTTTACTGCGAGAAAGCAGATAGATAGCAGAAAATGGAGGAAGAAGCAAAGAGAAAGAGAAGAGAGATAGGGAGCAGAGTCCTGGACAAGGTAGGAGAAGTAGTTTCAGCAATAAAGACTGCCAAACACGTCGAACAAGTCATTTGCTCTCTTCACTGCCTCGCTGTCCTTCTATTTCCTATAGATCCCTCTCTAATCTCAGGTAGGACTCAAATCCGCTCCTTTTCTGTCCTCTTATTTCTGGATTGTCATATTCTTGTTTTACATATTGGGTACTTATTGTTTTGTTTGTTTGTTCTGGATTTGAAGGCGGCCTTGACGAGGTGTACAGAGAGCAGGTCATTAATGCTAATATACCTTCTGCAGAAGAGAGAAAAGAATGGTGGCAAGCATTCTACCGAGGAGCTGCATTTCCCACATTAGCTCGGGTTTTGTTACTTGGTGATTCCATTTATTGCCATCTCATATTTTGCCATATCACTTTTCTTCTTCATGCAACAGAATTAAGGTTAATTTTGGAGTTTAGTTCTCAGATATCTTGTGTGTTGCTATTTGCAACTCACACTCTCTGCAAGTTTCTATTCCATATTTGGTAGACTATAATAGGATGTAATGCAATGAGACTATTATTCATCAGTGTATTTTTGTTCCACTACAATCCATTGCAGCCTACTTAATATATTGCTGTTGGTGCTGCTTATTTATGGAGTTGTTAACATAAATACGCTAAATGCTAATTAATTTGTTCAATTATAGATCTGACAGGTTTATATGCTTGACTTGCATTTAGCACCTTTGCTACTACATTGGTCACTAGTGTATTTGTGTGTAACAGCCTTGTGTTGATCGTGATTGTTGCTTATATAAATTGATTTTGCATGCAGATGTTGCTTCCAATTGGTTACCTTGTTTTCCTTATTCAGCAAAGGAACATGTATATGATGCTTTCTTTGTTAGTGGGCTTTCCACAGAGGTTGTTCAGATCTTAGTTCCGTGCTTACAGCCAAATGGAAATGATGGTCTTGATGTTAGTGCTGTCCAATCAAATTCTGAAAGGTTTGAGAAAACCTTTTTCAGTTTGCATCTGATGATTGTTGAAACTGATGTTATCAGACTATGAACTATTGTCATTGAAATTTCTAGTATTTTAATTTAAATGCTTAGTTCAAATTATATAAATGAAGTTTTGGATATATTTATGACTTCTGTCAGGTTGCTTCTCCTCTTTCTTGAAAATAATGGAGTGGTGCAAATGGCTAGAGAATTTGGCATTGCACACCAATCTCCGGATTTTACAAAGGCACAGCTCCAGCTATTTGTATCAAGGATCGCACAGATTGTTGCCTCTGTTCCTGATAAAGCACGGCCAAGAGCCCCCGCTTCACTTTCATCACAGTATCCTGTTTCAATCTTGTGCTGGTTGTTGCATGGGCTTAGGAATTCTTTCCTGCGTGTTTATTTGTTCCTGAATCCTGGCAAAGCATGACAGTGGTCCCAATTTATTATCATAGTGTCCTCATCCTTCCATTTGTTGCATATTGTATGCGTGCATGAGCATATAATGGATATTTATGTCAGAGTCTCCACAACTTAATATCTCGATTTTTGTACTTTAATTTCTTGCATATCTTATCATTTGCTCATATAAATGGATTTAGCAATTTAGTATCCAGGGTTGGTTTATGTGAATTTATTTTTATAACTGCCTTCAATGTATGTAGTTTTCCCTTTACAGTAGTTATAGTTTGTTCTTTAAGCAGATTACCATTCAACTTCTGGGTGATGTACAAGAGAGGGTAAAGAATCTAACTAATAAGGAGGATTTCTTCAATGAGTCTGACAGTGATGGAAGAATGCTATTTGTTGGGGAAATATTTTCTCGAATATGTCGCCGTGGTTCTTCAGGTAATTGAAATGTTTCAAGCACAATAATTAAAGACTTGTACTTGCTACATGTAACATGTCCCCTTTCTAAGGATGTCTTGCTTCTCTATTATGTTAGTATTAGCTTGCATTAAGCGAAGACAATTGTCTATGGCAGTTTATGTTGAAAATTTAGGATGAGTTATATAATGTGATAACCTCATTTAAATGTGATGAACGTAAATCAATGAATATGGGTACATACTTAAACACTTGTGTGCATTCTTGCAAGAGTAAGTTTATTATGCATTACTACTTAATAAACACTTGTGTAAACTATCCCTAATAAAATATGCTTGAACTTGTTTGGGAATGTTGTGTAGGAGTTGTTGATCACCAGGTAGCTCTTCTCAGTGTCACTAATGAAAAGTGACATTTTAATTTATGTGGGAGCTATCTACTTTCATGTTTGCAGATGTGCTGTTAGGTGAAGTAATCCCTCGGGTTCTTGGAGATATTCGGTGGTGCTTATCATCATGTTCTGGTTCGGCAACTAAAGAAGTGTTCGAGGCAAACCCCAGATCCCAATTTTGGTTAAGGATGATGGAAGCAATTAAAGATCCCTATGCTGTAGAAAGAATGTCTGAACAACTTTTGCACCAGCTAGCAATTGAACATGCAACTAATATTGAAGCTTACTGGATTCTTTGGATGCTGTTTAATCATGTTCTTAAAACGCATCCATCAATCAGGTAACAAGGTTCTCTTATTATCTCCCTGACAGTCCAGTGGAGATGATTGTACCAAGAGGCCCAAGACTTCAATAATAGATGCCATTTCTTTTTCATTCTGCAGGTCCATGTTTGTTGACAAATTTCTATTTTGGAAAGTATTTCCTATTCGTTGCCTGCAATGGATTATTCAGTTCGTGGTGCTTGAATGTCCACCTGTTGCTAATTCACTCACCAAGGGTTTGGAGACCCACATTCTCTTGGACACAGTGCAGCGACTGGTAGCTGTATGGTCTAAAAGGGAGTTTGTGCAATCAGCCCCAGTAGAGCAGCAAGCTTGTATCCTTTCTCACTTTTTGACTCCTATTGCTGGAAACACTTGATATTTGTTGACAATTATTCCTGTAACAGGGTTCTAAAAGCTTGATTTAATGAGAAAAAATCACACATCTCATAAGTATTATTGACTTACATAATAGGATCTTTTGCATGTAGGGACACACTAAATTTTCCTTTGTTTTTATCCTGCACTATTTCTGAAATCTTATGGCTGTGCAATTAGTTTTTAATTGGCTGTTAGTTGTTTGCAAATTTTGTTGCCTCTTGATCTACAATACAGATGTAACTGCTGCTATAGGTCTTTGCATGGAGCAGATGTCAAAAGAGGAACTGGAAAAGTCTAAGGATGTGATGCACTCAATTCTTCACGGAGTTGGCTGTATTTTCTTGTTCTTTGATATTGATTAGAATATTTTGCAATATGATTGGGTGATCATTTTTGTGATATTGATTAGAGTATTTTGCAATATGATTGGGTGATCATTTTTGTCTCATGCATTTATTTGTTGCTGACAGGTAGGCTGGAGAGCCCTACTCATTTGATTAGGAAAATGGCAAGTAATGTTGCTTTAGTGTTCTCTAAAGTGATTGACCCCCAAAATCCTCTATACCTTGACGATAGTTGCATTGACGAGACCATTGACTGGGAGCTAGGGTTGGCTAAACCTGAGAAGAGGAACCTGCCTGCCTCAGATGAGAATGACAAAGCAAAAATATTGACCATCTCAGAGCCAGAAAAGGACTCGAACTTTTCAGGAAGTAATGGAATGGACAAGAAAAATAAGGGTGAAAGCAAGAAATCATCTCCATTTGAGTTGGTTGACCCAGATGAGATTATTGATCCAGGTACCCTAAATTATGGATCAGCCTCCGACGGAGAAGAAGATGATGATGCAAGTGAGAATTCAGATTCCTCCAGTGATTCATCTTTACAGCCATATGACTTGACAGATGATGATACAGATCTGCAGAAAAAGTTTACACAGTTGGTTGATGTGGTTGGAGCCCTGCGGAAATCTAATGATGCTGATGGGGTAAGTGGATTTCAATGGCCAATTATTTCCACAAGGGCGTGTTTATATGTTAAGTTTCACGTTTTTCATGCAAGTTATGATTAGTCATTTGGTTCTAAACCTAACAACATCTAGCCTAGGCGTATTAATATTTGATAGCTTATTGAAGTCACTCAGGAGCATTTAGATTTAGTGCATATTTTCCTGGTGGCAATTAGGTTTTGTGAGGAATTTTTAATCAATTTCTAGCACAAACTGCTATTTATTCTTTTATTATGTTTTACATTTCAGGTAGAGAGGGCTCTTGATGTTGCTGAAAAGCTTGTGCGAGCTTCACCTGATGAGCTTACTCATGTGGCAGGTGATCTTGCTAGAACCCTTGTACAGGTTCGTTGCTCTGATTCAGCTGTAGAAGGTGAGGAAGAATCAGCTGAAGAAAAGAGGCAAAGAGCATTGGTTGCCTTACTTGTCACGTGTCCTTTCCAATCTTTAGATACTCTAAACAAACTTTTGTATTCCCCAAATGTTGATGTCAGCCAACGCATAATGATTCTTGACGTAATGACTGAGGCTGCTCAGGAGCTTGCTAATGCTAAGATTATGAAACCTAAACGTCAATCAACAGTCCTCATATCAACTATATCAGAGAATCAACCCTGGTTCTTGCCTAGTAGCTCAGGGCCTCCTGGAGCTGGTGCTTGGAAAGAGGTGTCAGAAACTGGAACTCTTTTAAACTATTCTAATCGTTATGAGAGGGCACTACCATCTAAACCTGGTCAGATCAGAAAGGGGAAGACTCGTCGATGGAGCCTTAGACAAGCAAATATACAGGAAAGCCATTTAGAATGGACCCAAAATAAGTTTCCCGTTTATGCAGCAGCATTTATGCTTCCTGCCATGCAGGGTTTCGATAAGAAACGACATGGTGTTGATTTGCTTGGTAGAGATTTTATTGTCCTAGGGAAACTCATCTACATGCTTGCTACTTGTATGAGATGTGTTTCCATGCATCCAGAAGCATCTGCATTGGCTCCCCCTCTTCTAGACATGTTAAGATCCAGGCAAGTGGTGCAAATCCTGATCCCAAAATACGTGTTGGACGCTTTGTGTTTTGTGCTAATAAGAATCAACAGTTCCACCTGTTCATCCAAATGCTACATGCTTGCTTAGTTGTTTTGGGAAATCATTTGTTATCTGTAACTTAACAATGTGAACTTTATGCAGGGAGATATGCCATCATAAAGAAGTATATGTCAGAAAGGCTGTCCTTTTTGCTGCTTCCAGCATATTGGTGTCACTTCATCCATCCTTTGTTGCGTTGGCCATAACAGAAGGAAACCTTGAAGTTTCTAAGGGGCTTGAATGGATTCGAATGTGGGCCCTTAACATAGTTGAATCTGATGTGGATAAAGAGTGTTATATGGTAAGCAATGATATTGATACATACTGTTTAACTATTGTTTATATTTAATGCTTTTTGTGTGGTGTTCTAAAGTGTTGAATTTTTATCTTAGATGGCTATGTCATGCCTCCAGCTTCATGCTGAGATGGCTCTCCAGGCTTCTAGGGCGCTAGAGGCTGCAGAAACTACATTCAACGCAAAGAATGTTGGTTTGCCTTCCATTTTGTCCAAGGGGACAATCAGAATCCCATACTCAAATGTGGAATACCAGCTGAATTGATCTCCTCCTTTGTTTTGTACAGTTTATTAGGTTGATTAGAAGTTCTTGCAAGTTATTTTTCATTTTTCTGCTAAAAGAAGGTTGGGATGAGGAAGAGGATAATGTCAACTGTATGCCACCAGGTTAACTTGCAGTAACATCATATCTATAAATGATAATGTGAAGTCCAAATGTGGAGGCAGGTCAATAATTTGCCAGTTTATATTTAACTCATTTTGTAAGAAAAATAATGGAATTCTTGTAAAATCACTTCCAATTTCAAGTTCCTTTAAAAATGAAGTTTTTTATTTAAGTTAAAAAAATTAGATCTTTTCATTTATAATAAAAAAAATTATTAGAAAGAAAATCAATCGAATTGAATTATTACAAAATTTTTAATCTCTCATTGTCATGTAAGAAAATAATTCCAATCAATTTTTACAAAATCATTTATAATTTTATTTTTAGAAAATCTTTCTGAGTTAAAAAAATTTGAATTTTTCTATTTTAAATAGAAATTAAAAAAATTCAATTAGATTTAAGTTCTTGATTTTTATAAAATTCTTGATTGTAATAAAAAATGTAATCTCAAATGGAGAGTAAATAATTTATAGTTTGTTTGTTGTTAGAGATTTTAATTAATTACATACCTTTCATTAAGGATGCCCTAGTTAAACACTCCATATATCCCATATATGAAAATAATATACTTTTTCTTATTTCATAACTTCTATTTTTTTTTTTAATTTTTTCAAGTATATTAAAAATTATAGTTAATTTTTTAATTATATATTTTAAATACATTAAATATTAAAAAATATTTTAAAACTTTTTTTAAAAACAAAATAAAATTAAATAAGAGTATAACAGCGGATTTATATAAAAAAAATATATAATAATTTTAAAAAAATAAAAAATAAAAAAAATTATAAAATGAAAGAAAATATTAAAATTAAAATAATAACTTAAAACTATAAAATATTTTAATATATTTTTCTAAAATAATTAATTTAGTACAACAATTTTAATAGCATTTTTTTTTGTCTTTTACCGGAATCCTTGACGTTACTTTAAATTACAGTCTGGCCCCCAACTTCGGTTTCTCCTTGCTCAAGCAAAACCCCCAGAAAAAAGAAGCTCGCGAAAGCTCACGAATCTAACTCACTGAGTCATCCGCAATGGAAGGGCAAGAGGGAACTCAGCAACCGCACCTCGTGCTTGCACACAAGCGCTTCCTCCTTACCCATCCCGATGTCCAAGACATTGAAAAGGTTCGCCTCAAGGAGGAGGTCTTTGCGGCTGTCAAGGCTGACGGTAACTTCCCCATTCACAGCTCACAGCTTAGTACGTACCGAGTTGAATCTGACCTAATTCGCACTTAATTTTGGTTTCTGTTAAGCAGATATGGTGCCGTTGTACGAAACCCTAGTGGGCGAAGGGTTACTGGAGAAGGATCTGAGCGTTTTGGAGTCGATGCGTGCGAAGAATGAGGAGGAGCTCAAGAGGCTTGAGGAGAAGTAAGTTCTAATTTGGGCTGGCATTTCCTGTTTGGTTTGTAAGGATTTCAGATGTAGGAAGTGAAGACGTGGCATGGTATTTTGATTTGCTAAAAGAAGTAGGATACGGTTGGGCTTGGCCAAGCGATATAGTCTGATTATGCTGAAAATTAGCGGAAGCTTAACTTTAACCAGTTTTGGCTTAATTGTTGAACTTTTTTTTTTTTGTTGAGTTGTTGGTAGATTTATGTGTGCTCAATTCAACTCAACTAAGCTAAATTGATTTTTTTTCATTTGTTGTTACTTGATTGATGTGTGCTCAACTGTGTGATTCAGTTATAATGCTTTTGAAGGAGTCATTGCTTTAGAGAACCTTTATTGTGATCGAGGCATTAGTCATATCTAAACTTGTTGAAGATGCATCGTGCAGGCTGCCAGGTTGATTGTGCATTTCTCTGTGTTTTTGTTTGAGAACTGATACTAAATTCACTTGGGAATTGATTCATTAGATAAAGAATAACAGCTGTTAAATGATGTCAGTTTTGCATTGGTCTTCTATGCCCTTCTGTTTTTGGGTTTTTTATATAGATATAATATCTCCCATAAATAATAGCTTGTTCAGCTTCTATTGTTTTGGTGAGAACAAACAATTACTTGCATTTATGTGAATGTTTTCCAACATTGACTGCAACATGTGAAAGGGAAACCTGGATATGGTATTGTAGTAAGTTTGGGTATTAGAAGTTCAAATGTAGTTGCACTTGCAGCCAACATTGATTTCAAAATTTGGAGTGAACTGAAATATTTAATAATTTATACATAGTTAATCAACGTTAAAAGGAGATGAGCTTATGTGATGCATAACTAAAATGAATGGTCAATTTCAACCCATCTATTTTCTCCCTGTCTTTTGGTACTTTTGTTTTCCTCTTATGCTGGAAAGGTAGGTGTATCAGCACACTTGTGTTATTGAATACTTGTTTCCTTTTCCAGTATGATATTAATCTTGGATGTCTCTGTGGAATTAAATTTTTTAATCTCCTTACCTGATGGATGTTATGTTGTTATAAATAATTGTGGAAACTCTGATGGTAATTGGTAATGTTATGATAGAATGATGAGGATGTTTGAATTACATTATTTCAAGAGAGAATCTTATCATCTTTCAGTTGATCAACATTATTTAGATTTAAATTGTTAATTGGCTTACCAGATTTTTTCATAATTAGCATATGTTTATCTGGTTAGGATTGCTGATGCTGAAGAAAACTTAGGTGAAAGTGAAGTTCGAGAAGCTCATTTGGCCAAATCTTTGTTCTACATTCGAACTGGTGACAAGGTGAGTAAAAGTTACACCTATCTTTGTTTATGATCCTTACTGTCTCATCTCTCTCCTTTTCATTTCAATATCTTACTTGCAAATCTGTTTCCTTTGGAGCTCAGGATAAAGCATTGGAGCAACTAAAGGTGACAGAAAGCAAAACAGTTGCAGTTGGGCAAAAGATGGACTTGGTATTCTATACTTTACAGCTTGGCTTTTTCTACATGGATTTTGATCTCATTTCCAAGAGCATTGATAAAGCAAAGAAGTAAGTAAACATTAATATGTGAAGTACAATCTTGTGTGTTTCTAGAAGCAGACCAGTAGTGTTTTTGGTTTATGTGTTGTTTTTGCTCTAATGCCAGCTTGTTTGAAGAGGGAGGTGATTGGGAAAGGAAGAACCGATTGAAGGTCTATGAGGGCTTGTATTTCATGTCCACTCGAAATTTCAAGAAGGCAGCTAAATTGTTTCTGGATTCCATTTCCACATTCACTACCTATGAACTTTTCCCTTATGACACTTTCATATTTTACACTGTACTTACAAGCATAATATCATTGGATAGAGTTTCCCTGAAGCAAAAGGTATTTTTGGTTGTCACTTGGCATTTCATCTCATATTTTTCTGCTGCACATCCTATTAATACTAATTTTAACGAAATTTGGCAGGTAGTGGATGCTCCTGAGATCTTGACGGTGATTGGGAAAATCCCATACCTTTCTGAGTTTTTAAATTCCTTATATGATTGTCAGTACAAATCATTTTTCTCCGCATTTGGTGAGTATATATCAAACAATAATTTAGTTTACTATATGTTGATTCTGGTGCTTTGTCAACTCCCACAGTTAACTGTGTTTATCCTGTAGGCATTTGTAATGGTTGTGTCATATACTCATATAGGATGAGAGCTTTCCTTTTATGATTGATTCACCCTATTTACTAGGGAGTTTATGTAATTCTTGGTTTGTTCTTGGATTTTGTTTTCAGCTGGCCTCACAGAGCAAATTAAACTTGATCGCTATTTGCATCCACACTTCCGATATTACATGAGGGAGGTCAGAACTGTTGTCTATTCTCAGTTTTTAGAATCCTACAAGAGTGTTACCATTGAAGCAATGGCAAAGGCGTTTGGTGTGACAGTGGATTTCATTGATCTGTAAGTGGTCAAATTTTGTGGATTCTTCCCTGTACTACTGGTTTGCCCAGCTGCGGTTTTTCAGGTTGATGAGATAAGGAAATTGTATATTAACTCATCCCCATATTTTCAGGGAATTATCACGTTTTATTGCAGCAGGGAAGCTTCATTGCAAGATTGATAAGGTTGCAGGTGTTCTTGAAACTAACCGCCCTGATGCAAAGAATGCTCTTTACCAAGCTACTATCAAGCAAGGAGATTTCTTATTAAACCGTATCCAGAAGCTCTCACGTGTAATTGATCTGTGAAGTTTGTAGGCATTTCTCGGTGGTTTGCCAAGGATGCCAAAATTTGCATTTTCAAAGAAAAACAGAGGGTAGGTCATCGTATTGGATGTTTTACATTGAAGCAATCTGATACTAATTGAGTTTTTCTTTCCTTTAAATATATTAAGAATTATAGCATGTCGCTGATTTAAGTTGTGAGTTATCTGTTTCCAATACAAATGCTCGTGTTTACCTGTTTTGAACATTAGGAGTTTACTGTTGGTCGTGATATGGGCCTTAAGGTTTGATTGTTGGCTATGGTATGGGCCTTAAGGATTTGATTGTTGGCTATGGTATGGGCTTTAGAATCTAGAAGAAGGTCGTCCCACTTTTCGATTGTTTGCCCTTTTTACCAAATGAGACTTGACTGGCATGTGGTAGGCAAAACAAACAGGCTGAAAAGTATGGCATGTTTTTTTCTTATCATTCTCTATGATGGAGCAACTTGTCAACTGGTACAGCGAGGTTCTTTATTCTCATAGGATATTTATTGTTCTTTCAGACAAGTATCGTGATCACACACGCTGAGATCCAGTTCTCTTCTTTGCCAGTCCAATTTCTGAATTGGTAGACTCCATAAGATCATAAAAATTGTTGGTCTCCAGTATTTAAGTTTAGCTTGAGAATTCCAAGGAGGACCTCAAGAGTGTTTAGGAAGACGTCGAGAACAGTTCTTTCAGTAGTTTGTATTTGCTCTTAATTTTTGTTTTTTCTTTTCCTTTTTTTTTTTTTATATTTATGCTGAAGTAAAAGATATGGAAAGTTGGGGTATTAAACTATGTATGAGATTTAACTAAATGCATCCACGGTCGAGTTAAATCCGTATGAATTTGATCTTGTTCTCTGCTTCATTTCATGGCAGTGGTATATCATGATGTTGATATAGAAGTTCTTTGAGCTTAAAAGCCATTTGTTGGGCCTCCTTAATCCCCCACAAGGACAATTTTGTGAAGAACATTTTCCTGTGATGTAAATGAAGAGGGATCATCTGAAAGCAGCGATTATTTTAATATTTCCTTCATAAATTGGATTTGCACGTGAATTCTAATTCAGAACAGAAATTAAGAACGCTTGGAATTTGGTTAAGGAATATCTTTTTCTGTTGCTCATGGAGATTCATTCAACTTCATATCTGAAAATGGCTGCAGCCATTGGCTCCTCTGTTGCTCTAATTCTGAAAATGGCTGGATTAATAAAGGTTCAATATTAAACGTATTTACCAAATTGTTGCAAAGATCCTTGCTAACAAGTTGAAGCCAGTGTGACCATTGCTTAATACGAGAATGGAGCAGTTTCTCCCATTCAATTAGTGATAGCTTTAAAGGGTCATCATTAAATTAACAAATGATTCTTCCGAAGGAACCTTTAGAAAGTATCTCGTACGGTTCTTGCATTCCCTGCATTCAGCAGACGGGACCAGATCATAAAAGCATCGTTCAGATGTTCTAAAATCTCCCGCCATCCTTTTATAACTCATGTAATTATCAAGGGCATGGTCTTCGCAACGCTGGCTCACTAAGCTTATGGCTTTTTCTTCAATATCTAATGAATTGCCAAAATTAATTCTCAGAATAACAGAAATTTTGGTGATACTAAGTATACATATAGCAAATAAACACAATTGAATTGCAGTTCCATACTTCAATCCAGAGTAAAAGCATCATAATCTGATGATTTAATCATCCAGATGAATAGCAAAAACTGATCTGAATTTTCTCATAAGAAATTTTCATATTGAATCTTTTCATGCATTGAGACAGAATCATTCAGAAGTTAAGAAAAGAAGTAACGGTTCAATCGAAAACACAGCTGCTCAGAGGAAAACTGCATGCATCTACAAGTGAAATGAGTGCTCTGTGAAAAATCACTCCCTTAGCCAAGGTGCTTGAGCTGGTGTCCACTGACATATTTCACCTTCCTTAAACCAAAGCCCTGCAAGAAAGCAGATGTCATGAATTCTTAAAAGCACTGGGGTAAAGGTAAAGAATGATGATAAATTGTAATGAAAAACACTAAAGCAACATCCCTATTTTGTTTCCCTGTCACTGTTCAATTGTACATGTCTATGTTCAAGTGTTCAATGTGAAGATGAGTAATATTGATTTGCCTACCCTGCCAGCATTTCACTTGCAAATCAGAAACAAGCACAATCAAAATAGAGTAGCACAATGCAGATTGTACTATGGGCACACGCTAGTCTATTGTTTGGTTTCAACTGAGTTCTTAGATTAGCTGCCGAAAAGCACTTGCAGCAACCTTGTTACACTGAAGCAGAGCTTGTAGATGTAATTTGAGGATGTAGTATGAATTTCGTCCATTCAATCTACACATATATGATTGCTTCTCCCTCCCCTGCCCCCAACCCAAAACTTTTTTTTTTTTGAACTTTCATCTATTGGTATATGACATGGTCATCAGGTTTAGAGTTTAGACTATTTTAATAGAGGACTTGCTCTTCCACCCAGAAGAAAGGGAAAAAAAAAAAAAAAAAAGAAGAAAAAGCTCCCCATCATAGAGGCCGAAACCTAAGATCTGTAAGTGGAAGTAGTCCCTCAGAGACTTCTTCTTCTTCTTCTCTCCCTCGTTTCAATATAGCTTGCATTGTGTTTTATATTTCACTGTTCCCAAGATTAAATTTCTATTACTGTTTTCTTGTAAGGAATTTTCTCAAGTCAACTTGAGAACTTGAAAACATTAGAAGAGTCAAGACCAGATTAGTGGAGTCATAAACTAAAACTAATTCAAGAGAACTATTCTGTGCTATAAGTAACTTTAGATACCTATTTCGCGTTTCCCATTCTCAGGGCTGTCACTGCCATGGACCACATTCCTGCAGAAATTTTCATCGTAAGAAAAGAGAAAAGGAATTGCTACATGAAAGGAGGAAAGTGCAGCCCTCTACAGCAAAAATCATAAAGACATATGAATCAGCCTAGTGCAGAACTTGTAGGGACTAACCTTCCTGTTTGAACAGCAAGATCCCCTCTTATTGTGCCTGGTTCAGCTTGAAGAGGATCTGTAGACCCTATCAACTTACGTGCTGATGCTACAACACCAACCCCTTCCCAGGCCTGGTCCAAATAACATCATAATAAGTATCCTAGAAAGAACTCAAAACCTAAATATATGATTCATAAATTCAGAGCAGGCCTACTAGTGAGAAAATGGGGAACATACCATGCACACAACAGGACCTGAAGTGATGTAATTGACTAGTTTAGGGAAGAAAGGTCTAGTCTTGAGATCCTTATAGTGTTCCTGTACATATAGGAAGTTGATAATCAGAGAATGATGAGATGTACAGCAACATACAGATATAGAAGTTGACAATCAAAGTTGATTTTCATTAATCAAACAGAAAATTCTCCTCATTATCACTTATATTAGAAAGTGAAAAACATTTTTTTACCTTTCTTCAAACTAGATATTATAGAAAGAAACATAGCCACTTGAATACTTGCAAGATGTGGACAAATGCTGATTACAGTTTCAGGATACAAATAACGGAATTTAACACAAATGTTGCTAAATAACAAACCTCTGCCAATTCTTTAGAGCATTGAAAGAGCTTCAGGCCAGTTAATTTGAATCCTTTCTTCTCGAATCTTGAAATTATTTCTCCAACCTAAAACAATTCAATCCCATGAAGATGAATTTAGAATGAGAAGATAGAAACTCGTTATTTAAAAGGCACACGGTTTTACTGGTCGGAAATACTCAATTCAATTAAAAATACTTATGCATCTGACTCAATTTGAACCAGCAATTTCTCAACTTGAAACCTAAAATTCCCCGACCATTCTTGAAGTTTCTCAGCAACTAAACCATAAACTTCTCAAGTAGATAGTGTAAATGGAAAATAACAAAAGCTTACAAGGCCCCGTTGGACGCCATCAGGCTTGACCATAATATAAGTCTCTTCAACTTCCTGCAGCACAAGATCAAACCAGTTATGTAAAAATACAAAAATGATGAGAAAAATGTAAAAAATTTAACTGGGTTGCTACAAATTTTTGCCATTATTAAAAAATCAAACCAACGAGCTTCCTCCGTATAATAGCAAGATGAACATAATGAGAAAATCTCAAAATTGTTGCTACAAATTTTTGCCACTAATAAAAAATCGAACCAAATCGCTTCTTCCCTAGATAGCAAGATGAAGTGAAGATACATAGTGAAATAAGATTATCGCAACTAGAGTCAATACAGGGAATGTGCAACTCTCAACTTAGTTTCTAACATCAAAGTCATCAATCAATGGGGGTAATAACGTGTAGTTATTCTATCGAGATCGACAGAGAGAAAGAGAGAGAGAGAGATTATACCATGGAAGCGACCAAATGAGGAAGGAAGATGTGGGTTTTGGTGGGCTTGCGGGGTTTAGCATGATAAGGACGAGAAGGGGAAAACGAGAAAAGGTGGGACGGAGAATGGAATGCAGCTAGGTGGCTGCTGCACAGGCTAAGCTTCTTCAGGGGGACGTAGGATAAGCTATTGCCGCTGATTCTGAAACTTCTGTGCGTTGATGAGCAAAGGGCGGATGACGCAGAAACGCATGGTCCACTTCCCCCGATCAAGCCTACTGCTTCCATTCTCTGCTTCTCAATCTCTATTATCTCTTCTTCCACGGGACCAAAAGGGAGCGGTCTGCTTCGGGCTTTAACACGGACAAAAGATGCCAAACTAATACGGACAAAAGTCCAAATTATGCTAATATTCCTCCGCCAACTTACTCCAGTGACCCCAACCACCGCAGCCGCAGGCCCCAACAGGCAATGCAATCGTAGAGCCCTGTTTGGATGTGCAAAAAGCCATTGCCCTTTCTAGGGTCTTTTTAAGAAATATTGTGCTCTGATTATCCATATGCATCCCTACGCTAATTGAACATCTAAATTAAGATATGCTTTAAGTACTAATAAATGATTTGAATTTTTTTTTTTTAAAAAAGAGATTGTATTAAAAATAAAATAAAATAGGATTATAATAATTATTTATATATTAATTGTAATGGAAAAATAAAAATAGACAATATTTTGATATCATTAAAAAAAATAAAAACTGTAGAATATAAATTAAGTATAAACTAATTATATTATCATTAATTTTAAAAAATAAAAATTATTTAATAGTTATTAGATTCTAATTTAAAAATTAATTGTGTAATAGATATTTATAAATTGATAAAATTACACAGAAGTAATTTTATCATTTATGAAAGTTTTAGGGTGTAATCAATAAATAATAAGCCAGTCACAAATAATAATATGAATTTATTTATCAGTTATTAATAGTAATTAATTTATATTTAATTATTATATTTTTAAAAAATTTAATTATTTAATAATTTTTATTAATTTTATTTGCCAAAAATTATAAAAAAAAATTAAAATATTTTCATTACATAAGACTAATCAATAAATTTTTTTATAAAATTAATAATAAATTAATTATTTTTTCTATATTATATTAATTAAATAATAAAATATTTAACAATTAAAATTAATAGAATAATTAATTAATTTTTAAAATTTTAAAAATATTTTAATATATCTTTTAAAATTAAAATATAAATTTTTTTATAATAATAATTTTTTTAAAATAATAATATTTGGTTGAATTCTAAATTAAAAGATATTTAGTTTACCTTTTTCATTCAACTGATACTCTCACACGGTTACACAGTTAACTTTATTGTTTGATAACTTTTCAAAAAAGACAGTAAATAACTGATAGGTAATTTATTAATTTTTTTTTCAGTCAACTTTAATTTTAGAATTTTTTTTAAGCGGATAACGAATCAGATTTTATATTTTATTTAAACTATATTATCTTTTTAGCATTTATTAATTATTAAAATTTTATATTAAAATAAATATATATTAATAAACTACCATAATTATAAAATAAATATAAATGTTATAAAAATAACTTATATATACATAAAAAATAAAATTTTATTTTATTAATAATATTTTTTAAATTATATATATTATATAATACATTATTAACTTTATATGTTTTTAAATAATAAATAAATTATATAATTATACCTTATTTTTTATTTTACAGACAAATAGCAATAAGTAAATATAATTTATTAAATATTTTAATTATATCAACTATAATAAGTTAGCGGCTATTAATTATATATAACAGTTAAATTAAATAGATTTTAAATTAAAATAATAAGAAATAGAAAAAATCAATGTAGTTGAGAATTAAAATCTGAATCTGAGTCAGTTCTTCACTCCATCTCGCCCAAAAAGAAAAATCTGAGTCGTCCATTCCGCCCGCCTCGTTTGACTTCAATCTGTCTGAAGCGCTGGCAAGAGTGCTGTATGTTAATATCTGAGTTTAAACTGGAAAGAAACTGAGATTAAATTTTAATAAAGTCGAATACTTCTTTGGAAATGAAATTGAGAGATTAAAAAAATAATAAAGTCAGATTTTTCTAAAAAATGAAATGGTATATATATTTATAATATGTTACTCTTTAGTGGATAATTAGGAGTGTAAATGAATTAAACCGTTCGTGAGCTATTCGAGGTTCGATTCGATAAAAACTCGACTGAACTCGACTCGATTTCTAAACGAGCCATGCTCGAGCTTAATTTTTAGACTCGTTTGGTAAACGAGTCAAATTTAAACTCCATAGTATTCGGCTAGTTAAGACTCGTGAGCTCAGTTCGTTTTTGAGTTCATGAGCAGGTTCGCGAATAGGCTCGTGAATAATCTCGTTAAGTAAACTAAAATTACTATCATAAGAGAAATAAACTCAAACTCTGCATATATTTTCATGAGCCAAATTTAAATTTTTTAAAATTTAGCTCTATATAGTTTAGTTATACTTTTAAACTTGTATATATTTGGATCATTAAGATTTAAAAACTCATTTTTATAAGTTTATGTACTAATTTGTAGATATATTTATTTAACTAAAATTATTTTAATTTTAAACTTATTAGTTTTAAATTAAAACTCATTATACATATAAATAAATTAAATTACTCGTGAACTATTCGAGACTCAGCTCGATAAAAACTTGACTCAGCTCGATAAAAACTCGACTCGTCTAAATTCGTTTGCTAAACGAGCCAAGCTTGAATTTCTTAATACTCGGTTCGAGTTCGAAATGAGTAAAACTCGAATTCGGTTCGAACTCGAAAAAATTTTAACGAATCAAGCTTGAACTCTTCAAAACTCGGCTCGGCTCGGTTCGTTTATATCCTTATGAATAATGATATTTTTTATAGAATTTTTCAAATAATTTATTAATATCGAACTATAATGGTGTTGTTCTCACATGATCATTTAAAGTTTTATAAAGTTGTTTGAGGAGATCAATTTGAATATTCTTATTTTGAATACTTTAATGGGGGAATTGCTAAAACTCTACTCAGTTCCTGAATATTGAAGGACGGTTAATAGATTATCACTTTTCTAGTTTATTACTTTAATAATAAATACGTGTTACAATTTAAGGAATAGTATATTTTATTTTTATAACTTAAAAGTTATGAAATTGAAATATTTACTTTGATTGCCACTTCTAATATTAAATTAAAATTTTACTACACTGTAATATACACAAATCCTGTATCTATCTTTATTATTATTATTTTTATATCAACTAAATAGAAATTTGCAAATTTTCTTTCGAAAGAGTGAGAGAGCACAGAGAAAGGCTAAAAAAAAATTAAAATCTTAGTAAATATGCATTTTTAAAAAATTAATATCTTTTTTTTTTTTTAAATAACTATGTGTAACAAATCAGCCAACCAATCTATTTATCTTGGATATTAGACTTATTCTCTGGCACCTATTTTTTGCAATAATAAAATATATATTCTAGCACTTCCTCGCGCATCCTTGCTGGAATTTTGACAGTTTCCCTATGGCTTAACTTTGTGATTTTTTAAGTAATTCTCTCCCAAATTGATACCAAATATATTTAAAATCCATCAATAAGTCAATTTTATGTTGCAAGTTGTTGTCATACGTTTAGGTTGCAAACTTAGTCAAAGGTAATGATTTAAGAATTGTTACATGAATTCCCCGATTGGAAAATTTATAATTTAATTTTTAAATATTATTATTATTAATAAATTTATTTCTATATTTTAAAAAATTTATTAAAATATATTTATATTTTTTCACCAATTATAATTTAACCACTCTATCTAATTTTTTTAATTTCTGCTGTTGGAAAAAGTCAAAAGAGACGATATATTTTTAATCCAAAATTACCCCTTTTAACAGTTGCCGCCTATATTTTAGTGTTTTACCTGATCAACTTTGACGAATTCGTGCAGAAGTTCTTTAATCCACATAATTTCCCAGCAATCATACACCCACAATCAAATTCATTGCAACTGCGGTAGTATATCCTACAAGATCTGCACAACTCATATATAAGATCATCCCATCTTTTGTCATTTGAACTAAGCAATTTATAATGTCAGCTCCATCATTTACTACTTGTTCATAAGCAAGACCTGTACTCTTAGAATAAACACCTATATTTGTTGCATTTTTTATTATTATTTTCATCATCTACTCCCAACAATCAACCAAAATTTGCAATTTCTATAGCATAATAGCTAATTCAAAAAGAAAAAAAGAAAAAAAAAAAACTCAAACTAGCTAAAATCGTTGATGATAAACGGGCCTTGGGCATTCGGGTATAACTAAGCCCACGCTAGGAAGATCAGACCTTAACTCTATTAGAACTCGATACATGGGGCTACTTTACATGCAAGTCTAAGTCTTATTTTTACAAGCCGACTGAGTTCAAGTCTACATGTGGGAGGCCTAACTCGATTAATCTGTTGAATCCATAGGGTAATAAACCCCGTAACAAATCCCGTAACACCCAGGATCGTGTTCACATGGTATCATATGGAATTAAATGGTCTCCTGATGATAGGAAAGGATGCAGTACATCCGTAAGTACGGCCAAGCGTGACTATGACAAGAGGTACTAGCGCAGGACGACAGTTACACATCATTAGAGTACAAAAGAGAAAAGAAATAAAAGAAAGCAGAGGGGAGGAATGAACCAAGCCTACCAAAATACACTTTGAGCCTACCATTTACTGGACCTCAGATATCAATTGGCGTTGTTTGTGGGAACGAATGAGATCTTTTCATTACTGAAGTTCTCATTCTCATTCCACCCATTGAGATCTATATGGCCAACTACGACAAAAACCATACTGGAAACACCCCAAATGACCTGAGCTCAACTCAGGAAGGACCACGGTTCTCATTCTCTAGCTCGACTGCCCCAATAAATTAGCCGCCCATGCTGTTTAACTCCTCACTAAGCTCAGCAAGGACCATGCCTCGAACTACCTTATCTGACCAAGAACTGCAAAGCATGGCTCTCTAGTTATAAAACACGGCACACTGGCTAGGCCAGATGTTGCAATAAAGAGGGTTCAGTACCCCATTGAGCATACCACCTGTAACCAATGGGCTCAACGCCAATGAGGCCCAATCCACATTAAACTATCAAGCCCCTAATCAGAATAGTAGGAGGATAGATGACAGGGACGGAGAAGCCAGTTGGAGAAACGAGCCAATAGCCCGAGCTAAGGGCAGGATAGTGAAGGAGCTTATCGAAAATGATGGGACTGAGAGTTACTATTCTGAGCCAGCAGAAAGGTTGGAAAGTGAAGAGATAGAAAGACATTACCACCCAGAGAAGTGGTCCAAAAGGGAGGATGTAGATGTAGATTAAAAGTTAGAAAGGTTGAAAGAGCGATTACTGACAGAGTTGGGAGCACGAGACAACAGCAGTCCCCTATTGCCAACCTCATCACCTTTTGTGAGATGGGTTCAGCAAGAAACCATTCCAAAAAATTTGATGATGCCAACTATGGCAGCCTATGACGGGACATGAAACCCCCGAGAGCATGTCTTGAATTATAAGACATTCATAGAGTTGCAGACCCACTCGGATGCCTTGATATGTAAGGTTTTTCCTACCACCTTAACAGGACCAACTCGGACATTGTTTAACAGCTTAAAGGTAGGAAGCATTAAGAACTTTATAGACCTGGCCAGTGTACTCATTAGCAAATTCATCGCCGGATTTCCTACAGAAAGAAAGATGAGTTACTTACAGAACATTCGGCAAAGGAGGAATGAATCCCTGAGGGAGTATGTCACCGGGTTCAATTATAAGGCTTTGCAGATACCCGAGCTGGATGAAGAGAGAGCAATAGAAGCCATGCAAAAGGGCACAATCTCCTCGAAGTTCTTTCGTTCGCTGTGCAGAAAACCCCCCACTTTCATGTCAAAGCTGATGAAAAGGGCAGAGAAATACATAAGACAAGATGCTGCCTTGACAACCAGCTAATTTGCCAGGGACGACAGAGACAGAGGAAGGATTGGAGAGGACAAGAGACAAGACAGGCCAGAGAGAAGACAAGATCGGGGACCGGAGGCATTGAACAAACACCGGTGGGAGAGAAAAGAGCAGAGACCTTTATCAACCCGGCTCCCCACCGAGATTACTCCCCTGAATGTATCCAGAGCCAAAGTGCTCATTGCAGTCCAGAACAAAGATTTTGTGCAATGGACTAAGCCCATAAAAGTAGAGGCAAGCAGGAGGGACCCAGATAAATATTGGCTATACCATAAAATACATGGCCATGTTACAAATGACTGCTACCAGTTAATAAACGAAATAGAAAGGTTAATCAAGAGAGGTCACTTTTGAAATTTTGTGAAAAAGCCAGAGGGCCAAACGCAACAATAAAATGCAGCTAAGAAAAGGCCTAGGAGACAGATCGGAGCACTAGTAAACGACAACTCCAGCAGAATAATCAATATGATTATAGGGGGTATTGAAAGCCATATGAGTCAGAAAAGGCAGAAGAGAGGTAGAAATGAAGATGAAAGCAACGCAGAGGTGATGCAGGTCGCTAAGTACTCCCCAGTAATCATCTCCTTTTCCCCAGAGGATGCACAAGGAGTACAGATGCCCCACGATGATGCCTTTGTAACGACCCGGAAATCCGACCCATTACCGGCGCTAGGATCCAGATCGGCTTAAGGCCACCGGGACCCGTAGCAAGCCTACATACCTCCTGTAAACCTGTGGAATCCCATACATAACAACATATACATGATCTGTAAAAATTTTTCTTTTCTCTTATCCAAGCAAAACCTGTGCATGCACAAAATCATACATAAACCCCACACTGGAGTCCTCATCAAATACTCCAATGGGGTATCATCATCATACATATCAGCTTGGATAATCATGGTCATTAACATCATTACTCATTAAACACTCTGTACATAATGGGGATTCACACACCTCTAGGTCAAGCACTACTATAATCCTCAATACATCATCAAATCATTCATTACATTACATGGTCATAAATACTCATTACATCATGTTCATGTCCACTACTATCTATTACAATATACATGACTTAACTTCATTCCAGCCGACTTCCCGATCTATCCTGTACCTGCAACTCTGGGGATAAAGGGAGTGGGGTGAGCTACAAGAGCCCAGTGAGCAGAATAATAAAACATCAATTTAAATCATGCTTTCATGTATGCGCCATAACACAAACATTTCACAACAAGGATGAACTTGTCACCATTTAGCCCCTATCTTTCTTACTTATACATGCCGGGGGCGTAGAGCCGTAGCAGGCACACCCGGACTTCCATAATCAGTCATAGTGCCAGGGGCGTAGAGCCGTAGCAGGCACACCTGGACTCACATAGGCTATCATGACATACAAGGGCTAATGGATCATTCAACATTCATCCACATCAACAACAAAGTATGCAATGCAACATATTCGTGAATTCTAATGCAAACAACCTGATATATCTCATGGCATTCATGATGCGTGAATCATGCTAAAACATTTCATTAATTTGCTTTAAAACTTAGAGTTTATTCCACTCACCTCTGGCTAGCTCCGAAGAGACTCTGAAGCAGCTGGCTCACTGCTGGGGGTCTCGGTTCCTCGGGTCCGAACCTACACAGGTGGACTCAAATGAGGGGAATATGACTCTAAAATACTCCCCAAAAACCCCCTAAAATATCCTGAAAACATCACATGAAAACATGCAAGAAATGGCTGAACAGGGCACTTTCGGCGGCAGGTTCGGCGGCCGAAAGTCCCTCTGCAGCCGAAAGTCATGCAGGTTCGGCGGCACTTTCGGCGGCCGAACCTCCCAGACAGAGACGAAACTTGAGTTTCGGGGGCAGGCTTCGGCAGCCGAAACTGCCTCCACAAGGGGGTTCGGCGGCCGAAAGTCACTTCGGCGGCCGAAAGTCACTTCGGCGGCCGAAAGTCACTTCGGCGGCCGAACCTGAGTTTCTGCCGAAGGGCAGAAACTTGGCTCCCTTGTGTCCACAGCCTCCAAAACGCCTCAAAACATGCATAAACTTGTTTCTACACATGCATACACATCATACATCACACCTAGGGGTCTCAAACTATACTATACCCCAACTACAACACTTCAAACAACACATTTCCAACATACATTGTTCAAATCACAACATAAACCCATAAACCTAGCAACAAGCCTAAACATGCATTCTACCCCATCAACTTGCATAAAACTTTCATAAAACATAAAAGAAGCATAGATCGAAGCTTACCTCTTGAAGATCGAGAGGAAGAACGACCCTAGCTCGGAAAATGGAGGGATTTAGCTCCAAGACTTCCAAGCTCCAAACTTGCTTAAAAACACTCAAAAACTTTTGTGGAACCTTAAAACTCAAAGGAAATGGTGGGGATTGAAGGAAAAACACAAGATTTGGGAGAGGGAGGTCGGAAGCTTGCTGCGGCTGAAAATGGGAGAAAACTCTCCCATTTCGGCTAAGTGCCCCTTTTATAGGTGGCTGGCCAGGCCACGTTCGGGGGCCGAAAGTGCCTCCGCATGCATGCAAGGTTCGGCGGCCGAACTTGGAGTTCGGCGGCCGAACCTGCATTTCCCTCACTCAAAATTTTCGGGTGCCTAAAGTCCCTCTGAAAGCATGCATGTTCGGCGGCCGAACTTCGGAGTTCGGCGGCCGAACCTGGGTTTTCCTCCAAGGATTTTCATGCAAAAACTCATTTAATTTCTTACTTAAAAACATGAAATACATGAAAACATTTCATAAAATCATAGTTTTACCCTTCTAGAGGTTTCCGTCATCAGAGGTCCCACCGGACGGTAGGGATTCCGATACCGGAGTCTAGCCGGGTATTACATTCTCCCCCCCTTAAGAACATTCGTCCCCGAATGTTCCTCAACTAACATACAAAGCATGGCATCAATCATAACATACAACATAGCATACAATACATCATACATGCAACACATAGAACAACTAACACTCACCTCAAAATAGATGGGGGTATTGCTGGAGCATGGACTCCCGTGTCTCCCAGGTGCATTCCTCTAAGTTGTGGTGGTTCCAAAGGACTTTCACCATCGGGATTTCCTTGTTCCTCAGCTTTCTGATCTGAGTGTCTAGGATCCGCACTGGCTGTTCTACATAGGTGAGATCCTCTTGGATCTCTACATCAGGCTCACTAAGAACCTTGCTCGGATCTGACACGTACTTCCGTAACAGAGAAACATGGAAAACCGGATGGATTCTCTCCATCGAAGCAGGCAAGTCTAGCTTGTACGACACATTACCGACCCTCTGAAGCACCTCGAAAGGACCGATGTACCGTGGAGCTAACTTACCCTTCTTCCCGAATCGAACCACTCCTTTCATAGGAGACACCTTGAGCAAAACCAAATCCCCCTCCTGAAACTCTAGCTGTCTTCTGCGGATATCTGCATAACTCTTCTGCCGACTAGCAGCAGTCTTGATCCTCTCTCTAATTATGGGTACCACCCTGCTGGTAAGCTCTACTAATTCCGGACCCGCAAGAGTCCTCTCTCCTACCTCCTCCCAGCAGATTGGTGATCTGCACTTCCTCCCATACAAAGCTTCATATGGAGCCATCCCTATGCTAGCATGATAGCTGTTATTGTAGGCAAACTCCACCAAAGGTAGATGCTGCCTCCAAGAACCGCCAAAATCTAGCACACACATTCTGAGCATATCCTCTATTGTCTGGATGGTCCTCTCTGACTGTCCGTCTGTCTGTGGGTGGAAGGCAGTACTGAAGTCTAATCTGGTACCCATAGCGTTCTGCAGACTCCGCCAAAACCTGGAGGTGAACTGGGGCCCTCTATCTGACACTATAGATACCGGGACCCCATGCAGTCTGACAATCTCATCTACGTACACCTGCGCCAACTTGTCCACAGAGTAACCACTCCTAACAGGGATGAAGTGAGCAGATTTGGTGAGTCTGTCCACAATCACCCATATGGAGTCTAATCTGTTGGACGTCGCCGGTAACCCCACTACGAAGTCCATAGCTATATTCTCCCATTTCCACTCTGGAATCGGTAGTGGATTCAACATTCCAGCCGGCTTCTGATGCTCTAGTTTCACCCTCTGACACACATCGCAGGCTGACACGAACAGTGCCACGTCCTTCTTCATAGCTGGCCACCAATACACTCTTTTCAGATCCTGATACATCTTGGTGGCTCCAGGGTGAACACTATACCTGGTATTATGGGCTTCCCCCATAATATCTCCCTTCAGACCAATGTCATCTGGCACACATGATCTGTTCCCGTAGCGGAGGATCCCCTTATCATCAAACTTGAACTCATTACTCTGGCCTGACTGAACCGTTCTGGCTATCCTGACCAGCTCTGGGTCCTCATGCTGTTTCTGAGCTACCTGCTCCAGAAACACGGGTGTCACTCTCATCTGAGCCACTAAGGCACCTGTGCCAGACAACTCCAACTGTAATCCCTCACTCATAAGTCTGTGGAACTCCTTCACCACCGGCCTCCTCTCTGCTGAAATGTGGGATAGACTGCCGAGTGATTTCCGGCTTAGGGCGTCTGCCACAACATTCGCCTTACCCGGATGGTACTGAATCTTGCAATCATAGTCACTCAACAGCTCTACCCATCTCCTCTGCCTCAAATTCAAATCTCTCTGACTCAAGATGTGCTGCAGGCTCTTATGATCTGTGAAGATCTCACATTTTACCCCATAGAGGTAATGCCTCCACATCTTGAGTGCAAAGATGACTGCTGCCATCTCAAGATCGTGTGTGGGGTAATTCAGCTCATGCTTCTTCAGCTGCCTAGAAGCATAAGCGATCACCCTCTCATTCTGCATTAGCACACAACCCAGTCCCACACGGGACGCATCACAATATACTGAGAAGTCATCATCACTTTTTGGCAGAGCTAACACCGGTGCTGAAGTCAACCTCCTCTTAAGCTCCTCAAAGCTTTCCTCACACTGATCGGTCCATATGAACTTCTGATTCTTCTTTGTCAATTTGGTCATAGGAGCAGCAATCCTTGAGAAGTCCTGAACGAACCTCCTGTAGTAACCTGCTAAACCCAGAAAACTCTTGATCTCGGTCACTGTGGTGGGTCTAGGCCAGTTAGCTACAGCCTCTACCTTCTTGGGGTCTACTTCAATACCCTGTTCTGACACAATGTGCCCCAAGAATGAAATGCTCCTAAGCCAAAACTCACACTTGGAGAACTTGGCATACAAGCCATGCTCTCTCAAGGTCTGCAAAACTGTCCTCAGGTGATGGGCATGCTCCTCTGCATTTCTGGAATACACTAAGATATCATCTATGAAGACAATAACGAAGTGATCCAGATACTGACTGAATACTCTGTTCATGAGGTCCATGAATGCTGCAGGGGCGTTGGTCAACCCAAACGGCATCACAAGGAACTCATAGTGCCCATACCTGGTCCTGAAAGCTGTCTTCGGTACATCTTCATTCCTTATCCTCAACTGATGGTACCCTGATCTCAGATCTATTTTGGAGAAACAACCTGCTCCTGTTAGCTGGTCGAATAGATCGTCGATCCTTGGCAAAGGGTACTTGTTCTTGGTAGTGACCTTGTTCAACTGTCTGTAGTCGATACAAAGTCTGAGGGATCCATCCTTCTTCCTCACAAACAAAACCGGAGCACCCCAAGGTGAAGTACTCGGTCGGATGAAACCCTTATCTACCAGCTCTTGCAACTGTTCCTTCAGTTCTTTCAATTCAGCTGGTGCCATCCTGTAGGGAGGGATAGAGATCGGTCTGGTACCAGGCATTAACTCAATCTCGAACTCTATCTCCCTAGCAGGTGGTAACCCTGGCAGCTCGTCTGGAAAAACATCTAAGAACTCACTCACCACAGGCACTGAGGCGGGCTCTCTGACATGACTATCTAACTCCCTCACATGAGCTAGAAACCCCTGACATCCCCTCCTAAGCAACCTACGAGCCTGAAGAGCTGAGATCAGACCTCTAGGTGTACCCCTCTTGTCTCCTCTGAAGACGACCTCTGACCCATCCTGATCTCTGAATCTGACTACCTTGTCTCTACAGTCCAAGGTAGCACCATGGGTCGATAACCAATCCATCCCTAGAATGACGTCAAAATCTGTCAAATCTAGAACCACGAGGTCGGCGGAAAGGCATCTTCCCTCTATGAAAACTGGACTACATTGGCAGACTGCCTCTGCCACTGACGGGTCACACTTGGGTCCACTGACCCATAGGGGACACTCTAACCCAGAGACCATCAATCCTACCCTCTCCACGACTCTCGGAGCAACAAAAGAATGAGATGCACCCAGGTCCATTAAGGCATACACATCAGAACAACCAATGATGAGATTACCTGCCACCACGGTGTTGGATGTGTTGGCCTCCTGCTGAGTCATAGTGAAGATCCGTGCCGGAGCTGATGGACCTTCACCTCTGTATCCTGCTGATGAAGAGGCTGACCCTCTCCCTCTGCCTCTGCCACTGGCCTGTGTTGCGGCTGGAGCTACTGGCTGCACCACACTGCCGGAGGCTGTCTGCTGAGACGGTGCTGCAAAGGCTGCTCTAGGACAGTCTCGAGCCAAATGACCCGCCTGTCCGCATCTGAAACATGTGTTTGTCCCTGCCAGACATACTCCCTTGTGTGGTCTCCCACATCTCATACATGCTGTAACCTCTGCGCCAGAGCTTGAGCCACTGCCTAAACCCAGACCTGACTTGATCTTGTTCCAGAACTTATTCTTCTTAGATTTTCTGTGGCCTCTGTCCCACTTCTTACTGCCTGCAACTGCTGCGCTCAGAGAAGAAGAGTCTAACCTTTCCCCACCTGGGGTCTTGGAACCAGAAGACTGTGCCACTGACTGTTTTACCTTCCCCTCAACGATAGCACAAGCCTCCATTCTCCTAGCCATATCCACTATGGCATGGAAACTCTCCCTCTCTGCTGACTGTATCAAAGAGGAATACCTGGAGTGCAGCCTCATAATATATCTACTTGACTTCTTTTGATCTGTGTCCAAATTCAGCCCAGCATATGGCAACAACTCCAGGAACCTGTCTGTGTACTCCTCCACACTCATCTGATCAGTCTGCCTCAACTGTTCAAATTCTATCATCTTCTGCTCTCTAGAGCTCTCAGGGAAAGCCCATCCTGCAAACTCATTTGCGAACTCCCCCCAGGACATACTGTCCGCTCTCGGGTTCACATAGTTCTTAAACCAATCACGTGCCTTCTTGCACTCCAGTGTGAACCCAGCCATCTGAATGGCTCTACTGTCATCAGCCCCTATCTCATCTGTAATAGTCTTAACCCTGCTCAGATACTCAAATGGGTCATCGCCTGCTCGGTACTGAGGAGCACCCAACTTCATGTAATCGGTCATCTTGACCTTGCTCCCTCCAGATGAGGTAGGTTTGGGTACTTGTGTTTCCGGGACAGTAGGTACTGGTGGTGGTGGAGGTGCAACATCCCCTGGGGTAGGGTTTGCTGTACTGGTATAGGGAGGTGGAGGTGGGTACATGGGGTACTGAGAGTATGGTGGGTAGTAAGGTGGGTATGGCATATGTGGAGGATAAGGGCTAAAACTGGGGTTATCCGATGTACCTCCCATCGAATACCCTGGATGGTGTGAATAGGGTGGGTAGTGATGTGGCTGGACATAACTCGAGGCCTGAGTGCCTCCTTCTGATTCTCCCATGCCCTCTTCCGGCATGTTCACACCGAGACTGCCATCCCTCCTCTGATCTACTTCCATATCCTCAGACATTCCTCCCTGCACTGTTCCCCTTACTGATCTGCTTCTACCCAGATCCAAAGACCTTCTAGGGTCTCTAGCTACTCTGTCTCTGTTGGACCTACTGGACATTGCCCTAGGCAAAGCTGAAGGACGGGCATCAGCGCCCTCGTCCTGAGGTGGCACTCCAGTCAATCGTGCAGATCGACGAGTTTCTCTCATTCTATCTTCTGAAAAATAGCACATAGCATAAGCAATCATTAGCATCATATGGTTCATGTGGAAACACATGAACCCTCATCACATACATAACATCATATCATAGCATTTATGCACATGCATATCATCATGGCATATCATATCATCATATAGACAGGACTCTACATCCTATCCTAGTGGACATGATTTTCCTAGTGTGCTTAACCTTCTAGAACATCTATGAGCCCGACACTCTAGGTCCGACCATATGAACCTAGGGCTCTGATACCACTCTGTAACGACCCGGAAATCTGACCCATTACCGGCGCTAGGATCCAGATCGGCTTAAGGCCGCCGGGACCCGTAGCAAGCCTACATACCTCCTGTAAACCTGTGGAATCCCATACATAACAACATATACATGATCTGTAAAAATTTTTCTTTTCTCTTATCCAAGCAAAACCTGTGCATGCACAAAATCATACATAAACCCCACACTGGAGTCCTCATCAAATACTCCAATGGGGTATCATCATCATACATATCAGCTTGGATAATCATGGTCATTAACATCATTACTCATTAAACACTCTGTACATAATGGGGATTCACACACCTCTAGGTCAAGCACTACTATAATCCTCAATACATCATCAAATCATTCATTACATTACATGGTCATAAATACTCATTACATCATGTTCATGTCCACTACTATCTATTACAATATACATGACTTAACTTCATTCCAGCCGACTTCCCGATCTATCCTGTACCTGCAACTCTGGGGATAAAGGGAGTGGGGTGAGCTACAAGAGCCCAGTGAGCAGAATAATAAAACATCAATTTAAATCATGCTTTCATGTATGCGCCATAACACAAACATTTCACAACAAGGATGAACTTGTCACCATTTAGCCCCTATCTTTCTTACTTATACATGCCGGGGGCGTAGAGCCGTAGCAGGCACACCCGGACTTCCATAATCAGTCATAGTGCCAGGGGCGTAGAGCCGTAGCAGGCACACCTGGACTCACATAGGCTATCATGACATACAAGGGCTAATGGATCATTCAACATTCATCCACATCAACAACAAAGTATGCAATGCAACATATTCGTGAATTCTAATGCAAACAACCTGATATATCTCATGGCATTCATGATGCGTGAATCATGCTAAAACATTTCATTAATTTGCTTTAAAACTTAGAGTTTATTCCACTCACCTCTGGCTAGCTCCGAAGAGACTCTGAAGCAGCTGGCTCACTGCTGGGGGTCTCGGTTCCTCGGGTCCGAACCTACACAGGTGGACTCAAATGAGGGGAATATGACTCTAAAATACTCCCCAAAAACCCCCTAAAATATCCTGAAAACATCACATGAAAACATGCAAGAAATGGCTGAACAGGGCACTTTCGGCGGCAGGTTCGGCGGCCGAAAGTCCCTCTGCAGCCGAAAGTCATGCAGGTTCGGCGGCACTTTCGGCGGCCGAACCTCCCAGACAGAGACGAAACTTGAGTTTCGGGGGCAGGCTTCGGCAGCCGAAACTGCCTCCACAAGGGGGTTCGGCGGCCGAAAGTCACTTCGGCGGCCGAACCTGAGTTTCTGCCGAAGGGCAGAAACTTGGCTCCCTTGTGTCCACAGCCTCCAAAACGCCTCAAAACATGCATAAACTTGTTTCTACACATGCATACACATCATACATCACACCTAGGGGTCTCAAACTATACTATACCCCAACTACAACACTTCAAACAACACATTTCCAACATACATTGTTCAAATCACAACATAAACCCATAAACCTAGCAACAAGCCTAAACATGCATTCTACCCCATCAACTTGCATAAAACTTTCATAAAACATAAAAGAAGCATAGATCGAAGCTTACCTCTTGAAGATCGAGAGGAAGAACGACCCTAGCTCGGAAAATGGAGGGATTTAGCTCCAAGACTTCCAAGCTCCAAACTTGCTTAAAAACACTCAAAAACTTTTGTGGAACCTTAAAACTCAAAGGAAATGGTGGGGATTGAAGGAAAAACACAAGATTTGGGAGAGGGAGGTCGGAAGCTTGCTGCGGCTGAAAATGGGAGAAAACTCTCCCATTTCGGCTAAGTGCCCCTTTTATAGGTGGCTGGCCAGGCCACGTTCGGGGGCCGAAAGTGCCTCCGCATGCATGCAAGGTTCGGCGGCCGAACTTGGAGTTCGGCGGCCGAACCTGCATTTCCCTCACTCAAAATTTTCGGGCGCCTAAAGTCCCTCCGAAAGCATGCATGTTCGGCGGCCGAACTTCGGAGTTCGGCGGCCGAACTTCGGAGTTCGGCGGCCGAACTTCGGAGTTCGGCGGCCGAACCTGGGTTTTCCTCCAAGGATTTTCATGCAAAAACTCATTTAATTTCTTACTTAAAAACATGAAATACATGAAAACATTTCATAAAATCATAGTTTTACCCTTCTAGAGGTTTCCGTCATCAGAGGTCCCACCGGACGGTAGGGATTCCGATACCGGAGTCTAGCCGGGTATTACAGCCTTGGTCATCGAGACTGTCATTCATAACTTCAAGGTGCGTAAGGTGCTAGTGGATGATGGCAGCAAAGTAAATCTACTACCCTATAGGGTTTTTCAGCAGATGAAGATACCTAAAGAGCAGCTGGCCAGGAATTAAGCCACGATCAAAGGAATAGGGGGAACCCCAGTGGTAGTGAAAGAAAAAGTAAAGGTAGTTCTCACTCTATGGGAACCACCCCTGTCACGGATTCACTATGTAGTTTTCTTGGTGGTGAAGTTACCCCTGAGTTACAACACTATCTTGGAAAGACCAATAATGTATGATTTTGAGGCAATGACCAACATTCGATACCTGACTATGAAGTTTCGAGGCTGGGGTTGTAATCATCCGAGGAAGGCAAAGGAGGCCAGAGTTGTATACCTGGCCACGGTAGAAGAACAATGCGTCCAGTCAGAAGAGATAAATCCTGAAGTTATGGAAGTCAGAGATGAAAGGAAAGATGCCAAGATTGAACCTGTGGACAAGTTGGAGACCTTTCCATTATCCAAAGAAGAAAGCGACAAGGTCTTCAGTATCAATTCAAGCCTAGAAGAGAGCCAAAAGGAAGCTGCAATGGCCTTAATCCGGGAGCATGCCTCGAGCTTTGCCTGGAAGCTCTCAGACATGCCAGGAATTAATCCTGAGGTGATGATCAACAAGCTGAACATCCTCCCTAGGGCCAAGCTGGTAAAGCAGCAGAAGAGAGTTTTCGAGAAGGAGAAACAACAAGCCATGAGGGAAGAAGTGGAGAAATTAGAAGAGACTGAATTCATTAATGAAGTAATGTACCCACAGTGATTAATTAACTATATATTAGTAAAAAAGGCTAATGGGAAGTACAGAATATGTATAGACTTTTCTGATTTAAATCAGGTTTGTCCAAAAAATTATTATCCCTTTCAAAATATTAATAAAATGATCAATTTTACTATCGATTTTGATTACTCATCGTTTTTAGATGCTATGTTAGGCTATCACCAAATCCCATGAACAAATCAAATGAAGAGAAGACTTCCTTCATAATCGAGGATGTAACATATTGTTATAATGCTATACCTTTTGGCTTGAAAAACGCCGAAGCAATATACCAGCAACTAATGAATAAAGTTTTCAAGATCAAATAGGGAAAAATGTAGAAATGTACAATGTCATCATATATATACATACCGTTTGTCCAACAAAAATAAATGTACTTATTTTCACATAAATAAAATATAATTAAATTAATAAATTTATACTATATTTTTTATATATAATCTATTCACATAGCTCAATTACTAAATTATTATTAAACTAATAAATTTTATTTAGTAAATGCATATATATAAAATAAAAGAAATATTGAGTAGATTATTTTTACAACTAATCATTTTTTTGATCCATATCAGATATGTGCATAATAGTAAATTAATAAATAATTTTTTTAAAAAATAAAGTGACTTATAAAAGATGAAAAATTAAAATAAATTTATATTTATAAAATAAAATCAAAATTTGCCCTTTTAAGTCTGGCTTCACCATGGAATCTCACTCGTATCTGAATAATTAATATCACTTGAGATTTTTTTTTCCTTAATACATAAAAAAATAATTATTGCATGAATATTTAATTTATAACTTATTAAATATATATAGAAATTCTTATTCGCGTTATGGTGATCAAAGACATATGCAAGTGGATTTTATTATAAAAAATATAATGAAATCCACATGTATGTGCGTTGAGGTCATGCAATTTTTATAATTTTCTATAAAAAAAAAACCTGGAGCCATGATGCAACTGTAAAATGAAATTTCTAAGTTGTCATATCGTTTGGAACACGCAATGGCTTCAATAGTAAATAGTTTTGTGGAATTTCTCCTATATAATGAACTCAATATCTTACTGTCTTGTATCTGACAAAGTCCTAGCTACTACTTAACAACTTCAGCTTGTTCATTTGCTTTCAAAGAAATGGAAGTTCAAATCATTTCTAAAGATATTGTCAAACCCTCTTCTTCAACACACCCAAGTACCTACAACCTCTCTATTCTTGACCAATTAGCTCCTTCACTTTACGTGCCCATGATTTTCTTCTATTCATCAACCGGTGAAAGTTCCTGCAAGAAATCTCATCACCTCAAAACATCCTTGTCAAAGACATTAACCCACTTCTATCCTTTCGCCGGACGAATTAAGGATGGTTTTTCTATTGACTGCAATGATGAAGGTGCTTCATTTTCTGAAGCAAATGTAGCTGGACAAATGTCCCTGATAGTTGACGAACCCGACATAGATAAGTTGGAAAAGCTACTACCTTGTAACCCACGTGATGTATCACCTGAGAGAAGCTCTCAGGTAATGGTAGCAGTCCAAGTGAATC